>NW_027411644.1:96581037-97181037 GCF_047663935.1 Musca autumnalis | reverse complement strand
TATTTTGAGAATTTAAGCTACAGTTTTTAACCGAAATAGCTGTAATTTGACATTTGAAGTTTTGAGTGGCCATAAAATATCTCCAATGAAACATCGTCAACATAGGTCCATGTTTTGGTATAGCCCCCATAAAACGGTACCTCCCAATTTTCGGTTTTGGTATAGCCCCCATATAACGGAACCTCCCGATTTTCGGTATTTTGAGCATTTTAGTTACAATTTTTAACCGAACTAGCTGTAATTTGCCATTTGAGATTCTCAGTGGTCATTAAATATCCCCACCAAACATCGTCAACATAGGTCCATGTTTTGGTATAGCCCCCATATAACGGTATCTCCCGATTTTCGGTATTTTGAGTATTTTAGCTGCAAATTTTAACCGAACTAGCTGTAATGATCGGTATTTTGAGAATTTTAGCTACAATTTTGTCTATTCAAAAATAATCGTCAATATAGGTCCATGTTTTGGTATATCCCCCCATATAACTGTAGCTCCCGATTTTCGGGAATTTCCGTGGTCACGAAATTTCTTCACTAAAATTCGTCAACATGGGTCCATTTTTGAGAGTCTACATTGTTTTGATGAAACTACCCTCTATTTTACTCTTGAAGTTCCCTGCAGCTATAAAACTTTTCCACCAAAAAATTTAAAGATAGGTTGACTCTTTGATATATCCCCGTATGTGGTACCTTTCACCTCGCTGAACACATTTTTTTAGATTAGATAACACTGTGCAACAAAATGGAGATGAAAGTCTGGGGCACGGAAAATTCCTCTTGGAGAAGAAAGTCCTTGGTGAGTATATTATGAACCCCGAAGGACAGATCCTCCGTGAGTCGAACTTCCGCGTTATGGCGTGATAAAATTTTTGTTAGAGACCCTGTGGGCCATCAGGAATTAGCGTTATATCTTTGTTCACTGTTGCTTAAGTGCTCTATAAAAAGCAACAAACATATATATAATGCTAATTCATGATGGCTTACAGGGTCTCTTGCAAAAACTTCAACACGCCATAACGCTGAAGTTCGACTCACGGCGCATCTGTCCTTCGGGGTTTTTAATATACACACACCAAGGGCTTTCATCTCCAAAATGAATTATCTCTGCCCCAACATTTGTGTTCACGGTGTAATTTAAGCTATAGTGGGAGGTAGTAGGATTCTATCCATTGTCGAAAAGTTGTTCCACCTAAAATTGTAAAAGGACGCTAATTATTCCATTTTAATTAAGACTATTTTATGGTGGAGGGTATAAAAAGTTCGGCTGCGCCGAACTTAACGACTTTTTACTTGTTTGTATTAAACTCAATCTATTGTCTCTAATCCTTTTCAACCTATTGATTATGTTTACCCAACCCATCCTATATTATATCTATATAAACGTTATCTTTTTCATTATACGTTTTGTACAATCAATAACCCATACTCTTATTTATAACATTCAGTTGTTGTCGTTTAATACAAAATTAACAAAATAAAAAATGTTCTGGGCGCGGTTAACCAGGCTCGAAAGATGGAAACACAAAGTGCTTCAACGACCTCTTGTTCGTGGGAAGTCAGCTGGGAAGTAGTTTTAAAACATTCTCGCCTACATCGAACTTGGATTTTTAATCGCAGACTATTCTTATAGAAATCGCGTGAATATATTTGGTTGATGTCCGGATGTGCTGCCAAACTTGCAGTCAAAAATCCCTCTCAACAACACTTCTAATAAGTCTGTACGCAGGTACAGAAGCTTTCGACCTAACATCTGCTCAAGCTGGTAAGACCACATTATTCTAGGCATTCGTACACTGATAAGTCTTGTTTCTCCCTTAGGCTACCGTCAGTTTCAGGAACGCCCAGGAGTTGTTCTTTACCCCCATACCAGATGATACCAGAACAGCAACCCGCTCTTTCTGCTCTGTTTTGGGAATACCTGGTAATAGTTTTCCATGCCAGTGCACGCAAATAGCCTTGTTTTGGGGTATCTTAACCCTTCCTTGAACTTGTTGCGAGTATTTTTCACTGTTTATTCTCCGGAATAAACGGATAAAGCTTCTAAAGATCTTATATTTGTTGGGGTCGTCTCCGAGAGCTTCTACTGTAGATAAAATGATACGACTAACGTTGCTATAGCACACCTTACAGGGGTCCAGGAGCAATGACAATTTCATGGTTAGGAGTTTTTGTTGAAGCTGCGCTTGATTATTTTCGGGACAGATGGTTCTTCAGATTTTACGAAGCGTTTAGCATCAAAAGAAGACCTAGACCTCATTGAAAATCTATTGAAATACGAAAACATAGACAGAAAAAGGAAATTAAAAATGATAAATCACATGTGGTATCTTAGTCCTGAACTTGTTGGCTTGGCATTGTTTGATCCGACAGTGCAAAACACCGTAAAGAGTTTAGCCGATAGCTTTTATTGCTAGTGCTTTTTGTAATTTTTCTTTATTATAATTTATAATTATAATAAATATATTTAAATAAAATAAATAATAAAAACGTAGAGTCAAATGGCAACAAAAATCTTAACAAAGCGAAGATGGAAACTTCTCCGGAAATATTCGACCCAAACTTACAAAAGAACAACTGTTCGAAATTCATAAAAAAGTCACATTAACTCCGAGTCGAGCTCACCACAGATTATAACCAATTAATTACAAAGTAAGAACAACTAAAACAATGCGTTCTCCAAGTAGTCGACTATACCCAGATAGGCTCCATTTTCAACCTAAGGCGTACGTAGTCAGGTTAATCGGGACACTGGCTTTCTATCTCGAATTCAGTAATACTTACGCATTTTTTTGAATATAAAATAAACAGAATGGCCTTTAATTTAATGCATAATACGGGCAAATAGCTTTAACTGTTCCACAGATATGGGTCGCCGAGAGAGACGAGATTTTCATAACTTCGAGGCTCCAGTAGCACGTGTTAACTTATTCCAATGGTGCTCAATTGACAATCTAAATCTTAAATCTATCTAAAATATAATCTAAGTAAACAGTTTAGGCGGCACACCCGCCCTAAAAAAATCCGACATCGATTTCTTCCCTTTGAGTTAAAACCAGCCTAAAGCTACAAACTAAGACAAAGAAAATATTAAATTTACATAAAATGATTGATATTTTATCAAATTTTATATTTTTGCATAGTTTAACAATAAAAATAGTATTACAATACCATATACCCTACACCACACCGTCGTAAGAGGTATCAATAACACAATAATCTGCTAAAAAATCGACGTTAAATGGCCAACAGTCTTAATTTAGGACACTTTAAAGTTTTTTGACGATTTTTTCCAACTTTAATTGTAAATTTTACGACTTTTTTGACGATTTTCGACCAAAAACTGTTTGCATATTTTTTGCATATTCTGCATATTTTTTGCATATTTTGCATATTTTTTGCATATTTTGCATATTTTTTGCATATTTTGCATATTTTGCATATTTTTTGCATATTTTTTGCATATATTTTGCATATTTTTTGCATATTTTTGATATGACCCCAAATATCGAAAAATTGACCCTCAAAACGCCTAGATCCGAAATTTGAGTCCAATCGGATGAGAAATAAAAAACATGCAAAAATCCGATGTCTAATTATCAGATTAGTAAGTTGGTATATATTTAAGTGGAAATTTATTTAAATGTGTATCTTGTAAGAATCAGTATCCTGAGAGATGAAAGAAATTTGGAAATTTGGGTCACAGTTGGTGGAAAGGGTCACGACATAGCGGTGGTTTTGGAAATTCATACTTATGAACGGATGTTTAATTGCTGATAAAGAGAAAAGTATCCCGTTAACAATGAAGAAGTAAAAAAGCGTTAAGTTCAAACTTTTTGTATAACGTCCGTATGAGAATAGAAAGTTGCAGACAAGATCTGTAGATACATTTAAAAAAAAAATTAAAACGGACCGAAGAAGTGAGGTTGAAAATACCAATTTTTTAATTGTAAAGCATAAAGTCCATAAAAAGTTGTCATTAAAACTCATCACGACGGGCCAGCAACGCGGACCGGGGTCTGCTAGTATAAAATAAAAATTTTAAGTGTGTTGAAGTTTGAAAACAAATTCTACCTGTCAACTGTTCTAAAAAAAATATTTTTTAGCTTATTTTACAACTTTTAGTGGCCACAGAATAACTAATTATTCTAGTGGTCATAGAATAACTAATAATTCAGTGCGACATGCCTCTGTTAAAATAATGTGTCAGTAGGGGGTTTTGTAAGTAGTTACGACTACCAATGAGTACTATAACAAGTAAGAAAGTATCTGAAAGCTGTGCTGACGGAGATATCAGGAAAAATGTCTAAAATTGTCTTTTCCATTTCAAAAAAATTAAAAAAAAAATGTTGATACTACATCAATGATTTTTGGTACATAGATTAAGAAAAAAATCTGCATTCCAAATCTGTTTTCGTTACTAACTTTGATCATTGCGCGCAAAAGATATGACCGTTTTAATTATGATAATTAGAAAAAATTATAAAAAATCGCGGCTTAATATAGTTAGCTGTTATATCATATTATCGTTAACTGAATTCGTAACCTTTGCGATGATGCAAAAAATAATCGCTAAGTCTCAATGGATTCGCGAAAAATCAAATTTGTTAAATAATTTCACGTTTTTACAAACATATTTTAGAAACAATAGAGCTCATACTTACGAAAAATATATAAAAAAAAAATTATAACAGCATCCAGACATTTTGAGGAATAAAATGAAACCTAAGTTGTGAAGGTTGGAGCTATAGTTATTATTATTCATGTTATTTGCAAAAATACGAAGAAAATATTACGAAAAAATTAAAATCATATTATTGTAATTTTACTTTTTTTATGGTTTTATAGGAAAAGTTGGAGAAAAAATGTTTGAGTTCTTCGGCATTTTCGTGAAAATTTCACGCAATAATGATGATATTCCGTTGTAACAAATTGTTCGCTTATAGTTTTCCTATTGGATAATATTATTAGAACCTTATATTAAATCACAAGGAATTCCCATTGTGGCATAACGTTAAAATAATGTTATATTGAATATTACAACATTTGAGATGCACATAAACCGCGTAATTATGAAAATGACATGATGCGCATCCGATTTTCCAACACAGCGAATCATATCCGCCGATCTAGTGGGTGGATTTTTACGCGTCGTGGCTTGTTAGATTCAGAACGTAAAAAAACTAAATTTACGCGGGTTTCCACGGGAATCGAATGACGTTTGTACATTTTAAACCAAAAAAATAGGTTTTTGAGAAAAATTTACGCACAAAAATTTCGTGTTTGGGCGCAGTTTACTGTGATCCTGTGAGGGCTACACCCTCATGTTATACATTAAAAAATGCGAAATCGCGAGTACTACAATCAAATAATAAGCTTTTAGGGAAATCCAGCTGCGCGTCCCGATTAGAGCAAAAATTCAAAAAACCCCATTTTTCAGGTTTCAAAATGTCAGAATCCGTTTGAGGTAGATACAGTGGATATATTAAAAAATCATACATTAGAAACTTCAACTCTGAAGTGCACTCTTTAACTTCTCCTTTGAGCATTAAGCTCTACATTGTGTTGTAAAACCACTAATTGGAAAATAACATAATGAAACTCGTTTAATTCAACGATTTTTTCCGATTTTTTTACATTAGTACGACCACAGCTTCCGCTCAAATTATTATTTTAAGAAACCCCTCGGTGAATCGGTCTAAAACTGTTTATTTTACCGAAATGCGGTCAAAAGTTATGGTATAGTAAAACTGATCGCGAGTTACAATACCCCATACCTCAGTTTCAACATAAGTTAATTTTCTACAAAAAGCTTGATATACCCTCAGCTACTGACCGAAAACCAAAACCAAACCAAACACAATAATTATGGCGTATATAAAATAAATTGATTTTGTATCATGACTTTGCTTTAAGTAGGTACCGTAATGTGGGCCATTATCTCAACAAGTACTGACTTTCTAAATGAGGCCGCTAGAACTACCTACTGAAAAAAGAATTAAAACGATGCGAGAGGAGCTCTTAAACTTCACTACTTCCGAATTTTGTGTGGGAGAAACCAGAAGGAGTGGACCTATATAGTCCATATTCCATCCTGATACATGACTGGATAAAATAATACGATGTGCACAGTCTGCACCAATCAGAAACTCCCTGGGGATTTGCCATTTTGGTTGGTGCCGTCAGGATTTCTTCGAGCTTTTGGCCAATATCTATGGAAGTATGGACTTGCGCAAGAAAAAAATTGTACCGTTGTGAAAGGAGCTGCAAAGACAACCTACTGAAAGTAATTTCAAAACGATCCGAAATTTGGTAATTTGGTAACTGATACAGATAGTGTACTCAGGATATGGATAGAACATTTTTCCTAACTGTTGGTATCCAATACTAGGGAAGACGACGAAGATACCACAAATCCAATCCCAGAAGATGGTGTCGAATGTATACCGCTCGGCCCAGATGAGGTAAAGACAGCAATAAACCGTCTGTGGAATAATAAGGCAGCAGGAGCGATGGAACACCAACCGAGTTGTTCAAATCAGCTAGTTAGCACCATCTGGCAGAAAGAACGCGTACTCGATGATTGGAACCTGAGCACCCTGTGTCCTGTCCACAAGTAGGGAGATATGACGGTGTGCTCTAACTACAAGGGCATAAGCGTTCTCCCTATTGCTTATAAGATATGTCAGAGATATTGTGCGAACGACTAAAGCCTATGGTCAACGATAAAATTGGGCCATACCAATACGGCTTTAGACTTGGCAAATCCACCACTGACCAGATATTTACCGTGCTGCAAATCCTGGAGAAGGCCCCAAAGATGCAGATCGACACCTACCACCTTTTTGTCGATTATAAAGAAGCCTTCGATAGCACCCTACATTCAAATGTATTCCAAGCCATGTCTAAATTTGGTATCCCCACAAAGATCATTCGGTTTTATAAAATGACATTAACTGATACTCGGTCCTCAGTTCTAAAAAAAGGAAAGAACCTATCCGAAAAGTTTAGTACCAAAAGATGTTTCAGACATGGAGAAAGCCTTCCTTGTCACTTATTCAACATTCTGCTGGAAATGGTTATACGAGATGCAGATGTTAAAGGAAATTGCACAATTTACACCAATAGTCACATGTAACTTGCTTATGCTGACGATATATACAACATGGGCCGATCAATAAAAGACGTAACTGATACCTTTAAGAAGATCGAAGGAGAATCAGCTAATGTTGATCGGGCGGTAAACGGCGAAAAGTCAAAATTGATGGTGTCGATACGCAAAGCGTCAATATAACTCGGACCAACTGTGAAGGTTGGTTCATATAATTTTGAGGTACACAGTTAAAGACTTCGTCTACCTTTGCACCGTCATAAGCACAACAAACAACATCAGTTGTGAAATAAGAAGAATGGTATTGGCCATCAGATTCTACTTTGGCTTAAGTAAGCAGTTTAAAAATAAAGCGACATCTCGTCAAATAAAAACAACGCTTTACGAAATACTGATACCAGGGATGGAAAATTAAAAATTTCAAACAGTACTAAAAGGGTACTTTTTTCATTGAAAGGGCACTTTTTATTATTTTTTAAGGAAAAAACAAAATTCAGTAAAAAACAACAAAACGGTATATATTTTTATACCATACTGGAGGGTGCCACCGCGGTGCAATGGTATGCACACCCGCCTTGCACGCAGAAGGCCGTGGGTTCGATTCCCCGGCTAGTCAACATCAAAATTTTCAACGGTGGCAAAATACCCCTCAGTAATGTTGGCGACATTTCCTGAGTATTTCAGCCATCTAAAACTTCTCTATAAAGTGGTGTCGTAAGACACGCCGTTCGGACTCGGCGATAAACAGTAGATCCCATATCATTGAACTAATATGAATCGGGGTGCACTCATTGATATGAGAGAAGTCTCCCCTGTCCCGTCTGGGATGTTTGTTGAACAATTATAATTATTATTATACTGGAGGGTATAATTAACTTTGTCATTCCGTTTGTAACACATCGAAATTTTCGTCGGAGATCCTATAAAGTATTTAACCAGGTCCGTATCTGTTGAATTCCAGATACAGCTCTCAATATTTAATATGGACCTTTTTAATTGGGTACAGAAGCTTCAATTATCCTAAGAAGTTTGGCATTCGGTTCACGTTTTGATATAGCTCTCATACAACGGTTCCTCCCGATTTTCGGTATTTTGAAGGGTTGAGCCACATTATCATACCAAAAATGTTAAAATTTGGTATTTAGTCTTCGTTGGGGCAACAAAACTCACTCCCAGAAATTTGTCAGGTCCACGTTCTGATATAGCCCCCATAGAACGGTACTTTAAAAGTTTTAGTCTCATTATCCCATCAAAATAACTGAAATTAGATACTTTGTATTCGATATGGATATAAAACATGTGGGTATAGAGGCACGTTTTAAATAGAGCTGGCAAACTATCGATAGTTCGACTATCGTTTTTATCGCTGTCGTAAAGCCTTGAACTCTGAACAAATTATTATACCCTCAGCATTTATGCTAAAGAGGGTATATAAACTTTCATACGGGTAAAATGTGCCTCATCGAAATAATGGTTTTAGACCCCAAGTATGTTTGGACGAAATCTGCTCTCGAATCGCTTCGTTTTTTGTTGTAGCAACTTGTATTCACTTCCCTCCATACGACGGTACAAGTTTCATTAGGGGCAAGTCCATAATTCCTGAGAAAATAGCCTGAAACCCCTTTGACGCCGTGTGTAGTTGGTGAAGCTCAAGATAACTCTGGAAAGGATCTGCCGATTCGGTCCATAATTTGGCCTTCGTAATATTTTGTGAAAATATAGTTTGAGTTCAAAGATAAGCCATATCGGTCTACTCCTTCAGGTACCTCCCCCACAAAAGTTTAAAAATGTTTGGAATAATTGCGCGCACTATAACTCTTGAAGGGGGTGACCGATTTGGTCCATACCATACACATCGCAATATATCTACCAGATATAGATCATGTCCGAATTTGGACTGTATTGCATTCGCTGTTTCCATTACGGCGGTAAAATCTTTATCAGGGGCAAGTCCATACTTCTTGAGAAAACAGACCGAAAAGTGTAAAAAAATCCCTATGGCACCATATGTAGTGACTGGAGCGCATGGCAACTTTCGAATCTTTGAGCTTTTATCCTACAATACTGACTACTCAGGCGCTCATCGCCTTGTAAAATTAGTCAGTTGGCATAAGAGAAAATAATCGATAAAAAGCCACTTATGTTTACAAAAAAGATAGCTTTATGTGGGCTTTAAATCGGCTACAGTCCCAAGGCTATTATTTGTTCAAATCTGTTAATAAATGGCTATGTTATAGTGGTTGATTCATACCAATGCAAGTACTTTGTAATTACAAGATCGCCATGTCATATATGTTTCCAACAGTCCCAAACATAACATATGTTTGGGCCTGCAAACAAATATATGTTTGGGTGCAAACAAATATTTGTTCGAATGAAAAATAAATACAAACCCAAAAAAGCCACAAAAAACATACACATACACACATTTATAAATGGTGGTGGTTTTTCTTTTATTAGCAAATACCAAACACAAAAGCAACAAAAGACGCATAGGTACATAAAAAATTCCAAATACAATAAATAGGGTCACACTTTTAGAAAGAAAAATAAATAAAATCTATTAATTATGAAATATAGAAACATCGTTGAACGCTCCTCGTTAGTTGTGAAAAAAACACATTCTCCTCAAAATTGAAATCATCAACGGAAAATCGGCATATGGAATCAAATGGTTATATAATGTAATAAATAGATACATCCATATTTAAAATATATGCATGTATATGAAAATTGTATTAATGTTATTACCAATATTAAATGCCATTTCTTCTTTGACCAATAAAATATTTCCATTCACATTTTTGATTCAAATATAAAACTTTCAATTATAAAATGTATACATAAGAAAAAAGAACAAAAATAAATCGTACCATTTTTTTCCTCTTCGCTTGCTATGTTGGTTAACGGTGAGTTAAAGAAAAAATGACTGCATGTGGAAAAAAAATCGCAACAACAACAAAGCACGAAACACACTCATAGAGCATACACACCACAAAAGCAAAAATTAATTTTTTACCCTTCCGTCTTCGCTTCTGTGTCTTTTATTACAACATACACATAGCTCTTTATTATAAAACAACATTCCGCAGCAACAAAAATCCTCTCTCCAACCATAAATAAATATGTTCTAACATAAAAAATGTTGGTACCCCAACAAATAAAATTGAGATATTTTACAAAAATTTTCAAACATATGTTTGTTTGAACCCAAACATATTATAACATATATTTCTGACATATATTTTTCTGCGTGTAGTGTCTAACAAATATCCACTGAGGGTAGTTGGTCAATGACCCCATCACAACACCATGTATATATTAATAAAATATTAAATGTTTTCATTATAAAATTGAGAATTATTATTATTGTATATGAAATTATTAAGGGCTTAATAATACCTAAGGTTTGTATATAATACCCTGACTTACACAGTGATGTATAAGTACAATAACCTTACATTGTCTTAACTTTATGTCACACAATAGTTGCAATATTTAAGTAATGGCTGCAGTTATGTACATAGTAGTTCGTCCCCTCCCTCTTATCATAGTTAGCTAACTACGTTAGAAGTTAATTAATTTATCAAATAAAATATAATGACTAGGGGACATTTTGAGGAATCATTGCAACAGGGTCGTAAAATATTTTAATAGAAAATATCTCATTACATGGAATATTCTTTTATTACCAATAACAGTTTTTCCAATGTTAACAAAATTTGCCATAGAAACAAGAAAAAACTTTGGGTATTAGGAAAATGTATTTGCAGTTATGATCATAAACAAAATATGAAAATATAAACACAACAATGCACATATAAAAATAACTTTAATAAACTACATTTTAAATGCTATATATTTTTTTTAAGTTCAAACGTTTCGACTCCCAATTCAATAAAGACCACACGAATTACACTGTGCGACAACAAAAAAAATGACAAGGAAAATCGAGTAGATTATGAAAGTAGAGCTAAAAATATGAGACACGTGTATCGGCGTTTTTAAAGTTTACGTCGGAAAGTAACCAAAATAGGCGGGGCAAGTTCCGCCCATTTTTAAATTTTTCAAAATATTCGAGTTAAGATATCTTGGAATCCTTGCATTTCAGGTATATAGTGTCTTTGGCAACTTTACTTAGGAGGGTGTGGGAAATATTTTTGCTAAAAATGTTAACCCTCATGCGGCTCATCAAAGGGGTATTTTTTGTCCTTTTTTCGAAAATCTTTCAAAAACTCATTAAAAACGTGATCGTATCAAATCTGAATATTCTACAAAATTGTTCGTCATAAAATTTTACTATTGGTCTCAGAATACACCAAATCTGTAACTCTTGTCAAATCACCAAAAATCTCTAAAAATGAAAAACACGTTTTAGGGTTAAAGTCGGACTTCATCTGAGTTTATTCAAAATTGTCCCACAAAACATAATTTTAGAGAGATGATGTCAGAGACAAAAATATTCTTCGTCAAATTTCACCATAGGTCACCAAAGAAATGAAATGTCTATTTACATTCTATAGCATGAAAATTCAGTATTTTTTTATTTATTTATTTCAAATATTTATTATAATAAAAAATTACAATAAAATTTTATAAAAAATAGCACTAGCATCTAAGGCTATCGGCTAATTTTCAGTATCAATTTTGCTGAATTTTTTTGATGAAATTTTTTTCCTTCTTTTTTCTAATTGATACACGCAGAGAAAAAAATATGTTTGATCCAACAATATTCCAAGAGCAAAATATGTATTGGTAACATATTGTTGGATTCCTTATGTAGTATTGTGAATCCAACAATCGTTTTTGTTAAATCCAAAAATAGTTTGTGTCAACTGAACAATATTTCTCTCTTTTCTCCGAAAATTTTTTCTCTTCTCTCGCTATTCGATGCCGTGTTGAAAAAACAATTTTGGTGAGTTGTGGTATTTGTTGTATGACATGCTGCCTTTATCTTTGTTTTTGTGTGTATGTATACCCAACAATGAGACTATTGTTTTTATTTGTTTCTGTTTTGTTTCATTCTCCTTCTTTATTTCATTCTTCTTTCCTTTTATGTTTGTTATGGTGTTTAATTATTCCTTATGTTGTGGTGGCTGTTTGTGGCTTTTTGTTTGTCTTTGTTGTCAGCTATAGTAGCAAACCATGTATTGCGTTCATCAATGCTCGTAATATTATACGCGATATTTATATCAAAGTTGTGTGGAAAGTGTATATGAGAAGTATATACACTCAAATCAAAAAATTTAGTATCTGGTTTTCAGGGCTGACAATATGTTTTGTAAAAAAATTAGATTATGATTGTTCCTACAATCGGTATTGTTAACGATTTTTACAATATTGCTGAAATTCGAAAGTTGTTTTTGTTTTTTATGTTCGGAACAAAAGATGGTATTTTGGATTTGGATTACAATGTTTGTACAAAATAAACACATTTTTGGAACAAAAATAGATATTTTTGTTCCAACAAAACCGAAAAATATTTTTTCTCTGCGTGTACATGGAAGTAATATGCAACTTGGTTATAGGTGAAAATTGTCAAAGTATGAAAAATTCTTCACAAAATTTCACTATGAGTTTCAAAATAAAAAATAAATCTATGTACACTATTTCCATAAAAAATTAGATTACAAATTTATATATATTAGGATGAAATTATACGTTTTAATTTTGGACTGTTAATTTCACATAATTTCACACTGGATCAAAATCTAGCAAAATCCTTTACTTTTTAGGATTATTGTTAAAGAAAGAAATGTTCCAAATGAAATTTCATTATGAGTCTCTGAATAAAAGAAATCTCCAATTTTCATACAGATTGTCGTTGTGATTGAAAAATATAAATATCTTATTGATGGTTTTTCGTTATAAATTCATACAGAAGATGTTGTGCGTTCAATTTAAACAGCATTAAAAACATTTGTGGTGAATATATATTTGAAAAATATAAAAAAACCCAGATCGGACCTACCAAAATTGCGTATTTTTAATACTTTCAACTTAAATTCCGTAGTTAGGATAATGCTGGTAGACCTAAAAATAACATCAGTATTGCATTTAATGGTTATTGGCCTATATAACGATACATTTACTAGGATTTTTTTGCAAATGATAAAACTGACTTTTTTTGATAACTTGTATGTTGACAAGTAATATGGACAAAAGAAAATAAAGATGACCATAATTTAATTTTTTCTGATAGTGTTTATTAATAAAAATATTATAGCATTATTCCATGTTGTAAATATTCTGAAAAAATCTTTGAACGTTTATATCAGATTTTTTCTACTTAGAGCATATTGAGTAAAGTGCAACTTATGGGAAACACACGGAAACACTATCGGACCTTTTTAATATTAAATTACATACTCCGAGGTACCTACTCCAAAAATATCTTCTGCCTTTTTTCATCTCATCAACAATTTTATAAATCCATTTTTACATGAAAATACGTAATTTGTATGTATTGTGATTTCATATTATAAATAAACTTTAATATTTATTATAAATATTTAAAAATACAAAATTTTACTTATAAATAAATATTTATTATTAAAGTTTATTTATAATATAAAATCACATTAAAAAATTACGTATTTTCATGTAAAAATGGATTTAAATAAATATTTACTTCAATTATAAGCGTTTATAATTATAAGCGTTTATATACGATGGAAATGTTAAAACGTTCCAACAACAAATGTTATGAACTTTAAAGCTTGTACTTTAAAGGAACAAAGCGATACATACATCTTTTAAGCATTTTAGGTTTTTTAGCTCTTTGGATTGTGTGTCCAGATATCGAGTGTGAACTATCGACATCTGGAGCCGAGTATACTGTCAGTGTAGTAACATAGCGTGTTGCTCACTCCACAATTCCAGCCTTTGGTCAACGCAGCCGATAGCACAACAGTTTTGCGCCCTACCGATCTATGAAACAGCACAATTAAATTTGGGGAATTACTTTAAATACCTTCATAAATCGCAATTTCAATCCCATAAACCTTACGCAACATTTCCCATCAAACCTATACACATCAACCCGACAACTACCTCCCCTGTAGGAAGCATGGGGTCATGTGTCGACATGTCACCACTTTGTATACTACTATGGTGAAAAAGCATATAAAGAAGCGTTGTTTATATTGTCAGCTGATAGCACAACGAAGCATCTTCTTATTCTTGTTTGGTGTAAAATAATTTTTGCGGTTCGTGAAAAAAGTGTTTTTGTGAAAAATCAATAAATAAAATAAGGTATATAATTTTAATAACAAGTATGAGCAATCGAAAGTATAAAAGACAAGTGAACAAATAGACAATTCTATATCAAAATATGAATTCTGAGGCTGGCAACAACATTTGTGGTAAATCTTCGACAATTCGGAATTTTTGAAACCTTTAGAGAAGATTGTGGAGCCTCACGAATATATCATCTCGCTAGAAATGCTGAACACAACTTACATCAGATATTTGGACACGACATAATAATGAGTTAAATTGTTGAAGGATTATTTGGCAAAAATCGGTTGCGAGGTAAGCAAATTTAAGGAAATTTGGTAAGTTATATTTATTTATACATGTTTATTCATTTTAATTCCTAAACGTTTTAAGCAGAGAAGTCGCACCAAATCTTATAGCCATGAAAATAAAAACGTCGATGATATTCCTGACAATGAAAACGTTTTTTTATTATTTAAATGTTAAAATGTTTAGCCAGCCTTGAAAACATTGGCTTTATTTATTAATTTTTATAAAGATAAAAGGACTTTAATACGCAATTTACTTTCCTTTTTTAGCATTTTCAATATTATATGTTTTCTAAATAAGTTAACGGTAAGATTTACATAAAAGACCAGTAGGATTTCATAACATTTCTCAATATCTGACGATCAGGTCTCTATGGACACTAGGCTTATGACTTTGCGACAATTTTTCTCAAAAATAATTTCCTTTAGCACGATTGAATGAACTTTTGCCTATTAATCACTAAAATAACGTTTATTCCGTTGAAATATAAAAAAGTTCACGCACAAATCGATTTAAAAACAAGCAAGCAAAGGCTATAGTCGGACGGGGCCTACCATGTGATACCCTACACCACAACCTCTAGGAATTAGCAATGTGCAACCACTTTGCACGCTGAATGTGCGGGTATGATTCCCAGGTCTGGCCACATCAAATTTTCAACGGTGGCGTAATACGCCTTTGTAATGCTGGCGATATTTCCTGAGTATTTCAGCCATGAAAAACTTCTCTACAAGTGGCAACTTAGGACACGCCTTTCGGATTCGGCGATAAAAAATACGTCACATATCAGAGACATAACATGAATCCATTGGTATAAGATAAGCCTCCCTTGTCCCTTTCTAAACGATATCCCAAAATTGGAAAATTCACATTGATTGTGGGTTTATTGAAGATCTATCGTCCTCACATATGCTTGGTAATGCACGCAATTTTGTGATTTTCAGTGCATTTCGAAAATAGTTCATTGTGGTTATATACATATTTTATACCGATAGAAATAACTAATAGTGAATAGAAATTCAAATAATTTGCATGCAAACAAATTTATAAATCCCAAAATTATTCATATTAAATTACACACCAAGTAAGATAGTATAAGACAAGTCCGCTAACGGTACAAGTCCGTGAGGGTACATACCTCAGCATCTGACCAAAAAAGAAACAAACACAGGGTTTCTTGGACCTTTTCGGCCATAATCTCTGGAGGTATGGACTTGTCATTGCAATTGTACCATCGTAAAGGAGGCCGCAAGCACAATCTGCTAAACAAAATCAAAACGATTCGTTAGGACTCTTAAATTTCACTTTTCCAAATTTTGTGTGGGAGGTACTCGAAGGTGTGGACCGATATAGTCTTACTCGATTTATATCTGGAAGGAATAATAATATATGGAAAGTTTGGACCAAATCGATTTCGCACTTCGACAGTTATCGTTCACACAATTTTTCAGAAAAAATTTTAACTTTTGTGGGGGAGGTGCCCGAAGGAGTGAACCGATATAGCCCATATTCGAAATTAAACTAAGTTTTGGCAAAAAAAAAACTACGAAGTGCAAAATTTGGTTCGAATCGGTAGATCCGTTCGGGAGTTATCGTGCGCACCAGCCAACTAGACAGTAAGAGAGACAGATGAATGCACATGGCTACATCGACTCCAAATTGTTTGAAACGAATTTCGTCCAAACATACTTGAGGTCTAAAACCATTTTTTCGATGAGCACATCTTTGTATTTGTATTTTGTATTAACCTAAAGGCTGAGGGTATAAAATAGGCGGCGAAGCGACCCCATGCTGCAATATTTGTATAAAAATTCAATTAGACAACTGAACTGAAAATTTCTCTGTCATGATTGAGACAATTTTTAGTTTGAGAGGAAATTGTGGTTCTCTACACAAAACCCATTATATATTAGGCAGTAGGCACGTTATCTAGCAGACGGATACTTGCAATTTGCATCAGGGGAAATGTCAGTATTTATTTTTCCATATGTAGGCTACTTTGCCGGTATATGCCATCCAGGAAAAAAAATATGGACCAAAAATAAAATTTGTATATTTTTCATGCAAAAGTAATGGTCAATTTCACCCGCTAAATAATATCGGATCATCATCCAAAATTGTAGGCATGCTCTTCGACCTAAACCCTTAGCTCGTGCAAAATTTCGTGACTATTGAGTTATAATTGCGACCTCTAGTGTGCTTATGATTACACTTCAAGCAAAAAACTGGATATATTAGGCTGTAACTCTGTTATCTGACCGCGTAAATCAATATAATTGGCATCAATGGAAAGGGCAAGAGTTGGTCTTCCAAATATTATTTATGTGGGCGGAATGTGTCTTCCAGGAATAAAGATATAACCGGTATATTAAAAATGTTCATTTTCACACAAAACTTATGGTCCATTTAACCCTCTAAACATCATCCTATCACCATCACAAATTGCAAGCATCTGCTTTGTCGTATACTGTTACCTTGTTCGAATTTTCGAGGCCATCGGGCTATTATCGCGACCAACAGAGCAGCTACAAAATTGGATAAAAAGTATGTTTTTGGTCCATTTCACCCGCTAAATATTTCACGATCATCGCCAATAACAATAGGTGTCTATTTTGGTCCAAACCCGACCTCCATGCAAAATTTCGTGACGATCGGTCCATAATTGCCGCCTGGAGTTTGATTACAATTTATAATGGACGGACGGACGGACGGACACACATCTCAAAATCGCTTTATCTCCCCGAGATATGAAGATTGGTATACCACATTGGGGGTCTCCGACGAATATTTCGCGGTGTTACATGAATTTTTTCCAAAACAAACTTATAATACGTTTTCCACATAGTGGTGTAGGGTATAAAAATATATATATATATATATATATATTATTTTTTTTTTTTTTGAAAAAATTTATGAAATGAAAAAAATTGTTTTCAATAATTATTTCTTGTTGCACGAATGCACAGTGGATCCTCTTGTATGGAGAAAGTGGCCAAAAATATTTAGAGTGTAAAAATCAAGCCAATGCGCCGGTTACAGCTTTGCGCTGCTGCGAAAAGTGTTTTAAGAAACCACGAGCGTAACATTCTCCCCCCTTTCCCCTCTGGAGGGGGTATACAGTATGAAGTGTTTTATGCTGTTAATACAAAATGACATGAACAAAGGTCCCGATTATCTTATGATGCAAAAATAGACTTGGGGAAACAAAACAATCTCTAAAACAACATAAAATCCAACCAATTTAGCGGATTAAAAAAATCAACATTTTTGTCTGAAAATTGGTAAAATTTTTAATACAGATATTATAGCGTTCTTTCTAGAAGGCACGTGCCGCCAACGTAAGATAAAATTGGAAGAAGATTTCTTCATCTTGCCACTGATACCAATTATGTTAATGTACGTGGTAAGATAACAGAGTTATACGCTAATATATCCATAGAAACCCTATTCTAGGACAGTTTTAGTCAGCGGCCAACCATTAATAGTCTGGCACTAGATGGCAGCTGATTTTAATACTGAATTATCTTAAACCCATGATCTACTTTGGAAAATTATTCCCGAGGTGGGCACTGGTGGGCATCATGACTAAAACCTTAGGTCAAATTTAAGTATATGATCGAATTGGCATTACAAAATACACTAAGAAAATATGCAGCTAACTAGAATTCCACAACACGCTAAAACACTATTTTACTTTATTTTTGGCCAATGGGTGGATCCACTGTGGAATGAATAAACTTAAGCCTACTAATAACTAAAATAATGTTTATTCCATTCAAATTTTGAAAATACACCTTTTTCAGATGTAATTCGAATTATTTTAATTGTAATTCGAGAATTCTATTTGTAATTCGTAACATTTCATTTGTAATTCGAGAATTGCATTTGTAATTCGAATTATTCCATTTGTAATTCGAAATATTCCATTTGTTATTCGAATAATTCCATTTGAAATTACACCTTTTACAGATGTAATTCGAATCATTTTAGTTATAATTCGAGAATTCCATTTGTAATTCGTAACATTTTATTTGTAATTCGAGAATTCCAGTTGTAATTCGAAACATTTCAATTGTAATTCGAATTATTCCATTTGTAATTTGAATTATTCTATTTGTAATTCGAATTATTCCATTTGAAATTCGAATTATTCCATTTGAAATTCGAATAATTCCATTTGTAATTCGAATTATTCCATTTGAAATTCGAATTATTCCATTTGTAATTCGAATTATTTTATTTGTAATTCGTATTATTCTATTTGTAATTCGAATTATTCTATTTGAAATTCGAATTAGTCCATTTGTAATTCGAAATATTCTAGTTGTAATTTCAAATGAAATAATTCGAATTACAAATGGAATAATTCGAATTACAAATAGAATAATTCGAATTACAAATAGAATAATTCGAATTACAAATGGAATAATTCGAATTACAAATAAAACTATTCGAATTACAAATAAAACAATTCGAATTACAAATAGAATAATTCGAATTAAAAATTGAATAATTCGAATTTCAAATGGAATAATTCGAATTACAAATAGAATAATACGAATTACAAATGGAATAATTCGAATTACAACTGGAATTCTCGAATTACATATAAAACGTTACGAATTACAAATAGAATAATCGAATTACAAATGAAATGTTACGAATTACAACTAAAATGATTCGAATTACATCTGAAAAAGGTGTAGAATTATTCCATTTGAAATTTGAATTATTCCATATGTAATTCGAATTATTCCATTTGTAATTCGAATTATTCCCTTTGTAATTCGAATTATTCCATTTGACATTCGAATTATTCCATTTGTAATTCGAATAATTTCCTTTGCAATTTCAAATAAAATAATTCGAATTACAAATGGAATAATTCGAATTAAAAATGAAATAATTCGTATTACAAATGAAATAATTCGAATTACAAATGGAATAATTCGAATTTCAAATGGAATAATTCGAATTACAAATGGAATGATTCGAATTTCAAATAGAATAATTCGAATTACAAATAGAATAATTCGAATTACAAATAGAGTAATTCGAATTACAAATGGAATAATTCGAATTACAAATGGAATGTTACGAATTACAAATAGAATTCTCGAATTACAAATGAAATGTTACGAATTACAACTAAAATGTTTCGAATTACATCTGAAAAAGGTGTAGTCATGCAAAAACCACATTGAAAATTTTTTATTTGTTTTTTTTTTTTTTTTTTTTTTTTTAATTATATCTTTGAAGAAAAGCGTTTACGACATTTTTATTATTCTCAACATTAAAGAAAATGAGTTAGAAACAAATGCTAGGTCAGTTTGGTTATCTCATGTGGCTCTAAAGTTTATTTTCAATTATATATCTGCTTACAGTACCTCAAAAAATTACCCATAATTCTGATAAATTCAAATTTTAAAATCAAATTTTCAAAATTTCAAAATCATCATTGCTACAACAACAACGTCTAAAAATTTAAGTTAGAAACTTCCAAACTAAACTAAATGCCTGTACCATCGTTTTTTTGTTCATTATTTGTCATTGCAAATATTGTTGTACCAACATCAACAAATAGCAACACATCAATTTAATGCCCTTTATTTACGTAGGATAATGTAAATGAGGCCTTATTTAGTGTCTTTGGTATTCAACTGTTTCACCAAGTGGGCACTAATAAGGACATATTATTCTTGAATGGAAGAATAACAAATCATTTATCATTTCAAAAGAAATGACATTTCAAAAGAATGGAAAGTGAAGAGTAGTAGGAGTTTTGTTTAAAAAAACCGTTTCTATCTGATCAGTTAATAGAAATTGTCATACTGACACAGACTTTTATGAAAATATAGTTTTCTTCAATTAGTTAATTGGAATTAATTCTATTCTTGAATGAACTCATTAAAGTCGCAGACGACTAAGTGATGTTATTAATTGTTATGTAATTGTGAAGGAGTTTTTAAGGATAGTCATTATAACGTCAATTCGATATTTTTGGCAATTATGACAAGAAATTGATGGACATAAAAAATGTTCGCAAGAAATAGAGGAGGATGTTCCGTGTCACAAATTATTTTAGGAATCATAATTGGATGAAGTTTACAGAATGATAGAAGATGTTTTGTAAATGAAAAAGAAAAGCCGAAGAAATTTTCACACAACTACTAAATTATGCGACCGGTTTCGCTATTTCCGTTCAGCATGCGCGATTCAGAACGTTCGTCCAGTTTCCAATCCCGCCGATCCTTTACTTTTCACACCAGGTGTGAGCATTTTTCGATCAAGCTGTTAATTCATGCCGCGCCCTATTTAGGAGCTTTCCGTTTTATACCTTTCACCGTATAATGGAGGGTATATTAGTTTTTCGAAATAATTAATTTAGATCGATTTCGATTTTAAACTTAGATTATTTTATAATCATTCTATTGTCCGAACGTATTGAAGTAGGTGGATAAAATTTTGGTCAAATAATTGTGATCCGCAGAACTTTGGTATTCAAAATGAGCTAAGGGCAAGCACTACAGACGCGTCGACGCTTTAAGAATTTTGAAAGCATTAGTCCCTATTGCACTCGAAATTGTTTATAATTTGGAATTTTGTGTTTCCAGATGTACCCAAATAGCCCCCAAATAACGGTACCTCCGATTTCAGGTGTTTTGGTTGTTATTTTGCATTTAGGGTTCCTAGTAAACAAAAAATATCTTCATCAACCATTTTAGATACAGGTCCATGATTGGGTATAGTCCCATATAACGATACTGCCCGATTTCAGGTATTTTTAAGTTTTTAGCTACATACGAGTATTATGACCGAATCAGCTATAATTTGGTAGTTGGTATTTCCAGTGGTCAAACAACGTCTCCACCGAAATATATTAAGGTAGTTGTTGATTGTATTTTTTAACCGGTAATCAGTTTTGAGTATTATCTCAGTTCAGGCACTTTGTAATTCTTAATTAGAGCGCCGTATTATGTATGATCCGGCAAACGAAGAGAGATTTTGCTGTCCAGTTGTTCAATTAAGAGTCTAAGTCCCGCAAGCATCGAGTCGTGATTTGTGCTGTCCGGTATTACTGTTTCACACAGCACCATCAGTGTAAATTTTATTCAAGCCTGTGTGGTGGGCTCGTCGAACTAGAGGTTACCGTTTGTACATTTGGACCTATCTCTCTAAATTATGAATATCTCTCCTGACTTGCCAAGTTGGCGGAAACCTGTCCATAAAATTGTGGCAGGGATATTCACGTCGATAACACCCAAGCAGACACTGCATCATGAACATACATATTTTTGGGCTGAAGCATGATTGGAGCATCTCCGGATTTTTTAATATTGGTCTGAAAGAAAGATAGAAAGCTCTAGATAGATATTAAACCTATCGTATCTGTCATCAACGGTAATATCCGATGCCAAGATCGTACAATCATCCGCATACACTGTGATTTCTAAACTGCTAAAAGTATTTAACATGCTTGTGTTGTAAATGTTTATCAACTCGCCCAATAATGCCCTATACATGTATCACCCCGCCTTGGGGAACTACCTACCTGTTTCACTACGGGTGTTAGACTTAAACGGTATCGAAGACTTTCAACAGGCTAAGAACCACAATTACTGTTCGTTTGCATGGTCTATTCTGGATCAGTACTCGACTTATATGTCTGGATAGGACGTGTAATCTTATTCTGGTACTGTGCATTGCCCGGAAACTGGGAACAGCTTCTCATCATGGGGAGGAGTAGCGTCCCTATAATATTCGTTACTGGCGACAGCAGGGAAATCGCCATGTACGATTCGGCTCTACTGGCCTCAGTTTAGGGATATGTAAAATCGATTTCGGTTAATCGATTATTAGCTGCAAATTTTCTAAAAGTCGTAGTCGACTATTGACTTTGCGAAAACCGGATAATCGATTTTTCTTAATCTACTTTCGAAAGACGGAGTCAACTATTATTCGTAGTCGACTATTAGTCGTGGACGACTATGGAAATTTGAGGAAGTTGAAATATAGATACGTAATGATTTTTGTTTTTGTATTTATCATATTAAATTTATCGTCCTATACATTCTTTAAAAATGAGAAAATGTAACATTTCCATGTTATGACATATCTAATAGGGTGCCAGCGTGGTGCAATGGTATCAATTTTCAACGGTGGCAAAATACCTCTAAGTAATGTTGGCGACATTTCCTGAGTATCTCAGTCATGAAAAACTTCTCTACAAGTGGTGTCTTAGGACACGCCGTTCGGACTCGGCGATAAACAGTAGGTCCCATATAATTAGACAGCGGAATCCTATGCAAATGCATATAAGGTTAGGAATGTCGTAGAGGTAATGTGATTAGACAAAACTCTTTTTATAACAAAATAAAATGAATTAGTCTGGACCCAATTTTTTGCATATTTTGACGTATTTGCATAAAGGGAGTGCCAATCAAACCGCATTCCATCTCAACAACCTCCCAATCCAAAATATCAGCGAGTTTAGCTACCTTGGAAGCATCATAACTAGCGACGGAGGCACAGTAAACGACGTATCATCTCGCGTAGCTAAGGCGAGAGTAGCTTATTTCAACCCAAAGAATATATGGAAATCCAGTGCTATATCACCAAAAACAAAGATACACATATACAATGCCTGCATCAAATCCGTATTACTTTACGGGTCAGAATCTTGGACTGTAAACGAAGAAATAAAACGCAAACTACAAACCTTCACAAATAGATGCCTGCGAAACTTCGTCAGAATATGGTGGCCTAGAACCATATCGAATGAAAACCTATTAGAAATAGCGGAACAAGAAGATATCAATCTGCAGATCAAAAGAAGAAAATACTGCTGGCTGGGGCATACTCTGAGAAGACCATACAACGAAATATCACACGCAACTCTCGAATGGAATCCCCAAGGATACAGAGGCCGCGGAAGGCCGAGGAAAACGTGGAGACGTAAAATTTTTACAGAAACCGGAAAAACTTTTAATGAATTAAGATATATCGCATCAGATAGACAGAGATGGAGATTCTACGTAAATGGCTTATGTTCCTGATGGAATATGCTAAATAAATAAATAATAAAATGAACATATGCAAACCCATATGCAAGGATTTGTGGCCTAAATATCCCACCGAATTGGCTCAAATTTTGTATTAAGTCTTCGTTGGGGGTATAGAACTTTCGACCTAAAATTTATCGGTATAGGTCCTCGTCTTCATATAGCACCCATAGAACGGTGCTTCTCGATTTTCGGCATTTTGAAGGTTGTGGCCTCAATATCCAACTTAAATGGGTAAAATTTGGCATTAAGTCTTCGTTGGGGGTATTAGACTTTCCACCTGAAATTTGTTGGTATAGGCGTAGACCTTCATATAGCTCCCATAGAACGATAGCTCACCATTTTCGATATTTTGAAGGTTGTGACCTCAATATTCATCCAAAGTGGCTAAAATTTGGTAGTTAGTCTTCGTTCGGTTGTTGGTACAGGCCCACGTTTTAATACAGCCCCCATAGATCGGTACCACCCGATTTTCGGTATTTTTAAGGTTTTAGCTTCGTTATCACACAGAAATGTCTGAAATTTGGTACTTAGCCTTCGTTGGGAATATAAAATTTTTCCCCAGAATTTTGTTGGTATGGGTCCACGCCTTCATATAGCCCCAAAGAACGGTACCTCCCGATTTCCGGTATTTTGAAGGTTGTGGACTCCTTATTTGGTATTTAGTTCTCATTTGAGTTATAAAACTTTCCATATGAAATTTGAGGGTTGTGGCCACAACAACAAACAGAAATGGCTGAGATTCGGCATTTACTCTACATTGGAAGTAAAACCCTTTCCGACTGAATTTCGTCGGTATAGGTCCACGTTTCTATATAGCCCCCATGGAACGGTACCTCCCGATTTTCATAATTGTGAAGAATGTGACATTAATATCCCACCGAAATTACTGAAATTTGTTATTTACTCTTTCATGGGATTATAAAATGTTCCAGAAAAGAATTATCAGTATAGGTCCACGTCTTCCTATATCCCCCATAGAAGCGTACCTCGTGATTTACGGTATTTTTTAGGGTTTAACCACATTACCCTACTGAAATATCGTAAATCTGGTATTTAGTCTTCTTTGAGTCTAAAAACTTTACGCCAGAAATTTGTCGGTATAGATCGACGTTTTGATATAGCCCCCATAGAACGGTACCTCCCAAATTTCCGTACTTTGAAAGTTAGCGATACTGTTTTACCGAAATTGCTGAAATTTGGTATTAAGTCTTTTTCATAAACGAAAGGAAACTAATTGTTCCATTTTACTTTAATACCACTCCCGTTTTTACTTGTTTAAGTTATATCACTTTTTTTGAAAGTATCCTCCTTGCAGAAAAAATATTTTTTTTAATTTTTTGTTTAGTGAAGGAAATATTGAACACAAATAAAAAATAATTTAAACAATTAGGTTTCAGTGTTTTATTTATAATGCACTTAAAACTAGAAAATAATTTGTCGCTCAGCCTCAATAAGTATATTCTTTCTCATGATGGAATCTCTCAAATAAAACGCTTGTCGTTTAATTTTGCCACCATTTTTAATTTAAACGTAAAAGGTATTATTTTGTCCAACGATCTATCAGTTTCGAAAATGGGGCATATTGGTCCACTCTTTCCTATACCTCCCTCACAAAAGTTCAAACATTTTGCGCACAATAACTTTCGAACGAATCAACTGTGTTGATCAACATTATTTTTCTCAAAATATTTCTTCCAGACATAGATCAGGTATATATTCTATATCAAGCCATTCCTTAGGTTAACTTCCACAAAAATTTTCAAAAAATGTTTCGCACAAATACAGTTTAAAGACATGTCTCGGCCGAAATGTTTTTCAAAACTTAATTAAAAATCATCGCTTAAGTAAAGTTTAAGGACTGTTCGAGGATCCTTTTGACATTTTTACCGAAGGTACTCCTTGTGGCCCTGTTTACAGTGAAATAATATGAGTCCATGCTTGCAGAAATAATGATCAAATGTAGTGGTCGCAACAATCGAAAGAGTGATTGACATTGGCCAAAACTTAGCATATCGTTATATTTCTCTCAAACGTATATCAAGTTCCAACATTGGACAACACCTTCGGGTATCTCCTTCACAAATGTTCAAAATTTAGCTTAAGTGAAGAATTTGACTTGTAAGAATTCCTGCCGTTCTTTCCAGCTAATTGCAAAACCACAGAAAGCTCATGCCTTATTTCATGGTACTTATAATAATATAGTGCGTGACAGGGATTGATGTAACGTCCCTCTCGTCCCATCACACTTCCTGGAAAACGGTTATATCGTTCTTTTCCAGCAAATTCTCTATAAAGAATCCAAACAATCCTGGTGTCAAAATGCTTCTACTTTTTAGCGTTATGTAGGTCATCTGCATACCTTTTATGTCCAGCATCTAAGTAAGTTTTATACAGTAATTTGATGAAAATCATCTTGCTATCGCCGTAACAAGACATTTCCGATCCTTCTCTCACATTTAAAATAATAAAAACAACATTGTTAACAAAACAAAAATTGTCTCTTAATAAGTAATACAATTAACAACCAAACGACCAAAACGATGCAATAAAGAAGGAACACATTGCTTATTATTTTTGCAGCGGAACTTGTGTTATGAAAAGAGATTCAAGTCATTCACACCAAAAAAAGCAACAGTGCGGATAAACGTTCGTTTATTTGAAAAGCAACAGACAACACACCAATTTTTGGTGTGAAATTTATTAGGCACGGCAAATAAAAGAACAAAAAAAAAACGTTTTGCAAATACACCAAAACAAGGTCAGCGCCAAAAAGCGGCTTGCGACGCCGGGAGGTAATACATGCATTTTAACCATCTATAAATATGGTCAACAATTAGCAATATAACGTGAATGTGCATTGTTTAAAAAATCAAGAAAATGGGATTAGTGTTACATACCCCTGACATAAACGATTTGTTTGTTTTCATTACTTATTATTTAAACAAACAAAAGAGGGAATCATAAATACAAATGTTAATTGTTTTCTTATTGTTCATCAAAGAGCGGTTATTGTTTTTAGAAGAAGAAATGGGGAGGAATCTTTAAAGAAGTAGCGCACTATTAAAATAATTTGTGGGCGAAATTTCTTTCAAAGGTTGACCTTTATTATCATAGTTTGGTATTTGTTTAATAATCGATATGAGCTTTTAAAAAGATCCATTTAACAGAAGTTTGAAATAATATGACCCATTAAATGGTAGTGAACTAACATATGCTGCGCGTTCCCCGTAAGAATGATAAAATCTTGGAATGGGTAAATAAAAAAAAAAAACAAAGAAAAAACACACATTTGACACCGCAAACATTTTAACAGCACTTTTTATAGAAAAGGTGTAGTTTACGCGCTGGCATATTTGGGAAAGACGTCACATTTGAATAAAGGTTTTTATTAAATTCTTCGTAATTTTTAAATTCGTAATTTTTAAATTATGTCTATTACCTTAGGGCGAAACCTAAAGCTCTGCGTGTTGCGTGTGCGTTCAAAAATACAAAAACAAAATACATGTATTTGTTGTTGTTTTCAATTTGAATGCGAATATATACTTCGTAGATAATATCGAAGGTAACACCAAATTGACGTAGGCGACGAAAGATGCCAAGCAACGGCCCTGACTGGTATTAACAAAACCCAGGACCTATTGTCCTTCTTACTGCCCCCTCAGTTTTGTCAACAGCGGAGCTGCTTTTAACACCCGTTAAAGGTAATGGGCTAACATATGCCGCACGTTTGCCCATAAGAACGTTAAAAACATGGGCGTTAAGGTATTGGGCATTAAGTTTATAACACAACCCCGCCCCCGTTATATGGGGGCTATATGAAGACGTAGACGTATACCTACAAATTTCAGGTTGAAAGTTGTATACCCCTAAGGAAGACTAGATATTGAGGACACTACCTTCAAAATACCGAAAATCGGGAGGTAGCGTTTTATGGGACTATATGAAGATGTGGATCTATACCTACAAATTTCAGGTGGAAAGTTGTATACCTCTAATGAAGACTAAATATGAAATCTCAGCCATTTCGGTGGGATATTGAGGCTAAAACCTTCAAAATTCAGAAATTCAAAAGCTACCGCTCTATGGGGGCTATATTAAGACCTATACCGACAAATTTCCGTTGGAAAGTTTTACATCTCCAACGAAGACAAAATACCAAATTTCAGTAATTTTAACGAAAATCGGGATGTACTGTTCTGTGGGGGCTATATGAAGATGTGGACCAACACCGACAACTTTCAGGCGGAAAATTTCGCCCCCCCAATGAAGACTAACCCACAAGTCTCTGTGGTTTCGGTGAGATATTGAGACAAAATACAGAAAATCAGGAGGTACCGTTCTATGGGGGCTATATGAAGACGTGGACCTATACCGACAAATTTCAGGTGGAAAGTTTTATACCCCCAACGAAAACTAACCACCAAGTTGCAGGGGTTTCGGTGGGATATTGAGACAAAATCCTTCAAAATACAGAAAATCAGGAGGTACCGTTCTATGGGGGCTATGTGAAGACGTAAACCTATACCGACAAATTTCAGGTGGAAAGTTTTATACCCCCAACGAAGACTAAAAACCAAATTTCAGTAATTTTACCGAAAATCGGGAGGTAATACAGAAAATCAGGAGATACCGTTAAATGGGGACTATATGAAAACATGGACCAATACCCACAAATTTTAGGTGGAAAGTTGGCACATACATATTAGCGGTATACTGAACCGGAATAGGTCGTGCGATTGATCAGTCATGGCGACTCTTTACGGAAACGTCAACTTTATGTGTAGACGCCAGTCGTTTATGTAATTTCGGAAATAAGAAATCAAACAAAAAGTTTTCCAAAGCGGGGTGATATCTCAGCAACTATAGAACATCTATCTACATTTCAGAGAGAATATATCGTCGGTGTCATGCTTAAGTGTTCCATACGCCATTTGCATGATTCGAGAAAAACTCAAGTTAATGTTTGAGTCTATACAGTCTAAAAGTGGTGCAAAAATTCAGTACTTTAAAAGCACAATTCTAATTAAGTAAACTCAAAGAATATATCAGCCCCCCTATTCAGTAACTTTTTAACAACTTTACTCATTGTTTATTTTACAACAATTTCATTTGTTTGTTTTGTAGTTGTTACAAAAACAAAAAAAAATTTAACAACTTTTGAATCGATTAAAGTTACAGAATTGGCCTACAGAAGTTGATTTTAGTCAGATATCTGTTATAGTCTAGAAGTTATGGCCAATTTTTACAATTGCAAAAAGTTGCTGATTTCTTCCATGGGTTCTTTTTTTCGTGTTTTTGGCAGTTTGCTTCACATGGTACACGTTATGTCACATTTCACCAAACCACCTTTTTGTCAATTGTGTTCCACCTCCCTTACGTGAAGTGCTATTGAGAACCGGAAATTCAGTGGATTAAATAAAACAGTGGTATGAAAATACATTTCATATAACACACGGTGCTCTTGAATCAAATTTAAATGGAAAGTGCTTACACCTGGGAAGTTTTTGCGGATTCTGAAACTACAATGTTCATAGATGAGAAAAATCAAAAAACAAAAAAAATCGCCGGAGCGCTTTTTAAATAAATCGCGATTCAAGTTAACATTTTTAGGGGTTCTTTAGGTTTTTGTGATTTTGCTTGGAAACCGCAAGTCCTATCAAAATGGGAATAAAGAAAATGTTGTAGCTATCAAAATTATCTACAAGATTGACCTTAATGATATTTTCGTAGGTTTTACAACTTTTGAGATATAGAAGTTGAAATTGGGACAATTCAAATGCAATTCAATTCTGTATCGTCTCCTTATAAAACAATGTCATGACTACAATTTCCCAACTTAAACTTAAATATCTAAAAACAAGTAAGAAAAGTCTATAGTCGGACGGAACCGACCATGGGATACCCTATACCACTATCCCTGGACAATCGCTCTCCACGGAACTTCTTTTCAATGATTGTGAAAATTTAATTATCAAATATCAGAGATGTAATGTATAATACTTATGACCAAAACCAAAAAGTTATCTAGCATGACAAAGACATTTTTGGAGCAGGAAAGGAAAATTTATTTCACACAAACCAAAATGTAATGAAACCCACTTATGTAGTACATACTACTAATTCCGTTGTTTAACCTCTACGTTATTGAAATTTTTACCAATTTCACACAAAAGTTTCAGTCCATTAACCCGCTAAGTATTATCTGATCTTCACGTTGGTTTGTACGCTTCTTCTTTATCATAAACTCAAACTTTGTTTAAATTTTGCGGGTTATTATTTTGACCTACAGATCCGCTACAAAATTGGTTAAAATTTTGTTTTTGGTCCATTTCATCCCGTGAACATATCACGATCATCACCAAAAACTAATCATTTCTATTCTGGCCCGAACCCAATCTCCTTAAAAAATTTGTTACAATCGGTCCATAATTGCGGCCTTAAAAGCTTGTTTACAATTTTTAATGGACGGACACACATCGCTAAATCGCTTTATCTCGTCGAGATATGAATTTTGGCATACCAAATAAGGGGTCTAGGACAAATATTTCGTGGTGTTACATAAACTTTTGGAGAGACAATATGTAGCATGGGATAAAAATGTGGTTCTCTACACAGAACCCATTATATATTAGGCAGTAGGCTCGTTATCTAGCAAACACTTTATTGCAATTTACATCAGAGGAAAGGTCAGTAGTCCTCAAGAAATTAAAATATCGACCAAAAATAAAATTTTTATATTTTTCATACAAGAGTAATGGTCCATTTCACCCGCTAACGAATATCAGATCTCTATACTCTATACTCTTAACCGGTGCAAAATTTCGTGACTATTGATGTATAATTGCGACTTCTAGCGGGTTTATTATTACACTACAAACTAATAACGGAATATATTAGGCTGTAACTCTGTTATCTGATCGTGCACACCAACATAATTGGCATCAATTGAAAGGTCAAGCGTTCCACATTCAAGTATATCTCACTTGTCCGGAATGTCACTTCCAGGAATTAAGATATAAGCTGTATATTAAAAATTTTCACAATTTTCACACAAAAGTTTTGGTCCATTTAACCCTCTAAATATTATCCGATCGCCATCTCATATTGCAAGCTTCTCCTTTGTGATATACTCTTACCTTATTTAAAATTACGTTGATTGGACTATTATTGAGACCTACAGAGCCGCTAGAAAATTGGATAAATATTATATTTTTGGTCCATTTCACCCGCTAAATACTTCACGATCATCACCAATAATAATAGGGATCTATTCTGATCTGAACCCGACCTCCATACAAAATTTCGTGACGATCGGTCCATAATTGCGGCCTGGAGCGTGTTTACAATTTATAATGGACAGACGGACGGACGGACGGACGGACTGACGGACGGACACACATCTCAAAATCGCTTTATCTCGTCGAGATATGAAGATTGGTATATGACATTGGGGGTCTCCGACGAATATTTCGCGGTGTTACATGAATTTTTACCAAAACAATCTTATAATACCCTTTTCCACATTGTGGTATAGGGTATAAAAATGGTACAACCTAGGAAAAGTTACATAAGCCAGTCCTGAAGAGAATTTTCACAGCTATAAGATTTTCTCAGGCCCCATGCCGATAAGACTTGCCGTATTCAAGCAAAATCGCGAAACCCTAACAAAAAACCCTAAAAATGTAAACTGAGCTTCTTTATCTCAAAAATGGTACAGCCTGAGAAAAAATCATAAACGTCACTCCTGTAGAGAATTTTCACAGCTACAGATTGGACCTAAAAAACACCTAAAAATGTGAATTTTGATCGCGATTTATTTGAAAATCCCTACAGCGATTTTTTCTTGTTTTTGGATTTTTCTCATCTATGAACATTGCTGTTTCAGAATTCACAAAAACTTTCCCTGTGTAAGCGGTTTTCATTAAAAGTTAGTTAAGGCGCACCCTTCATAACATTGTTTTATAAGGGGGCGATACAGTCAGTGCATTGTCCCAATTTGAACTTCAATATCTCAAAAATGGTAAAACCTACGAAAATACCGTAAAGGTCAATCTTGTAGAGAATTTTCATGGCTACAACATTTTCTTGAGTCTCATTTTGATAGGACTTGCGGTTTCTAAGCAAAATCGTGAAAACCTAAACAACCCCTAAAAATGTCAACTTGAATCGCGATTTTTTTAAAAAGCGCTCCGGCGATTTTTTTTTGTTTTTTGATTTTTCTCATCTATGAACATTGTAGTTTCAGAATCCGCAAAAACTTCCCAGGTGTAAGCACCTTCCATTTAAATTTGATTCAAGAGCACCGTACAATATTTAAAAATATTTAGATTTAAAAACTATTATTTTTCAGTTTTTAAACCATACGCCACATTATTCGCAACTTGAAAAAATTGGGTAATTTATTGTTTCGAACGCCTTAATTTTTGGTGCGGAACAATTCGTTTTTGCCTATTTTTGTTCCATACGCCAAACGGTATGGATATGGAACTAAAATGTTCAAAGTTGTTTTGTTCCATACGCCAGGCTTTATTTTTCTGTGTCGCATAGCGGATATGTAACGTACCTTTATCTCAAAATGTCAAAAATGACGTATAGAACACTTAAGCATGACACCGACGATATATCTTTCCTCCAGACGCCATAGAGATCGTAATGTATGAGATGATTGTACGATATTAGCGTCGGCTTTTATAGTCGATGACATATAAATGTGATAGGTTAAATATTTACATATCTGTGGTTTCTGTGTAGTGTGGTTCTTCCATTTAAAGGTAAGGGCCTCAATATCCCACAGAAATGGGTGAAATTTGGTACATTGTCTTCGTTGGGGCCATGAAATTTGTTTTTATAGGTCCATGCCCTCACATGCCCCATAGAACGGTTCCGCCCAATTTTCGGTATTTTGAAACTTTTAGCGAAATGGATGAACTTTGCTATTTAGTCTTCGCTATGGGTATAGACATTAGAACAGTAGAAAAACATCAAAATTTTACATATTTTGAAGAATTTTTTGTCAAATTTTCGAACCGAGATTGCAGAGGACACAAAAGCTCAATTCGGAAAATTTTAAATATTGGTCCATATCATGTGATATCTTTAAAAAAATTCTTATACATTTTCCTTCTGCATTGGATGTAAATTGGTGTTTTGAAATGTCAATGGTTAGAAAACCTCCTCGCAGAAAATTATCGATATAAAGTGATTATCATAAGTTTAGATATTCTGCTCTTTCAAGGAATAAGCCCTTAAGCGTAGAGAAAGAGCTTAGTACTTTCGCAAACGAAAGGAAACTAATTGTTCTTATTTACTTCAATACAATACAGTGGTGGGGGGATAAAAAGTTCGGCCCGGCCAATCTTAACGCCGTTTTTACGTGTTACATTTGAAAATGGATATACCATGAATTTTGGGCAAAACAAACATAAACCCTTTTCAATATTGTTGTGTAGGGTATAAGAATAAAGTAGTCGGCATTATGTGTTATTGACTTTCCTACCAAATATGTATTGTATGTCATACTAATATCAATACTCTGTTGTGATAGTGTGAAGAAAAAGTTTAATAATCTCATAAATTCCAATTTGACAAGTAGCACTAGAAACTGACCAATATATCAAAGAAAAAAGAAGATTTCATTCACAATAAAATAACAATAATATTAGGAAAATTATCATCTCGACAATGGCATCAAAGAACCAAACACCCGCTCCTCACACAATCGAAATATTTCTTGTTGTTTGCCAACAAGCAAAACTGTGCAACAGGTGTTTCTCCTTCAATCATTTGTTTAGCTTTTCTCCTCTTGTTTTTCCTGCGTTTTCTTTTTGGACTGCAGAATATATGAAAAGTTCATTCACCAGTTAGTCGCTCAGTCATCACCCACATTTTAGCCACTGCCAAGAACATACATATCTTTACAATATTTGTTGTGTTCAACAAATAACGCAAAAAACAAACTACAGTGAAAATCGTCTTTTACGCATACACATACACACTCAATTTTCCATTGTACAACGGACATCAGTATTCAACGGCCGACGAACTGAATGGCTAACACGCAAATGATTGACAAATCTCTCAAGTGGCTAACAGCAGCAATTGAGATTGAGAATGGACTAAATATGAAAGATTGTGTAGTAAAATACTCTAACAAAAATGCTGGGGTTTGAACCCACGTCCTTGAAAAACACAGGAAAAAGTGTTGTCACGGCGTGTTAGCGTTCAGAGCCAAACTCATAACTTTCAAAGGTAGCGCTAAGCGTTTGTCATGAAAGCACAACTAAATGGGAAAATCCTCATTGTTGTTGTAAAATACAAAACAAAAATGCATTTGAAAGAAGAATAGTTCGAGGACATCGAAGCCGCTCCACATCCGATATGTCTGAAGAGTCTTTACCGAAGACGTAACATGCATGTCACATAGTGGTGGGTGTGTGGGTTCGAATCGTCGGCTTTCCTTTTTCACTTGCATAATAGATCATAAAGCTCGATTAAAAAAATTAAAAAAAATTAATCTTAAAAATGTTTTTGTTTTTCAGCAAAACTTCTATTGAAAAAATTGCTGTAACAAGACTGAGGTGGTTTAAGTTGCTTCATCATAATTTATTTGATATCAAATGTTGTTTTCATACAATTAAATCAAGATAGAACCATAATAATAAGCGCTGGTGTAAATCTTAAAATCATTATTATTAATTATGAAATCAGTTGAATGAATTCAACCGAATACGATCTCGACTGGTATGTGTCAAATCCTACACGCAAACTCAAAATCAACATTTCTTAGTAAAGCTACTTTTGTTATCAACAACACATGGCGTATGTTTTACATTTGAATCCAAATAAAGCTGTTAAAGAGTGACACATTTACAATATTCAATTGACGACAGGACATGAAATATCCTTGCTTTGTTCCGCAGTTCAAAGTTTGCTGAACTTTTTTTGCATTCGTTGTTCCGCAAAGAAAAATGAAAACGACAATACAAAGCGTACCAAAGTATGCAAAATTTCCCTAATTAATTTCAACACGCTTCTAGTACTTAAAAGCAATTTAATGAATTTTTCAAACGAAAAGAATGTGCTTATGAAAGAAAGAGCATTAAAGTCGTGTTGAAGTGAATACTTTATGTACGAATGTAGGAGTGTGAAAAGCTCATTTTTTTCCCTAATCGTATTAAGCTACGACATGTGTCAAAAGCCATAAAAATTATTAACAAGCATCTCAGTTGTACTTTACACAATATACAAGCATTAGAATTTTACGTTTCAAAAAAAATATATATGCTATCTGTGGAATAATATTCACTTGAAAACTTTCACCTCTTCAAATCTGCCGATATTGTTATAAAGAATTTAATGAAAATTAAATTACAGGGACATTTTATGAAAATGAGCTTAGGGTACATTTACACCAGAAAGTGATTCAGGTTTTAGGCAGTTGCGTCATTTACTAACATACATACATATATCACGATAGCAGCATTATTTGTTCGAAACAATGTACGATAACACCATGCACCAAGCACATTTTCATTCACTACGGATAAAACAATTACATTTAAAATTTAATTAAAACAAGTAAAAAACGCCGTTAATTTCAGCCCGGCAGAACATTTTATATACCCTCCACCACTAATTGTATTGTAGTAAATATGAACAATTAGCGACTGCTAAGCTCTTCATCTAGGTTAAGTCTAATTCCTTGGAGGAGAATAATACTTTAACTGATGGTAATCACTTTTGACTAAAAAATTTCAGTGTGGAGGTTTTCTACCCACCGTGAGTGCGGTTCTGTGGGAGCTATGTATATGAAGACCAAAACCCACAAATTTCTGGTGGAAATTTTAATACCAGCAACGAAGACTAAACACAAAATTTCCGCCATTTCGATTTTCCGTTCTAGCGTAGACTAAATGCCACATTTCAGGCATTTCGGTAGGATATTGAGGCCACAAAGATATATTTTACGAGCGCTTAGAAGAAACATATGACCGTTGCCCTGCCCATGACATTAAAATCATTCTAGGCGATTTTAATGCCAAAATTGGAAAGGAGAATATCTTTGGCCCAACAGTCGGGAAATTCAGTCTCCACAGTGAAACATCTGACAATGGTATGAGGCTGATAGACTTTGCAGCTGCAACAAACATGGTAGTTAGCAGTACCAGATTTAATCATCTCGATATTCATAAGGGCACCTGACTGTCTCCAGATCAAAGAACAAGTCATTCATCCAGCGTGTTGGATGTACGATCGTTCCGAGGCGCAAACATTGATTCGGACCACTACCTTGTTGCAGCAAAGGTACGTACCCGTCTAAACGTTGCAAATAAAGCACGAACAGACACAACGCGGAAGTTGGACATCGATAGGCTGGGAACACAACAGATAGAAACATCATATTCCACTCAACTAGCCCAATTCCTTAATTAAAGCACTCCTCACCCGATAACATATCAGCGCAATGGCAAAGCATTGCCCACTCCATGCAAACAGCCGCAAAATCCATACTTGGATACCAGAGACCTCATATATGAATTCCCTTTTTTTTTTTTTTTTTTTTTTTTTTAGTAGTAGTATTACTTCTTCTTTATTGATTTAATATTTTCTTTCAAAATTTACAATTCAATTATAAAATATTTGTAGCATCAATTAAGGAAGTAAATATATTTGCGACAATGTTAAAGAGAACGTCTGTCGCTTAATGTGAAAAAATAGTAAAATTAGTAACTAAATTCATTTAATAAAAGTTGGCGATATTTATAGCTGCATTGAATGTAATTGGTTAACTTTTCCCAGTCTCCAGCATTTTCACCATCCACTATCTTAATTACCTCCGCCTCAGATAATATAGGTTTTTGAAATGATATAATTCTGAATTCTCGCAAAACGGGGCAGATACCTAAGAAATGTTGCATTGTTTCCATTGCGTGTAAATTACATAGCTTGCATTCTTTTGATGTCGCATCCGGATCAAATGTGTTGTATCCAAGTTCGATCATTCCACTACGAGCTTTGAAAATCCAAACTATCTGTTCGTGTGTGTATTTATCATTTAAATAAAGGTGGGCTCTATTTGGGTTCAAAAATTTATATATACGGAGACTTTGGGTATTTTGTTTTCGACTTAGTCTTTCATCACGTAATCGGGTTTTGATCTGGTTTATTAGATTTGTGCAGAAAATATTCCAGTTCTCTTGAGACAATGTAAAGTGAGACCAAGGTAAATTATATTTTTGAGAAAGTTCTTTTAACTCTTTCGCCCAAAATGTACTTTTGCGAAGTGAAATCTCTGTTAACTGTTTTGGGAGTCGATTATGCGAGTATTTGAACATTGTTTTGCCTAAATAATTAAGATGAAGTTCCAACGTATATAAATGTGTATCTTCCACATCTGTTTCCAGCATCAATACATAATTTGGCGTAAAACTTGGTAAATGTAAAATTCGCTTTAAAAAGAATCTCAGCAATGAATTTATTTCTTCGAAGTAAGAGAAACCGCAAACTTGGGCGGCATAAGTTTGTATGGATCTGCAGACAGTTAGAAATAGTTTCCATTTGGCATTCATTGTTATATCTGTTCTTCCTATAAACTGGGCCCAAGTTGCATTTATTGCGTTTTTAGCTTCATTGCATCTGTTTTGCACGTGTTTATTAAACTTCATCTTAGGGGTGAATGTAACTCCTAAATATTTAAACTCATTTGAGATTTTTATTTCACTTCCTTTATACGTCCACTTTTCGTTTTTACTCGTTCTTCCTCCATTTCTAAAAACCATGATTTCGGATTTAGTTATATTAACCTCTAAGCTCCATAACTTGCAATACATTTCCAGTTTATATATCATGGATATCGTCTGCTAGGAGAACAATGTCATCTGCATATAGGAGTATTCTGATATTAATGTTGTCCACAAACAATCCACCTTCAATGTAGTCATGTAGGTCATTTATATAAAGGCTAAATAACAATGGCGATAGAAGACAACCTTGTTTTACCCCTTTAGTCGTATCGAAGTACTCTGAAAGCTCTCTTCCATTCCAAACTGCAGAGTGGGTATTTTTGTAGATATTTTCAATCAGTGTGACCAATTTATTTGACACACCTATATGGTAAAGTTTATAGATAAGAGCCTGTCTTGAGATATTATCAAACGCCGCTCTAAAATCAACGAAAAACGAGTACACCTTCTTCTTTTCATTCAATTTTAATGTTACGATCGAGGCTAGGTTGTAGATATTATCTGCAGTTGAGTAATTTCTCCGGAAACCAGCTTGAAATTCTGTTAATACTTCGTGTTTTTCAACCCAATTATATAGTCTCTCATTTATTAGACCCATGAATATTTTAGCTGCACAATTCATGAAAGAAATACCTCTATAGTTTGAGGGTTGGTTAAGATCTCCTTTCTTGTGTATAGGAAAAATAATGGTTTTAGAAAACAGAGGATCAATATCTCCCTTTGTAAACATATTGTTGTACACTTTTAAAAGTTGGTTGTGGAATTCAACCGTACCATTTATGAAGAATTCATATGGTATTCTGTCCCCTCCAGGCGCTTTGTTATTTTTAACATTTGACAACATTTTTTGTAATTCCTGCATATCAAACGATATATCCAAGTCAACATCTTCTTTAAATGAAGGTGCATAATACATAAGAGTACCTTCTTCACTTGTGTTTAGTAGACCTTCATAGTAGCATCTAAAATCTTCCGCCGTAATATTCGAGCCTACGAGGTTATTCTGGTTACGTATTTCTCGTGCTAATTTCCACCATTCCTTAGAATTTCTTAAACAACTAAGCTTATTTGCGATTGTGTTATAATACGTCGATTTACTGTTGTTACATACGACTTTATACTGTTTTTGGGCATTTATGTACCGCGCTTTATCTTCCATATTATTGGTTTTCCTGTAGATTTTTAGCAGTTTGAAACAGTTTATCCTTGCATTATTGCAGTTGGTATTATACCATTTTTTCTTTGGCTCAAATGTGCTTTTCCATGTAGATCTTTTTGAAGTAGATTTATGTACAATTTCGCATATGTCAGTAAGGCTGAAGTGATTTGTGTTGCTGCAATTACGTAGGTTTTCATCTCTCTTCCGCTGGTAGATTAACTTTTCATTGTCTTTCCATATTAGCTTTGGTAGTAGTGACATGCAATTACTACTTTCAACTTCTGCTGTAAAGAGTATTTTTAACGAGATTGGTAAATGGTCTGACCACACCTTATCTTCCACTTTGAACTCTTCTATTCTTCCTAGAACTTCCTTAGACGTTGCGCAAATATCATTTACTGACTCGCCTAATGTTGACAAATATGTAAAATTTCCATCTTGATCTTCTTTAGTAATACCATTCAAAATAAGCATATTAAAGTCTTCGCACAGTTGTGTGAATTGAATTCCTTTTTGATTGACAGTTTTATCTCTGGATTTTCTGATATCATAACCTGAGTAAAACATTTCTCTGTATATTGTGTCGATATGTTGATTCAGTTCTCCTATTCTGACATTAAAGTCGCCGATGATTATGGGATTTGACATTTCTTCAGTGTGAAAGAGAGCCGGTCTCAGGTATTGGGGTATTAAGCAATAGACACTTTCTTTGCTATACAATTGAACATAAAAATTATCTTCTGAATCTGTAACTTTGTAGGAAACACCACGATTTATCAAAGTTTTGCTTATTCCTATTACCATACCTCCAATAGCTCTACCAAATCTATGATTGCGAACAGCAGGTTTAAAGAACAGATCAAATCCAATGAAGTACGTTCTTGCTCTTTCTGATTTTTCAATTTCCAAATGTGTTTCTAGTAGTATAATTATTTCAAATTGTTGAATATATTAAAAAAAAAACGGCATATAGGGCTACGTTACAATCAATAGCAACGCGTAGCGCACGAGAGTGCTATCGGGAGAAAAGGAGAGAGGAGAAACGCCTTTTCCGCAGGAAAAAGAGAGAGATGGAAAAGCGGGTGTGTGAACAAATCGAGATGTACAGGAGGCAGAATGAAGTCCGAAAATTCCACCAAAGAGTGAAACATCAAACTGATTGCAAAGTAATCTAGTAACTAATACAGATAGTGTGCTAAGGATATGGAAATAGCAGTAAAATAAGTAACCGATACCTTTATGAAGGTCGAAGGAGAATCTGCTAAAGTGGGTCTGGCGGTAAACGGCGAGAAGACCAAGTTGATGGTGTCGACGCGCAATGCGTCCGTTGAGATCGGGCCAACCGTTGAAGTTGGTTCCTATATTTTGAGGTAGTAAAAGACTTCGTATACCTCGACACCGCCTTAAACACAATAAATGACATCAGTTGTGAAATAAAAAGAAGAATTGTATTGGCCAACAGATGCTATATTGGCTTAAGTAAGCACTTCAAAAACAAATGAAGAGATGACAAGGCGCGGTATTCCAGAAAGCAAAGCATTAAACAGAGAGAATTGGAGATTTTTTCTTAGTTCGGTCTATGGAACAAATGTTCTGTAATGGGCCAGCTACGTAAGTAAGTATTGGGACCACAACCTTAAAATATCGAAAATCGGGAGGTACCGTTCTATGAGGCTATCTGAAGACATGGACTTATACCGACAAATTTCAAGTGGAAAGGTTTATTCTCTTAACGAAGACCAAATACCAAACTTTAGCCATTCCGACTGGGTATTGGGACTAAAACCTACAAAATACCGAAAATCGGGAGGTAGCGTTCTATGGGAGCTATGTATATGAAGGATGCGAGGACTAAATACCAAATCTCAGTCATTTCAGTGGGATATTGAGGCTAAAACCTTGAAAATACAGAAAATCGGGAGGTAACGTGCTATGAAGGCTATATGAAGATCTGGACCTGTACCGAAAAATTTCAGGTTGATAGTTTTATAACAACAACTAAAAATAAATACGAAATTTCAGCCATTTCGATGGTATATTGAGGCCACAACCTTCACAATTCCTCCCGATTTTCGGTATCCGTTCGATGGGGGCCATATAAAAACATGGACCTATACCGGCCTAATTTAGGCATTTGCCGTATCCGTGGTCGAAAACCCACTCCACTTGAAATTGGGTACAGGAGGGAAATTAGGGTTTTGGCCAGGAAAATCGATTCATGAACCACTGTGCTTCGATTTTATTGATGCTACATAAAAATTGTCAAAGGAAATGTTGTAAATCTTCGACAGCTCTCAACTTTCCCTTGGACGATCATTATGTAGCATCAATAAAATCGGCTCTGGCGAAGGTACACCAGTGACGCATTTTAAAGCTCAGAATGTCATCATTGTTGAAACGCATCCAACCAATACGCTCCTTCCCCTCCGGGGCCCCCTTTAACCGCCAAAATTTCGTGACGATCCGATCAAAATTAAGACCTGTAGCGTGATTACAAAAATTATTTATTTATTATTAATATTTATTTAATAGGAATGAAATTAATATCAAAACAAAATAATGCATTCAAATTAAAACATGACCCAAATGGTTTTTTTCAATGACCAACGATTTCCTTCAGGGATGACATAAACATAAATGTCACCGTAAATTTCCTGTTACACGTGGAAGCGGATTACATCGCAAAAATATACATATTACCCACTTAGTCTTCTTTTGCACGTTGTTCATAACTGATACAGTACGAAACACGTGTGCGTAGATTTGAAAAACAACAATGCCACGAACTTTAACTTTCAATAAAGGAATTAATTCCTTACAAAGGTTAAGTATGCAGGTGTTGTGAGGCTGGGAAATTGTAGCAACCAAAAATGAAGAAAAATGAAAACAAACAAATAGTTTATTAACAAAGAGAGACAGGAGTTTTTTTTTTGTTATTTAATTGCTGCTAGTAATAACTTGTTTCGCATTGTAGTAGCGACACATGTTTGTTATTATCCTAACAAAGTTATAAAGAAATTTCATAGATTGTTCATAAAAACAAAATAACAACTTCTATAGAAATAATAACCCCCCATACCATTGCTATCGAAAACGATATCGTTTTCGAATGTTTCTCGAGAGTTTTGCGGATATTTTGTTCGAGAACGACACACGAGAATGAATTAAAAACGATTCACTCGTCGCTCAGTTTGTGGCAGGAAATCCTTCGATTTCGAATATCGTTAATAATATTATTAGCGAATGATTGACGATAGTTTTACGATAGTGGCGAAAAACATTTTTTGTGGAGTTTCTTGATGTTTCTGTTATGTACCTTTTCCGTTTTTATTTCTTTATGTTTGCGACGCGATATTTAACTGTTGATAAACATTGTTGTCTTGTGTTTGGCAACCTACCCATATGTTGTCTTTATCAACACTTATTGTCTATATTATACGTAGCATTTATATCGAAATTATTTGAAAAAAGCAAATGGGAATTTTTTACAAACAACGTAAATTTTTTTTTTGAAACAAAAAAATTTTCAAAGTAAAAAATGTTTCTCGAAACAATTTTTCTTGTGAAGAAAAAACATTCGCCAAATGTTCGAAAACGATATCGTTTTTAAACTTTTGACGAACAAAAGAACAACGTGCTTGTGTACACCCGAAAAACAATTGCCAATTCTTCGAATGTGATATCGTTTTCGAAAGTTGTGTCGAACATTCGAATAATATCCGCAATTGGTATGAGGGGAAATGACAAATTAATGAATACACCTAGCTATGGCAACAAATTATTAATGGCATAAACTTTTCAACAATATTTACCATGATGCTAAAACTATCTTGGGGAATATTTTGCCAACGATAGATAGTTGACGTTCTGAAATCCCCAAGTATAACCAGTAAGAAATTTAACGGTATATATGTATATAGGCTTTAGACAGTATATACGATTAATATAACATCAATATTGGAAAAGATATTTTGTATTTATAGCTGAACAATTTTAGGCAAACAACCTAAATTTGTCAATTTGCTGGTAGTAACTAATTTTTTTGACGTCGCACAGAGGGAAGAAATCTCAAAAAACGGAGATTAATTCAAAAATTGAATAAAGTTTTTTGTACAACTGGCGTTACACGGTTGTTGGGTACAAAATTCTACGCCTCTGGCCAAAATGTGAAGATCATTTGTTGTTTACTTTTACAGTTGCACGGTGTTAAAGTTGAAGAATTTTTTTTTTAAATATCAAAAGTATCATAAAAAATTAAATTTTCTTGTTTTTAAAGTGTTATATCTTTTTTACGCACACAAATTGACCATTATAGAATGGAATCTTCAATTTTAGGTAGTTATCAGAATTTTAGAATAAAAATAGGTAAAAAAATTTTTTAAGTTAAACGGTTTTATGTCAAACATACATTCCAATGTTTAAGATAAATGTACTAAAAACCAAAAAATAATAAAATAGATACAGTCGTGGGAATTATAAACATATGCATAGACTAGACTAAAATAAAACCGTGGGGCACGCCAATTGTCTACAAATTATCGACTTAATGTGCGATAGAAGAATCGTTTAATTCGTCGTTAGGCAGTTGGCCCGCAGACGGTGAGGAAATTACTTACTATTTTCTTGCTCATGAAAATTCCAATAGTTATACACTCCATGTAAATAAAAGAGATGTTTCAACTATCGTTGGACATTCACACTGCTGGCTGGCGAGGAATCGTTTCATAGTTTGTCTTTAATCGACAAAGTACTACTCGCTCACCACTATGAAACACTAAAACTCGAGCTTGCTAGCTTGTTTCCACATTCTAGCCCTACTTATCACACGTCCATCGTTGTCGGTTGAACAACTGCCTAATTATAGTCTAACATTACAAAACAAACATTTTAATCAATTGACGTGCCCCACGGTTTTATTTTAGTCTAGTCTATGCATATGTTTATAATTCCCACGACTGTATCTATTTTATTATTTTTTGGTTTTTAGTACATTTATCTTAAACATTGCAATGTATGTTTGACATAAAACCGTTTAACTTAAAAAATTTTTTCACCTATTTTTATTTTCTAGTTTTTATTTCGCATTGTGTTTAATTCATTTAGTGCTTCATTATTGCAAGGTTTCTTGCCCGTTAGTTTATTGCAGTCCAACTCCTCTATACGTAGTCCCTGCAAAGATCTTACTCTACTAAGAACCACGTAGGCTTGACCTTCTTCAAACAGTTTCGCACCTAAGTATACGACTGCGTGATCCACAGTGCTGGCCTGCATTTTATGTATTGTAAAAGCCCATGGTAGTATTAAAGGCAACACACATCTGTGTGTATCGCTCCCGTTGTTTTGTTAACCTGGCTTCATATTTTTCAGGCGTTTCTGACGCTATCATCTGTGTGTATCGCTCACGTTGCTTTGTTAACCTGGCTTCATATTCTTCAGGCGTTTCTGACGCCGTCATTTGTGTATATCGCTGACGTTGCTTTTTTAACCTGGCCTCATATTGCTCAGGCGTTTTTGACGCTAATTGTTCCCGTCGTTTCTGTAATCGACTATTTCTATCACCTTCACTTTCTTTAGCTCGTTTTGCTTTATACTTTTCTTTCGCTTTTTGAAGCCTTCGTTTACGTTGTGTTGCAGTTTCTGTTTTATTTGTGTTTGTATTTAATGGACATTTAAACGGCCATTTGGTAGCGGCGGCCATCTTAGATTTCAATTTTGCATAGTAAATTGTATTCTACTTGTAGAGACCTTTCATTTGATACCCATGTTGATGGGATTGATAAAACCTAAGTTATCCGCCATTTTGTAGAGGCCGCCATCTTGGATTTTTAATTTTAAATAGTACATTGTATTCAACTGGTTGAGCACTTTCATTTGATATCCATATTGATGGGATTGATAAAACCTACGTTATCCGCCATTTTGTAGCGGCCGCCATCTTGGATTTCAATTTTTTATAGTATATTGTATTCTGCTTGTTGAGCCCTTTCATTTGATACCCATATTGATGTGATTGATAAAACCTTCGTTATCCGCCATTTTGTAGCGGCCGCCATCTTGGATTTAAATTTTTTATAGTATATTGTATTCTGCTTGTTGAGCCCTTTCATTTGATACCCATATTGATGGGATTGATAAAACCTTCGTTATCCGCCATTTTGTAGCGGCCGCCATCTTGGATTTCAATTTTTTATAGTATATTGTATTCTGCTTGTTGAGCCCTTTCATTTGATACCCATATTGATGGGATTGATAAAACCTACGTTATCCGCCATTTTGCAGCGGCCGCCATCTTGGATTTCAATTTTTTATAGTATATTGTATTCTGCTTGTTGAGCCCTTTCATTTGATACCCATATTGATGGGATTGATAAAACCTACGTTATCCGCCATTTTGTAGCGGCCGCCACCTTGGATTTCAATTTTTTATAGTATATTGTATTCTGCTTGTTGAGCCCTTTCATTTGAGACCCATATTGATGGGATTGATAAAACCTACGTTATACGCCATTTTGTAGCGGCGGCCATCTTGAATTTATAATGATAATGAATAAACATAATTGTATTGTCACCAAAATCCAAAGTGTATACAAAATTTCAGATTAATCGGTTGACAGGAAGAGGCTGAAATTTGAATTACTAAATTTGACCCAAGAATAAATAATAAAACAAACAGGGTGAGCTAAATAAAACCATTTAAAAATATAATTATAGAAAAATAAGTTTAGAAACATATTTAAAATTAATATAAAATGTATCCATATTTTCCCTATTTTTTAAAAGTATATAGAGTACTAGCAAAATGCCCGCTACTTCGTATGCGGAAAAGGAAAAATATACAAATAATCAATATATGTATGATATGAAAATGTTGAACACTGAAAATTTTGATGTACTCTTAATACCTATTTTAATTGCATCCAGAAGGCCTGCGGTTCGACATACAATATCCCTCAGTAATGTTGGCAACATTTCCTGAGTATTTCAGCCATGTAAAACTTCTCTACAAGTGGTGTCTTAAGACACGCCGTTCGGACTCGGCGATAAACTGTAGGTCCCATATAGCTGAGCTAATATGAATCTTAGTGCACTCATTGATATGAGAGAAGCCTTTCTTGTCCTTCTGGGATGTTTGTGGAACAATTAATTATATATTATAAAAAATTAAAATTTTATCCACTTTTTTAACCGAAGTTGCTCTAATTTCGGAATTTGTGATATCAACATGTGGAAACCGTCTCGTTAACATAAAACCAATAGTACACTATTGAGTAGAAAAGGCTGATTTTCATAACAAATTTCATTTGTCGGTTCACTCTTCAATATTGTACGACCACATCTAACAGTGAACCTGACAAATAAATAATTAATCAGAATTGCACTTATATTCTTTAGCCCATTACAAAATTTATGGCACTTTACTTTACTTTACTCCATACTTTACTCCATAACTCAATCTTACACTTCAACATTTTAATTCCAAATTTCAGGTTTCCAGCTCTACATCCATCCATACATTGAAATTGTACCAAAATTGGTACCATTTAGTGAGTTTCGTACACATAAGTACGAACTTCGAAAACCACCCTCATATCTTAAGCCTACATTTCAACATAAATCTTAATTCCAAATTTCAAGTTTCCACCTCAATCCGTTCACACAAATCAAAATTGTACTAAATTGAGTACCATTTAGTACTTTTCGTACACATGAGTACGAATTTCCCAAACCATATCCTTTTATATACACCACTTCCCAACCTTTATTTCCATACAAAATTCCACGATTCTAGCTATATCCGTTCAAAATATACAATTGGTACTAAATTTGGTAACTTTTAGTACACTTAGAGGTCGAATTTCCAAAAACCCTTTGGTACATCTTTCTAACTCTCAATCAGTGACCCTCATTCCAATTTTCAGAATTCTAGCTCTTCCCGTTTGCCTAATACTAAGGGTACCATATTTGGTACCTTTTAGTACTTTTCGTACCCTTCAAGTTCGAATTTCCAAAAACCCAGCCTTATCTCACGCCTACAACCAACAAAAACCCACACTCAAAATTTCAAGCTTCTAGCTTCAGCCGTTTCGTCTGGGCGATGATCTGTCAGTCACTCACTCACTCACTTATCACTAAGCTCTTTTATATATATAGATTTAAAAAAGTAGCGCAAGAATGATAATTTTTTATTTTAGTCCTGAGTGTTGTCTTTCGAAATCAACCCGAAACTCGCACCGTTCCGAAATAAAACAACAAAACAAATGTTTAAAAAATGTAATTTTGTATTTATTTGTTAAAGTAATAAATGTTTCACACTGGTATAAAGGAAAAATTGTCTTGACAAATTTTAAAAAATTAAGAAAAAATAGTAATCATTTGAGTCCCACTACCAAATAGGACTTAAAATTTTTGTAATTGATCGTAGTTTAATACAAAAAAAAATTCAAGAAAATCGAAGGGGTCAATCATTGTTAAAAAATTATTTTAAATTAGAGTTGGACAATCTAGTTCCTGGAGCGGATCGATTTTTCTAGTTCCTTTTCGCAAAAGGAACTAGTTCCTTAATATAGTTCCATAGTTCCAAATAGTTCCGAGAGCGAAATAGTTCAATGAATATTTCTCTTTCATCGTTCTTTCTGTTTCCTTCGTTGCAAATAGTTCCGAGAGCGATATAGTTCAATGAATCTTTCTCCTTCGTCGTTCTTTTTATTTCCTTCGTTCCAAATAGTTTCGAGAGTGAAGTAGTTTAACGAATCTTTCTCTTTCTTTTTTTCATCTTTTGGTGGATGAATTGACATAAAAATAAATAAATTACAGCGATGTGACGAGGATGCGATTTACGTTTATTGAACAATGTGACCGCATCTGAATGATGAGCAAATCGAACGTGAAAGATCGAAGTGAGTGTGGAATTAAATTAAAAAAATGAATTATACAATTGAACTATATGAACTAAAGGAACTATAAAATTGCAAGAGCCGGATATAGTTCCAATAGTTCCTTGGAACTAGTTCGTTCCGGAATTACACAACTCTATTTTAAATATTAAATCGCGAAAATTGCATCCAAGCCCACTGTGTAATTTTTTTATATTTTTTATTAAATATCTGATAAAACAACAAAACATACAAAAAAGATTTTTTCAAATTGGACCACTATTATAGTTTTTACAGAATTCGACATTTTCAATGCGCAATATCTCTGGTACCGTTAGTCCAAAAAAATCTGAAAATATACTGAAATGTTTTGTTGATGAGAAGCATCACCACAGCAAAAAATAAAGAAAATCAAAAACCTCATTTTGAAAAAGTGCCCGATTTTACTCAGAAATTCCCATATACATTTTGATACGACCAAAAATAACGGTTTTACACCCCAAGTATGCTTGGACGACATTCGATTCAAACAAATTGGAGGCGATTTAGGCATGTCTGCTCGTCTGTCTGTCCGTCTGTCTGGCTGGTGCGCACGATAACTCTCGAACGGATCAACCGTTTCGAACCAAATTTTGGGTATCGTAAACAGTTTTCCAAACTTAGTTTAAGTTCGAAGATGGGCCATATCGGTCCACCCATTCGGGTACCTCCCCCACAAAAATTCAAAATTTTTCTGTAAAATGGTGTGAACGATAATACTCAAAGGGAGCAATCGATTTGGTCCAAACATTGCACATCGTATTATTTCTTCCAGATATAGATCGGGTACGAATATGGACTATATCGGTCCACTCCTTCGGGTACTTCCCACACAAAATTTGCATAAAGTGAAGTTACAGAGCTCCTCTCGGATCGTTTTAATTTTTATACCCTCAGCCTTTAGGCTAAAGAGGGTATTTACACTTTGATACGACCAAAAATGTGCCTCATCGAAATAATGGTTTTAGACCCCAAGTATGTTTGTACGATATCCGTTTCAGACAATTTTGAGTAGATCTAGCAATGTCCGTCCGTCTGTCTGTCTGTCTGTCTGTCTGGCTGGTGCGCACGATAACTCTCGAACGGATCAATCGATTCGGTTCAAATTTTGGGTATCGAAATATTTTGTCCAGATTCGATTTAAGTTCGAAGATGGGCCATATAGGTTCACTCATTCACGTACCTCCCCCACAAATGTTCAAAAATTGTCGCAAAATTTGTGCGCACGATACTTCTTGTAGGGAATAACCGATTTGGTCCATACTTTACACATCGTGTAATTTCTACCAAACTTAGATGAGGTTCCAATATGGACTCAATCGGTCCATTCCTTAGGGTACCTCCCACACAAAATTCCGGAAAAGTTCAGTTTAGGACCTTGGGTCGAATCGCTTTGATTTTTGTTTACGCAAGTTGTATTCGCTGTCCTCTATACGACGCTGTAAGTTTCATTAGGGGCAAGTCCATACTTCCTGAGAAAATAGCATGAAAGTTACAAAAAACCCTATGACACCGTGTGTAGTGGTTGGAGCGCAAGATAACTCTCGAACGGATCTGCCGATTCGATCCAACATTTGGCTTTCGTAATATTTTTTTCCAAACTTAATTCAAGTGCAAAGATGGATTATATCGGTCCACTCCTTCCGGTACCTCCCCCACAAAAGTTCGAAAAAGTTCGGAAAATTTGTGCGTACGATAATTCTTGAAGGGAGTAACCAATTTGGTCCATACTTTGCACATTATGAAATTTCTACCAGACTTAGGTGAGGTTCCAATATGGACTAAATCGGTAAACTCTTTCGAGTACCTCCCACACAAAATTTCGGAAAAGTTCAGTTTAGGACCTGCTCTCGAATCGCCTTGGTTTTTGTTGTAACATCTTGTATTCACTGTCCCCTATGCGAAGGTACAAGTTTTCTCAGAGGCAAGTCCATACTTACTGAAAAAATAGCCTGAAATTTGAAAAACAAACCCTATGACACCATGTTTATGTGTGGAAGCGCAAGATAATTCTCGAACGGATATGCCGATTCCGGCCAAAATTTGGCCTTCGTAATATTGTTTCCAAACTTAGTTTAAGTTCGTAGATAAGCCATATCGGTCCACTCCTTCAGGTACCTACCCCACAAATGTTCAAAAATATTCAGAAAAATTGTGCGCACGATAACTCTTGATGGGAGTGACCCATTTGGTCCATACTTTACACATTCTCATAATATCTACCAGATATAGATCAGGTTCGAATATGGACTATATTTGTCCACTCCATCCCGTAATCCCGTACCTCCCACACAAAATTTTGGATAAGTTCACTTTAAGACCTGCTATTGAATCACTTTGATTTTTGTTGAAGCAACTTACATTCGCTACCTCAATTACGATGGTAAAAGTTGTTTCAGGGGCAAGTCCATACTTTTTGAGAAAACAGCACGAAGGGTGTAAAAACCCCCTATGGCACCCCCATGGCCTATGTCAGCCCATTCCTTTAAGTACCTTTTCCGCAATATTTTTGAACTCTAATTTTAATCAACATTTTTGTCGATTCATACGACCAATTTTGAAACACCCTAAATACATAATTTTTTTTTGTGAAAAAATTGTTTCAATTTGCACAGGCTGAGGGTATATCTCTGTCGGCAAAGCCGACTGATACTTTTTTACTTGTTTTTAAGTGAGTTGACCTTGCGGCTTCCTTTACGACGGTACATTTGTTTACTTAAGCAAGTCCGTACTTCCTGAGATATTGGCCTAAAAGCTCCAAGAAACCCGAACGGCACCAACCAAAATGGCAAATCCGCAAGATAATTCTCGCAGGGAGTTTTGATTGGTGCAGACTTTGCACGTCGTATTATTTCATCTAGTCATGTATGTAGGAATATGGATTGTATCGGTCCACTCCTTTGGGTACCTCCCACACAAAATTCGGATAAATTGAAGTTTAAGAGCTCCTCTTGGATCGTTTTGAATTTTTTTCAGTAAGTTTTCCTTGCAGATCCCTTTACGACGGTACATTTGTTTTCTTGCGCAAGTCCGTACTTCCTGAGATACTGGCCTAAAAGCTCCAACAAACCCCGACGGCACCAAGCGAAATGGCAAATCCGCAAGATAATTCTCGCAGGGAGTTTCTGATTGGTGCAAACTTTGCACATCGTATTATTTCATCCAGTCATGTATCAGGTTTGAATATGGACTATATCGGTTCACTACTTTGGGTACCTCCCACACAAAATGCGGATAAGGTGAAGTTTAAGAGCTCCTCTCGCATGGTTTTGATTCTTTTTTCTGTAGGTTGTTCCAGCTGCCTCATTTACTACGATACATTTTTTTTTCGAGTTAATAAATACTTCCTAAGATAATGACCCAAAAGCAAGATAACTCTATAACATTTTCAAAAATTTCTTTCAATCTTAGTTTAACATAATTTAATATTTCGAGTCTTATATGAAGAAGTTTGGTTACTAAACATGTTTGGTATATATCAATGATTTGGTATAGCCCCAGATTACGGTACATACATATTTTAAAGCAAACTCGTGATACAAAATCAATATATTTTATATACGGCATAATTATTGTATTTGGTTTGGTTTTGTTGTTTTTTTATAGCCTCCACCAGAGTATGGAGGGTACCTATATTAAGTTTTTTTCTCTGTTTGTAACGCATTGAAATAATCATTTACAGCCCTAGAGAGTATATATATTCTTGATGAGGGTAAAATTCTGAGTCGATCTGTGCATGTCCGTCCGTCCGTCTATGGTAATCACTCTAGCATCCACAAAAGTGGAGATAGCACGCAGACATTTTGGAGAGATGCGTCTTTTGTTTGCAGGCAGGTAAAGTTCGATGATGGGCTATACAGGTCCAAGTTTTGGTATAGCCCCCATATAACGGTACCACCCGGTCTTTCACGTATTTTGACGTTTTTAGTCATATTTTCAAACCGAATTAACTTTAGTTTGACATTTAGGGTTCCTAGTGATCAACAAACTTATATTCCAAAAATTATGGGCATAGGTCCATGTTTTGGTATAGCCCCTATATAAAGGTACCTCCCAATTTTCGGTATGTTGAAGATTTTAGCTACAATTTTTAACCGAACCAGCTGTAATTTGACATTTGAGGTTCTCAGTGGTCACGAAACTTCTTCACTAAAACTCAACATAGGTCCATGTTTTGGTATAGCTCCCATAGAACGGTATCTCCCGATTTTCGGTATTTTGAGGGTCTTAGCTACTTTTCCACCAAAAATTTTAAAGATATGTAGATACTTTGAAATAGCCCCGTAGGTGGTGCCTGAACACATTTTTTATATTAGATTAGATAATTTAGGCATTTGGAGCATCCATTGTCGAAAAATGTTTCCACCTAAAATTGTGAAGGGAAACTAATTATTCCATTTTAATTAAGACTAAGTTCATTCATTCTTGGTACAAGAAATCATTTTAGAGAAAAAGGTAAAAAAAGTCATAACCCTGATGCACACATGCCACAGTGATGCTGCTATCAATTTCAGTCATATGAAACTTTACTACAAATGCTGTCGTTGTACCCACATGATATCTAAATAATAAATTGCATGTATTAAAACTCTAACATTGCTTATTGTGGAATTACTCTTCATTTAAAGAATCCCTAAACTATCTGACACAGTGACATATAAAATAAATCGACACCCGATGACAATTTGTATATCATAAAAGGTAAACATAGCCATAGCCCATAAACATAGAAATACAGGGAGACAGACGTGACACGTGTCTTCAAGTTTTTCTTTTATTTATTTATGATTAATTTTCTTGGAATACTAAAACAAGAATACTAAAGCAAGGGAAATTATGTGTCTCATTCTTTTTCTGCTTTTCTTCTATAGCTTTCGCTTTGCTAAATATTGACCATGGCTTGCCTTAGTCAACCGACAAAGGGAAAACTTATTGGTGGTGTTGTTGTTTCTTTGGTATTTGTTCATGAAAAGACCACTCATATTTCCGTTTCCGCTTTCGCATGTCAAAAAAATAAAACTGAAATTTTATGCGTTTTTAAGCATTTATTACGCTGCAAGGACTTATCATTTATGTAATCGTTATTTTGTTGGTGGTCTTTTATTTTGTATTAAAGGACAATAATAAACTTTATAAAGGATTTTAATGTTTAAAATAAAGAGTTTACCTAGGGCTGTAGGTATTACTACTTTGTCTCCAAAAAAAATGTCTCCACAAAATATTTAAATCTGACCCTTCCATGTTGGCCATAAAGATTTTAAACATTCTTTTTCCTTTCACAAACTATGCTTTCGAACATTTTCTTTATAAAATTAATTTAAGAACAATTGTCCTACAAAATCTGAACCGCAATATAGCTTGTGCTTATAAAAATAAATCGATATTTGTTGCTTAAATATTTGCACTGGCGTTTGTGGTTAAACACACACATACACATATTTTTCAACTTCTGGCCAACCAAATGACAGCCAAAAAGACAAACTCTATTGCCAAAAATGCAAAATATTTCCTTGAGGACGACAATTTGAAATGTTTGTTTGCAAAAACAGTTTTGACCAAAGCCAAAAATATATTTATTTTTGTTTTTTTTTTTAAAAAAAAAATCACAAAAATATGACCCGCTGTTGTACTTGAAGTTTGCGGATAGTTTGTTTTGTATTATCGCAACGTTGCTGTTCCGGTTTACAAACAACAGCTAATAGTTGCTCCATTGCAGTCCATTAAACTGTTCAGTATTTGTTGTAGGATTACAGCAAAAGAGGACAAAGCGCATAAATACTGACGTTTACAAACACCACCACCACTACCATCAATTCTTTGTTTTTTTATAGGCAATTCGGTGGTAAGTTTGCAATGCATCGAACATTATAAAGGATAATTTCGCAAAAAAAGGCTGGAGGCACGTGCAGCGACAATTGCAATGAACTTTGTTCAGGTCAATATGCATTGCGTTGCATTACCAGCAATCAGCGGATTACAATGGGTATTTAACGAAATTTACCATTGCAATTTATTGAATACTGCGATTAAATATTGATTTAATGGTTTTTCAAAAGGATGGCCACCGCAGTAGATTATTTCGTTATTTTTATAAAAAATGTTTATTCATTCGAAATTAATGCGCCAGTCGTGATGATTTAGTGAGTATCGATTCATTGCCATTGAATTAATGGAGAGATTTGATTTTTACAGTGTTTTATTGCTTTACTTTGGTTCGTTTAGTTAAAATTTGGTAACTCATGTTTAACACAGTTGCAGTTGACCAATCGAACTAAGGCTTTGTACACTTTTCAGATTTAGATGACAATACATGAATATGGAATCAAAACCAATATTGGTCCATTTTATAATGTTTTAACGGTGTTTTATTTAAATTGCATTTCAAATCTGGTAACTCAATTTTGACACAGTTGCAGTTGACCAATCGGACTAAAACTTTGCACACTTTTCAGATTTGGAAGACAATAAATGAATATGAAATCAAAACAAAGATTGGTCCATTTTACAAGCTTTGTTCCAGAACTAAAAAATTTTTAAAATTTTTACGACTTTTACACATTTTATCCCGGACACAAAAAAGTTGTAAATGTTCACTTCTCTTTAAACAAAAATGGCGCTCAATGACGCTTTCTTTAAAAACTTTTTACTTGACAAATTTGAGCGTGTAAAAAATTGTAACATGGATGCCGGCGTCTGATTGGCTGGTATGCCGACTTTGACATTTGTTCCAGCTTTTTTTACGTTTTTTTTTTCATTTTAGCGTTCCCGAACTTTTTGAAAAAACTTTTGTGTGACAACAATTTTTCTCTCTTTCTCTCTTTTATGAGTTTTACTATTAAAAAGTACGGGAACAAAGCTACAGTGTTTAACGGTGTTTTATTCCATTTATATGTTTTCCATTCCATTTTATAATGTTTTAACGGTGTTTTATTTAAATTGCATTTCAACTCTGGTAACTCATTTTCCACACAGTTGCAGTTGACCAATCGAACTGAAACTTTGCACACTTTTCAGATTTGGATTACAATGAATATGGGCCCAATTTTTCCTACAGCCCTCATATAGCTGTACCTAAAATCTGGTAGGTATTTTGAGGATTTTATCTTCATTTTTGCCGGAATTAGCGGTCATTTGGCATTTGGGATTTCCAATGATACAGACATTTCCCCACCAAAAATTGTGAACATAGGTCCAGGTTTTGGTATGTTTTGGTATAGCCCCCTTATAGCGGTACCACCCGATTTCAAGTATTATGAGGATTTTATCTTCATTTTGAGGCCGAATTGGCTGTAACATGGCATTTGGAGTCGCCAATGGTACGGAAACTTCTCCACCAAAAATTGTTGACATAGGTCCAGGTTTTGATATAGCCCCCATATAGTGGTACCACCCGATTTCAAGCGTTTTAAGGATTTTATCTTCATTTTTAGCCAAAATAGGCTGTAACTTGGCATTTGGAGTCCCCAATGGTATATAAACTTCCCCACCAAAAATTATGGACATAAGTCCAGGTTTTGATATAGCCTTTATATAACGGCACTACGATTTCAGGCATTTTAAAGTTTTTATCTAAATTTTCGACCTAAATTGACTAAAAAATTCAAAAAAATTTATTTACTAAAAAGTTAAAAATAAAATATAATTTAAAAAATTAAGTTTCAGTGTTTTATTTAGAAATGCACTTAAAACTAGGAAATAATTTGTCGCTTAGCCTCAATAAATATATTCTTTCTCATGATGAAATCTCTCAAATAAAACGCTTGCATTTAAATTATAAATGGTGACAAAATTAAACGGCAAGCGTTTTATTTATTCAAAATAAACAACTAAGAAAAGGATCAAAGCCGTGAGAGGACAACTATATGATATCCTATACCACCACGCCGTTTATATAATTTTGGTGAAACTATTTCTAGGCCGAATTTCGTGACATTTTCCCAATTTAATCACAGACAAGGGGTAAGCAACGGTCCTCTCTGGTACCTCTTTTATCCCAAGTGGACACTGACTTTTCCGTTAAAGGATCATCATCTGCGAATCTTCACCTGCAATGTTCGCACTCTTTATAGAGAGGGTGCAGTTTACGTTTTGGCAGATGTACTTAAAAAATACAAGGTTGATATTACTGCCATATAGGAAATACGATGAATTGGGAAAGGTGTCACAACAACACCTAAAGGTGATACAGTGTATTATAGCTGCCATGACATAAAGCATGAGTTTAGTTGTGGATTTACATTTGGTCGGAGGTTAAAACGGATAAAAGCGAAATTCTTCAACATCAGATTTATTTGAGCTTCTGCTTTCACTGAAGACAAGGACGAACAGACCAAAGATATATTTTACGAGCCAAAGATACATATATTTTATATATAGGCCGTTGTCTAGGCGATTTTAATGCCAAAATTGGATAGGAGAATGTGGTCCAACAGTTGGTAAATTCAGTTTCCACATTGAAACATTTGACAATAAAATGAGGCTGATAGACTTCGCAGCGGCAAAATGTGGTAGCTAGCAGCACCAGATTTAAACATGGCAACATTCATAAGGGCACCTGGCTGTCTCCAGACCAAAAAACAAGAAATCAAATTGATCACGTTGTTCGTTCCGAGGAGCAAACATAAACTCGGACCACCACCTTGTTGCAGCAAAGGTACACGCAGAAAAATATATGTTAGAAATACGTTTGGATCCAAACAAATATTTGTTTGGGACTGATTGCAAACAAATATATGTTTGGATCCAAACATAATTTGTTTGTGTCCAAACAAATATATCTCAATTTTATATGTTTGGGTACCAACATATTTTTTATGTTAGAACACATTTTTTATAGGTCCAGAGGATTTTTGTCAAAGAGAGTAACCACAGGGCTCTCGCAGCTGCGGAATTCTGGTTTATAATAAAGAGCTGTGTGCATGGTGTAATAGGATACGCAGATGTTTTGTGATGTGTATGCGTAAAACACGTGTGTTTCGTGCTTTGTTGTTGTTAACCAACGTAGCAAACGAAGAGGAAAAGAAAAAAATGGTATTAATTATGTTGGTCTTTTTTCATCAGTGTCCTAGACAATGATGGTCAAGAAGAGAGAATTTGTATGGTGAATCGCACGAAAACGTAAAGGCGAGTGCTCATCTTGTTCATCTATGGTTCTAGAGAACATCGTTGAGTAAAGACGGTAAAGTGAGTGAATAAGTCAGTGTTTTGTCTTTTCTTAAAGAAATTGTGCTTTTTAGTAAATTAAATGTCCAATACATTTTATAATTGAATCAAAAAGGTGAATGGAAATATTTTATTGGACAAGGAAGAAATCGCATTTAATATATCAATACATTTTTCATATACATACATACACACCTGTGTATATTTGAAATATTTATTACATTATATAATTATTTGATTCCAGATGTCGATGAATTCAACTTTTTTCTTTTTTTTTCTTTTTAAAAGTGCGACTTTTTATAAGTTATTTCATTCAGTTTTTTTATTGAAGTGTGTTATGTATTTCTTTGGAATTTTGTATGTATCTATTGTGTCTTTGTTGTCTTGCCTTGTTTTCTCTGCCCTTCAATAAAAAACACCACAATTTATAAATGTGTATATAGGTTAGAAATAGCCAGTGAGCGCTTGCTGAGAACAAGTGAGCATACATATTAATGTGTTTCACATTGACATTTACGCTCCCTTGCTCTCAGAAAGCGGCCATCTTCGTCGTCTTCACAGACACAATCCCAGAAGATGGCATTGAATCTATACCGCTCGGACCAGATTAGGTAAAGACAGCAATAAACCGGACAACAATTGCAACTTTTGCAGTACGGGAATGCATTTTTGGGGGAAATGTGCAAAAGTGGTGAATTTTATTAACTTTTTAGTTCTACACCTTTTTCAGATGTAATTCGAAGCATTACAGATGAAATTCGTAACATATCATTTATAATTCGATTATTCCATTTGTAATTCAAAACATTTTATTTGTAATTTGAGAATTCCATTTGTAATTCGAATTATTATATTTGTAATTCGAATTGTTTTATTTGTAATTCGAATTATTTCATTTGTAATTCGAATTATTCTATTTGTAATTCGAATTGTTTTATTTGTAATTCGTATTATTCCATTTGTAATTCGAATCACTCTATTTAAAATTCGAAACAACAAAATTAAAAAAAAAATAAAAAATAATTTCAGCATGAGCCAGGCTGGGATTCGAACCTGGGTCTCCGACAACTGAGTGTCAAGGTTGCCGGCGTCTTAGCGTTCTAAGCCACCATGAACTTGTCAAAACTTTAGTAGACAATAATTGATGATCAAATCAAAAAATAAAATCTTCTGATATAGAAGAGCAATTACTAATGATGTAGGAATAAAACTTACCGTAGTATTTGTGAACATTGAAAAATGGGATTACCAAGCAGGACTATAGGAAAAGTTTGGAGTTTCAATTAACTGACATAATTTCGCATATACATTTATCTAATGAAGTGCGATATATATACTAGTTTCCAAGATTTGCCTTCGTCTGCCACAACAACAACATCCTAATACACCTGAAGATCGGCTTTACCACCCGTGAAACGTAGTGTAATGGTTGGATGCGTGGGACTTCGGTAGACTCCTAATTTTTCAATGTATCTCTAAAGGCCTTACAGCTCAACTCGAAAGAGAATTAATTAAATATCACTATAAATGGCCTTCGCCTTGATAAGGGAAAAATAAAAAAAAAATGGTTGCATTAGTTTTATATTTAGTTTTTCGAATTACAAATGGAATAATTCGAATAGCAAATAAAACAATTCAAATTACAAATAAAATAATTCAAATTACAAGTGGAATAATTCAAATTTCAAATGGGATACTTCGAATTAAAAATGAAATAATTCGAATTGCGAATAGAATAATTCGAATTACAAATGAAATAATTCGAACTACAAATGAAATAATTCGAATTTCGAATTGCAAATGGAATTCTCGAATTACAAATAAAATGATTCGAATTACATCTGAAAAAATGTGTAAAACACAACTATTGTAAAAGTCGGCTATATGCATGTTAATCTATTCAGCACTAATTGTGTATAGGAATATTCTTCTACACGTTGGACAAATATTCAAACCCTGATGACACCAATGGTCCATCTTAATGATAAGTAGACATCGGATTTTTTCATATTTTTGAAATTTCAACCATTTGTAACCACGTCAATATATAGAATTACATATTTATATCTTTCCAATGACAGAAATTCGATGTCATATTGAAAACAAGTAAGAACGGCGTTAAGTTCGGCGTTAAGTTAGTTTCCTTTCGTGTATGAAGAAGACTTAATGCTAAATTTCAGCAATTTCGGTAAAACAATGTGAGGCACCATTCTATGAGGGCTATTTCAAAACGTCGATCTATACCGACAAATTTCAGACGGAAAGTTTTTAGGCTCAAAGAAGACTAAATACCAAATTTCCTATATTTCGGTAAGAGAATGTGGCTAAAACTTAAAAAATACCGAAAATCAAGAAGTACGCTTCTATGGGGATATAGGAAGACGTGGACCTATACTGATAATACTCTTCTGGAATATTTTATAACTCTTGGAAGGCGAAATAACGAATTTCAGCCATTTCGGTTGGATATTGACGTCACAATCATCAGTATTACTAAAATCGGGAGGTACCGTTCTATGGGGGCTATATCGAAATGTGGACCTATACCGACGAATTTTAGTCAGAAATGGGGCAATATGAAAGCGTGGACCTGTACAGACATATTTCTGGCGAACAGTTTTATATCACATTGAAGACTAAATACCAAATTTCAGCAATTTTGGTGGAATATTGAAGAGACAACCTTCAATATACGAAAAATCGGGAGGTGCCTTTCCATGGGGGCTATATGAAGGCGTGGAACTATACCGACAAATTTAAAGGGGAAGTTTGAGTACCCCAACGAAGTCTAAATACCAAATTTCAGCCATTTCCGTGGAATATTGAGGCCACAACGTTCAAAATACCGAATATCGAGAGGTACTGTTCTATGGGGGCTATATGAAGGCATGGACCGATACCGACAAAGTTCTGGGGGAAAGTTTTATACCCCTAAAGAAGACTACGTACCAAATTTCAGCCATTTTGGTAGGGTAATGAAGCTAAAACCTTAAAAATACCGAAAATCGTTTTATACCACCAACGTAGACTAAGTACCAAATTTCAGCCATTTCGGTGTGATAATGAATCTAAAACCTTCAAAATACCGAGAATCTGAGGTACTGTTCTATGGGGGCTATATGAAGGTGTGGACCGATACCGAAAAAATTCTGGGGGAAAGTTTTTTACCCCTAAAGAAGACTACGTACCAAATTTCAGCCCTTTTGGTAGGATAATGAAGTTAAAACTTAAAAAATACCGAAAATCGGGAGGTACCGTTCTATGGGGGCTATATGAAGGTGTGGACCGATACAGACAAAATTCTGGGGGAAAGTTTTATACCCCTAAAGAGGACTACGTACCAAATTTCAGCCATTTTGGTAGGATAATGAAGCTAAACCCTTAAAAATACCGAAAATCGGGAGGTACCGTTCTATGGGGGCTTTATGAAGGTGTAGACCGATACCGACAAAATTCTGGGGAAAGTTTTATACCCCTAAAGAAGACTACGTACCAAATTTCAGCCATTTTGGTAGGATAATGAAGCTAAAACCTTAAAAATACCGAAAATCGGGAGGTACCGTTCTATGGGGGCTATATGAAGGTGTGGACCGATACCGACAAAATTCTGGAGGAAAGTTTTATACCCCTAAAGAAGACTACGTACCAAATTTCAGCCATTTTGGTAGGATAATGAATCTAAAACCCTAAAAATACCAAAAATCGGGAAGTACCGTTCTATGGGGGCTATATGAAGGTGTGGACCGATACCGACAAACTTCTGGGGGAATTTTTTATACCCTTAAAGAAGACTACTTACCAAATTTCAGCCATTTTGGTAGGATAATGAAGCTAAAACCTTAAAAATACCGAAAATCGGGAGGTACCGTTCTATGGGGGCTATATGAAGGTGTGGACCGATACCGACAAAATTCTGGGTGAAAGTTTTATACCCCTAAAGAAGACTACGTACCAAATTTCAGCCAGGTTTGGTAGGATAATGAATCAAAAACCCTAAAAATACCAAAAATCGGGAGGTACCGTTCTATGGGGGCTATATGAAGGTGTGGACCGATACCGACAAAATTCTGGGGGAAGGTTTTGTACCCCTAAAGAAGACTACGTACCAAATTTCAGCCATTTTGGTAGGATAATGAAGCTAAAACCTTAAAAATACCGAAAATCGGGAGGTACCGTTCTATGGGGGCTATACCAAAACGTGGACCGATATATCCCATTTTCAATACCAACCATCCTGCAAGTAATAAAAACTTCTGTACCAAATTTTAACTCTCTATCTTTAAAATTGCGAGCTGTATCTTGATTTCAACAGACAGACGGACGGACTGACGGACGGACGGACGGACGGACAGACGGACATGGTCAAATCGACATAGAATTTTATGCTGATCAATAATATATATACTTTATAGGGTCTCCGACGAATATTTCGATGTGTTACAAACGGAATGACAAATTTAATTATACCCTCCATATGGTGGAGGGTATAATAATCAATAAGCTTCTATTGTTTAATATTACTTTAGACTATCGCTGGTTACGAAGTTTTTCGGAAATCAACACATACACGATCAGAACGCAACGAAAGAGCGTGAAAGATATTTTGAATACATTCATAGTTTTGTCTGCCCTCTTCTTGGTCGACACTGACCTACACCAACTTCAGCAGGTCTGAAGAGAGATAGAGAAAAAGAGATAGTATCTTAGTAAATATCCGAGTACCTTTGATTTCTGGATTGACTGAACCACTTCTTGGCATTCAATGTCACGACTAGAGCTGGCAAAAAATCGATGGCACTATCGATAAAATCGATTGTTTTCTAAAAATCAAATATCGATAGATAGTTTTGCCTATCAATATTATCGGAAAAAAATCCCCAACCTAAAATTCACGGAAATAAATAGAAATTTCGCTGCTTTTCGGTTTTGTGTTTATGTGAGAAAGTAAGTCTGTAGTTACACGTACACATTTTTTCGGAAAAGTAAAATGCATTTTTTTAATATTTTTATAAAATAAAAGCAATTGTTTATTCTCCTTTACATTTCTGTGAACTACTTGTGCAATATGTCAAGAAAAGCATTGACATTTCCGCCATTTTCATTTCCAAATTAATGCTTGGTTTACATTTACGAAATCCACTCGATTTCAACTGTCAAATCCATAGGTTAAACGTCAAATGAAATCCAGATGAGATTTCATTTGACGTTTGAGCTATGGAATTGACAGTTGAAATCGAGTGGATTTCGTAAATGTAAACTTAGCATAATGGTGTTGACAGCTTAACGATAATATCGATAGCAATCGATATTTTAAAATATTATATCGAAAATATCTAATGTTGGGAATATCGATGGTTTGCCAGGTCTAGTCACGACACCTATGACAACGTTAAGTTAGTGGGTTAAGCCAGAGGGCATAAATCATATCTTTTAAAACCTGAGAGTTGTATTCCCTTGAAATCCGATTAAAAAGTAAACAAACTTTTTTTGTGATAATGAAAAAATTTACGATGTGAATGTTGTAAAAACAAGACGTGCCTTGATACAGATCTACTGAAACATGTTTATGCTATCTTCCTCAAGATATTAAGTATATTTTAATATTTGCTTAGAGTTTGCAATAAATCAGTTTTACTGCAATTATGCTGAAAAAATATGTGAAAATAGTTGACAAGATTCACAGCTATCTCATACTATTTACTCAAGATTGTAATTTACGATGGATCTTACTTTTGCAAATAGAAGTGCCACGTGTTCCAGATTTTCTTATGACATCTTTAAAATGATAATAGCCTTACGAATACTTGTAAATATTCTAGATAAAAAAGGAATTATATTAATATATATGTATTATATTATATTAAAGAATGATATGGAAGACACACATTGCGCACGGAACGAAATTTATAATAGCCTATTTATATTATAGTCTGTTGTAGGGTTAACGTTCTTTATGAGGATTTATTTGACGTATATGCAATGGAATTGACATTTGAAACCCAGTGGGTTTGTTAAATCCTCTTACATATAAACGTACTATAAGCTGCGTTTTTCCAACTGAACAAACACAATTCAAGAACAAAGTTGGTGCAGGAATGACGAAATATTCTACAAAAAGGATCCATATTCTAGTTGACAGATTGCTGTTTCTCTAAGATTTTCTTCAAACAAAAATTAATCAAATATTTTTTCAAAAAATTGAAGAATTTGAGTTCGAAACGTGAAACAGACCACTAATTTTAAAAGACGAAGTTCCAGTATACCCTAACATAAAAACTTGACATTGGCGAACGTTTCCTTTAGAGTTCATAGAATATGGACCAATAGCTTCCACCCCAAACAGAATTGGCCAACCCCCAAAAGTGTTAAGTTCGTTCGGACGAACTTTTTATACCCTCCACCATAAAATATGATGAACTAAAATTAAATAAACAGTTCTGACCGCAGTTAATACTAATTACCAATTACAGCAAGTTTCGAAAACTTCAAAATACTTAAAATCGGTTATGTGTTATATCCTATGTCCACAATTCTACTTGGTTATACCTGGGCATATGTTCACAATTTTTAGTGTAGATGTTTTGGGCCAAAATCGGGAGGTGTCGTTATATGGGGCTATACCAAAACATGGAAATACATACATATATTGAACATTTTTGATAGAGAAGTGTCGTGACAGCTAAGAACCTCAAATGTCAAATTACAGCTAGTTGGGTTAAAAATTTAATAAACTCATAAAAATACCTAAAATCGGGCGGTACCGTTATATAGTGGATATACCAAAGCATGGATCTATATGCAGAATTTGTGGTGGAGAGATTTCATGACTGCAGCGAACTTAGACCTAATTCCGCTTCCAATTTTAGCTAAAATCCTCAAAATACCCAAAAATCGGGAGGTGTCGTTATATGGTGCTATACCAAAACATTGAATTACATTGGAAGACTAAATAACAAATTTCAGTCATTTCGGTGGGATACACTGTGTGTAATTTTTTGAGACATGTTTTATTAACCATATTCTGACTCCACAGTGTGATAGAACACTGAAAATGAGAAGACACATGTCTCGCCGTTTTTCCCTATCTCATCAACTTTCGCGGTTATAGGCCTCCAAAGGTTTGAGGCTTTGATGTAAAAAAGGGTCATTAAGTCAGGACTATATCTTCCAAACCGTTAGGAAATTTGAAATTGTGAGCACATATAACCCATCAAACTTCATCTGCAAGGTCAAAATCACCATGGTCAAATTTCTTTTAAAATTTTTCTTAAGTTTTGTTATACAGCTATCAAACCGATCAAATTTGACGCAAACAATATCTTTCTAGAATATACGAACCCTGAAGGAACAGGTTTTAATGGTCAAAATAGGATTCTGCTCCATAGATATTAAACCGTTCAAAATTCAAGAAAACTATCAACCACAATAGTTTAGCAAAGTCTTCAATAAACAACTTTCTGGGATATGCGAAATGTCTATGAACAGTTCTTAATGGTAAAAATAACAAAAATCTTTTTAAAATATCCAATTTTTATAATTTTTCTCCGACTCTGGTCCAAAGATACCCAACGGCCCAAAAATTAAGGATACGGTCAATTACAAAAATGTACCTTAGATTTCAACGAACAAGTTTCTAGAACAAATGAAGATTCTAGGAACGATTCTTCAAGCTCAAAATTCCATTATTTTAGATCATTCTTTCCTGTTCAGGTCCGTAAATAACAAACCTTTCAAATTTCCTTGAGTTTTTAACAGTTTGTTATTTCCAAACTTGAGCAGGGGGAATGTTAAAAATAATTTAATTGTTCGTGAATTTCAGCTCTAAGAATCATTCTTAGAATCTTCATATGTTCTAAAAAGTTGTTTATTGAAATCATAGGTACATTTTTGTGGATGACGGTATTTTTGGCGTATTTTTGGACCAGAGTCGGAGAAAAAAGTATAAAAATTTGATATTTTCAAACGATTTTTGTTATTTTTACCATTTAGAACCGTTCATAGATATTTCGCATGTTCCAGAAAGTTGTTTACTGATGGCTTTGCTACACTATTGTGGTTGATTGGTTTCTTGAATTTTGAACGGTTTAGTATCTATGGAGCAGAAGCCGAGAAAAGAGGATAAAACTCGCAATTATTTTGCTATTTTGACCATTAATATCCGTTTCTACATAGTTCTTATATTCTAGAAAGATGTTTATTGAGATCTGAGATACATTTTTGTAGTTGGTGGTGTACTTCAAATTTGATAGGTTTGAAAGCTGTATAACAAAACTTGAGAAAACATTTTAAAAGAAATTTCACCATGGCGATTTTGACTTTGCAGATGAAGCTTGATGGATTATATGTGTTCACAATTTTTCTTCTTTAAGACAAGAGCTACAACTTTGCCTCCGAGATAAATTCAAATTTCCTAACGGTTTGGAAGATATAGTCCTGACTAAATGACCCTTTTTTACATCAAAGCCTCAAACCTTCGGAGGCCTATAACCGAGAAAGTTGATGAGATAGGGAAAAACGGCGAGACACGTGTCTTCTCATTTTTGGTGTTCTATCGCACTGCGATGTCAGAATATGGTTAATAATTTTGGTGTTGCATAGTGATATTGAAGTCACAACTCAGAAATACGAAAATTGGAAGATACCGTTCTATGGGGGCTATATCGAATAGTGGACCTATACCGACGAATTTCTGTCGGAAAGGTTTTTAACTCCAACGTAGACTAAATACCAAATTTCAGCCATTTCGGTGACTGATTTTCGGTATTTTGAAGGTTGTGGCCACAAACCTTCAAAATACTGAAAATCGTGATGTACTGTTCTATTAGGGCAATATTAAGGCGTGTGCCTATACATACAAATTTTAGGCAACGAAAACTAAATGCCAACTTTCAGCCATTTCGGTGGAATATTGAGGCCACAACCTTCAAAATATCGAAAATCGGGATGTACCGTTCTATGGGGTTATATGAAGGCGTGGACTTATACCGACAAATTTAGAAGGGAAAGTTTAATACAACCAAGGAAGACTAAATACCAAATTTCAGCATTTCGATGGATTATTGTGGTCACAACCTTCATAATCCGGAAATCCGGAGGTACCGTTCTATGGGGCTATATGAAAGCGTGAACCTATACCGACAAATTTTAAGGGGAACTTTTATACCCACAACGAAGACTAAGTACCAAATTTCAGCCATTTCGGAGAAATCTTGAGGCCACAACCTTCAAAATATCGAAAATTGGTATGTACCGTTGTGTGGGGCTATATGAAGGCGTGGACCTATACCGACAAATTTAGAAGCGAAAGTTGATAACCCCTCAACGAAGACTAAGTACCAAATTTCAGCCTTTTCGCTGTGATAATGAAGCTAAAAACTTCAATATACCGAAAATCGGGTGGTACCGTTCTATGGGGCTATATCAAAACGTGGACCGATATAGCCCATCCTAGGAGTAATAGAAACTTCTACACCAAATTCTTTAGTTCCACAAACATCCCAAATGGGACAAGGGAGACTTCTCTCATATCAATGAGCGCACGCCGATTCATATTGGCTCAATGATATGGGACCTACTTTTTATTGCCGAGTCCGAACGGCGTGTCTTACGACACCACTTGTAGAGAAGTTTTTCATGGCTTAAATACTCAGGAAATGTCGCCAGCATTACTGAGGGGGAATTTTGCCACCGTTGAAAATTTGATGTTGTTTGGCCTGGGATTCGAACCGCAGACCTTCTGAGTGCAAGGCGGACGTGCTAACCATTGCACCACGGTGGCCCCTACACCAAATTACAAAGCTCAATATTAAAAATTGTGAGCTGTATCTTGATTCAACAGACGGACGGACAGACGGACTAGATTATATCGACTTAGAATTTTACCCTGATCAAGAATATACATACTTTATAGGGTCTCCGAATGACAAATTTAATTATATCCTCCATATTACGGTGGAGGGTATAAAAATTAAGCCGTGTGTGAATGAATAATGCAGCATCGCCATGTTATATAACGTGAGATTGGGACATCCTTGGACATTTCTTCCACCAACTAACATTTGATATTGCATGCAGTGATGCCAGATTTGCCGACTAATCGGCATTTTGAAGATTTTTAGACCAAAAAAGCAGAAATGCCGATTTGACGATTTTTACCCCTAAATAGCCGAGTTTTAGTTATGACAACTTTTTCACATAAAATTTGCGTTTTGTGTGAATATTTTGATTGCTAACACTGATCTAAGAAAGACAACTACCCAGCAAAATAAATTGGAAGTAGTGCAATGTGGACTAGTTCTTTCACGGCGTGTTTAAATGCAGTTCAAACGGAGTCGTGAAAAGGGCACTCCATTCCTCACATTTTAACTGCATTTGGATGCAATCCAAAGAATCACATCCACATGTCACATTTTAACAACATCCGGATGCAGTTCAACGGAGTCGTGAAAAAGGCACTCCAATTCCTCACAAATTAACAGCATCCGGATGCCGTCCAAACGGAGTCGTGAAAAAGGCACTCCGTTCGCTACATTTTATTAGCAGTTGTTAGAAATCCCTACAAGTACATAAATCAGTTTGTACATCTCTACAGGCAGCGGCAATGGAGTGCATCTTTCAGTAGTCACGCCCTTGTTAAAATCATGAGTGAAAATGCATAATTTGATGCACTTCCAGATCACTTGTACATATGATTTAACTGCCTCTTTGGAGGCAAACTTTTTGCTGGGTATATATAAATCTATCACCTAACGAGGGCAGTTCGGAAACTTCTTAGCCTAGCACAAAAAGCGCGGTATAAACAGAAAAGAGTTAAGTGTTTTGGAAACTTCCATCTCTGTTATGAACACATGTTAAATTTTGTTTCGATCTGGCAACTCCTTCATATAGAAACAGGTGTTCAAAAAAGACGCATCCGCAATTTTTTTACAATAGAAAAATTAGAAATCTGTGCTGTCATTAAATATTTACATAAAAAAGGTTTATCGGGACAAAAAATTCATAATGATATGGTGAATGTGTTAGGTGAAAGTGCTCCTTCATATGCAACAGTAAAAAAATGGGTTGCTGAATTTAAACGTGGTCGTACAAGCATTGAAGATGAACCACGTAGTGGACGTCCAAAAACAGCAACAACAACAGAATTTGTAGCCAAAGTGCATGATATGGTATTAAATGATCGACGAATAAAAGTGCGTGAAATTGCTAATATCATGGGCATCTCAAATGATCGAGTCCATTTAATTTTGCATGAAGAACTACAGATGAAAAAGCTTTCTGCAAAATGGGTGCCGCATTTGGTAACAGTCGATCAAAAACGCATAAGAATGAACATTTCTCGAGCTTGTTTGGATCGTTTTAAACGAAATAAAATGGATTTTAAGCGTCGTTTCATAACTGTTGATGAGACATGGATCCACCACTATACTTCAGAGACAAAAGAACAATCCAAACAATGGACTGAAGCTGTATGAAGTGCCCCAAGGAAGACAAAAACAATTCAATCGGTTGGTTAGGTTATGGCAACGGTTTTTTGGGACTTCAAAGGTATTTTATTGATTGACTATCTGCAAAAGGGTAAAACAATAAATTCAGAGTACTATTGCAATCTTTTGCATCAATTAAATGTACAAATTCGAGAAAAACGTCCTGGCTTACAACACAAAAAAAATAATTTTTCATCAAGACAACGCACCAGCGCACAAGATTGTTTTAACAATGGCTAAAATCAACGAATTAAAGTACGAGTTGCTTGACCACCCACCTTATTCTCCTGATTTAGCTCCCAGTGACTTTTACTTGTTCTCAAATCTAAAAAAATGCCTATACTATACAAAACTATAACTGAATTTCTCACAATTATCAAAATAAATATTGAACAAAACAAAAAAACATTATTTGTTTGAAAATTATGAGGAATTCAGTTATAGTTTTATTGTGGGGGGTTTCAGACAGAAACCACTATAACTTAGCCATTTGTTAACCGATTTGAAAAAATAATAACTTGTTCGAAAGATATTATTCACCCCTTTAAAAGGAAGAAGGATCAATAGAAATCCGTTGTGAAAAAAAGAAGATATGCGCGTTTACATTTGAAAATGTTAGAAACCCAGATTTTCACTACTTTTACCGTTATAAAAAATAAAACGAAGTGACCCAAACGAACAAATAGCATTTTCGTTGTCCATGGATCCCAACACGATAAAATTTTGTAACAGAACGCTTGAATATTTTTCTGGTCAAATTTTGTAGCGCAATGTCATTTATCGACATTTTCCGGAAAGTTTGCACATTATTAAGGCCAAAACTGCCTGAAGGAGCGTTCCAATGCTTTTGCGATGTATTAGAGAGTTTTCAATTACTGTCTTGGCTACAATTTTTGTCTTTATGTTGGATCGAAAATCTCAATGGTTAAGCTGTTATATGCCAAAATATCCAAAACACGTCAATAAAAAACTTAAAGTCAAAATCGGAAGGCTCGATTTTCGCGGTAGATATATGGTCCAGTGGACTTTTTTGCTCAGTTCAATCCCAGGAATCAGAAACGCGAAGGGCTCATTAAGGTTTTCAAATCGCCCCGGCCTAATCTATATATATAAAATTGAAATTTTTTTGTCTGTCTGTTTGTTTGTTTGTGCCTTATAGACTCGATAACCGCTGAACAGATCTTACTGAAATTTTTAGGGTACATTGCTACATGGCCTGAAATGAAAATAGGCTATATAATTGTTTGAAATTTCGTGTTGATCTGGAGATATAGCATCAAAACAGGAGGTACCTCCAAAAAATTTAGATTTTGTATGCAAATATCTTTAGAACTGTTACAGATACAATCTCCAAATTTTGTATGCGCGACGGAGTTTGATGTAGAAATAAATTTACCAAATTATATTCAAATCGGTTCAGATTTGGATATAGCTCCCACATACATATATTTTCGGCCGATTTCTTTATTTTATGTACCAAACATGCTATTTATGTCCAATTACGCTGAAATTTTGAATTTCTCACGGAATTTGTTCTATAAATAAATGTGCCGGATTATATTGCGATTGATTCAGATTTGGATATAACTCCCATACACATATATTTTCGGCCGATTTTCTTATTTTATGCACCAAACACGCTGTATATGTTCAATTTCGCTGAAATTTGGAGGGTCTGACGGAATTTGTTCCAGAAATAAATGTGCTAACTTATATAGAGATCGGTTCAGATTTGAATATAGCTCGCATATATATTTTCGGCCGATTTTCTGTAGTTTATGCACCAAGCACGCTATATATGTCCAATTTCGCTGAAATTTGGAATGTGTTACAGAAATTGGTCTAGAAATAAATGTGCCAAATTATATCGAAATCGGTTCAGATTTGGATATAGCTCCTGTATATATTTTCAGCCGATTTCCTGTATTTTATGAACCAAACTCGCTATTTATGTCAAATTTCTGTGAAATTTGGAATTCAGATTTGGATATAGCTCCCATATATATTTTCGGCCGATTTTCCGCATTTGATGCACCAAACACGCTATATACGTCCAATTTCGCTGAAATTTGGAATGTGTAACGGATTTTGGTCTAGGCATAAATGTGCAGAATTATATCGAAAACGGTTCAGATTTGGATATAGCTCCAATATATATTTTCGGCCGATTTTCCACATTTTATGCACCAAACACGCTGTATATGTTCAATTTCGCTGAAATTTGGAGGGTCTGACGGAATTTGTTCCAGAAATAAATGTGCTAACTTATATAGAGATCGGTTCAGATTTGAATATAGCTCGCATATATATTTTCGGCCGATTTTCTGTAGTTTATGCACCAAGCACGCTATATATGTCCAATTTCGCTGAAATTTGGAATGTGTAACGGAATTTGGTCTAGACATAAATGTGCCGAATTTTATCGAAATCGGTTCAGATTTGGATATAGCTCCCATGTATATTTTCGGCCGATTTTCCGCATTTGATGCACCAAACACGCTATATACGTCCAATTTCGCTGAAATTTGGAATGTGTAACGGAATTTGGTCTAGGCATAAATGTGCCGAATTATATCGAAAACGGTTCAGATTTGGATATAGCTCCAATATATATTTTCGGCCGATTTTCCACATTTTATGCACCAAACACGCTGTATATGTTCAATTTCGCTGAAATTTGGAGGGTCTGACGGAATTTGTTCCAGAAATAAATGTGCTAACTTATATATAGATAGATTCAGATCTGAATATAACTCCCATATATATTTTCGGCCGATTTTCTGTAGTTTATGCACCAAGCATGCTATATATGTCCAATTTCGCTGAAATCGGTTCAGATTTGGATATAGCTCCTGTATATATTTTCAGCTGATTTCCTGTATTTTATGAACCAAACTCGCTATTTATGTCCAATTTCTGTGAAATTTGGAATGCATAACGGGATTTGGTCTAGACATAAATGTGCCAAATCATATCGAAATCGGTTCAGATTTGGATATTGATCCTATCTATATTTTAGGCCGATTTTCTGTATTTGATGCTCTAAACACGCTATATGTGTCCGATGTCGCTGAAATTTGGGATGTCTGACGGAATTTGTTCTAAATATAAATGTGCCAAATTCTTTCGAGACCGGTTCAGATTTGGACACACTACATTTGTCAAATTTCACTGAAATTTGGAAAGCGTGACGCAATTCGTTCTAGAAATAAATAGGACAAATTATACCGAAATCGATTCAGATTAGAATATAGCTCCCATATATATTTTCGGCTGATTTTCTGTATTTTATGCACAAAATGTGAATGTAAGACGGGATTTGGTCTAAAAATAAATATGACAAATTAAATCGAGAGCGGTTCATATAGGAATATAGCTACCCATATATATTTTCGGTCGATTTAATGTTTTTGTTACGTATGTCCAATTTCAATGAAATTTTGAAGACTTAGCAGTCAGTAAAAGTCATCATTATTTACAGAAGTACTTATAGTTGGGAAGGAATTGACAAAGGCTGTTAAGTCATATCTTTGAGAGACTTCTTAAGATTTATGTTTTATTATGATATATCTAAATCATTAGGAATACTTATAGGCGGAAAGGCTTTCGAAGGAGTGTTACCTCCTGAAACTTAAAAAAATACCATAGTAGCTCCATAACAACCCTGAATAGGTATATAACTCCTTCATATCACCTATATTTATTCGTTAAAATATTAAAAACGTTAATATAATTATGACATTCCATTATATTTTATCGTAGTCGGGGCAGCAAAGCGCGCCGGGTTCAGCTAGTGTTTATATATAACCGAATTTTATAAAGCCACTGGCTTTTAAATATCAATTCCATTGTGTATACGAGTACGTCAAATAAATCCTCATACAGAAGGTTAACCAGAAAAAAACCTATAAACCTATTAATTTACCTCTTAAAACTATAATTGTAGTAGTTTAAAGGGTCACACCTAGTCGTGCAGCCCAAAAAACATAATTTTTTATGATTTTTTCCAAGAAAATTACCAGACTTTTTATACCCTACAACACTATGTGGAAAGGGTATTATAAGTTTGTTTTTATAAAAATTCATGTAACACCGCGAAATACTCGTCGGAGACGATTTTGGATATGTGTCCGTCCGTCCGTCCATGTGTCCGTCTGTCCATTATAAATTGTAATCAAACTCCAGGCCGCAGTTATGGACTGATCGTCACGAAATTTGGTATGGAGATCGGTTTCACATCAGAATAGATCGCTATTTTGATTGGTGATGATCATGAAATATTTAGCGAGTGAAATGGACCAAAAACATATTTTTTATCCGATTTTGTAGCTGCTCTGTAGGTCGCAATAATAGTCCGATCGTCTCGAAATTTTAAATAAGTTAAGCTAGTTAAGCTAATAAGTGTCTGCTAGATAACCGGCCTAATGCTTGATATATAATGGGTTTTGTGTAGAGAACCACATTTGCCCATTCCCAGTTTTTGCATTATTGCAAATTACATGGTGCCCTAACGTTTTAACTGTCTAATTGGATTTTTATACATACATTGCCACCTTTTTCAAAACTATTCCCCAGCCAGGCAAAAATCAAATTTTCAACAGTGGCAAAATATACTTCAGTAAAGTTTGCGACATTTTCTGAGTATTTCAGCCATGTAAAACTTCTCTACAAGTGGTGTCTTAGTGTCTTAGGGTCCCATATCATTGAGGGGATATGAATCGGGGTACAATCACTCATTGATATGAGAGAAGTCTCCCTTGCCCCTTCTAGGATGTTTGTGAAACAATTATTATATTATTATTAGACAGCGGAATCCTATGCAAATGCATATATGGTTAGGATGGTCGTAGAGAAAATCAGATTAGACAGAAACTCATTTTATCACAAAATAAAACGAATTAGGCCCAGAAATTTTTGCATATTTTGCATATCGTGCATATTTTGACATATTTGCATAAAATGAGCATATGCAAAAATATATACAAGGATTTGTGGTCTAAAAATCCCACCGAAATGGCTGAAATGTGGTATTAAGTCTTCGTTAGGGGTATGAAACTTTACAACTAAAATTTGTCTGCATGGGTCCACGTCGTCATATAGCTCCCATAGAACGGTACCTCCCGATTTCCGATATTTTGAAGGTTGTGGCCTCAACATCACAATTAAATGGCTGAAATTTTGTATAAAGCCTTCGTTGGGAGTATGAAACTTTCATCCTGAAATTTGTCAGCATAGTTCCACGTCTTTATATAGCCCCCATAGAACGGTGCCTCCCGATTTTCGGTATTTTGAATGTTGTAGCCTCAATATCCCTCCGAAATGATTGAAATTTGGTATTTAGTCTACGTTGGGGGTGTATTAAGTCTTCCTTGGGGGTAAACAACTTTCCACCTAAAATTTGTCGGTTTAGGTTCAGGACTTCATATAGCCTCCATAGAACGATTCCTCCTGATTTTCGGTATTTTGAAGGTTGAGGCAGTGGTTATACATTTCTCTATTTTATTGACATGTCTGAAAAGAATTTTAAACAGAAAAATTTTACATATAAAAATGTGTACCTATTATTGAAATATTTGTTGCATAAAAAAATATGTAAAATGCATAAATGTTGCATATGCAAAAATTTATGCATTTTGCATAATTTTACATATGTCATATGTTTTGATTGCAATTTAATCAAAAGCCAAAAATATGCCCGGTCCCAAAATTTTACATGAATCGGACCAAAAATAGGGGTTGCATAAAATTCCGCTGTCTAATTACACTGTGCAACATTTTTAAGGTGATCTTGTGCAAACAATTCGAACTGAGGATTTTTTGAAAGTACAGACCCAAACAACAAGAAACCCTAGTTGGGTTTTGTTGTGTCAGATCCAGCTCGGATTTTATGGCCTCATCTAAACATGGTTAAATATTGAGTTTTTAAAGAAATTCTGGGCTATATCTCTGAAACCAATGCGAATCTTCTTCTGACCTCGGAAGCAAATTTGTAGATAAGGACAAGAATAAAATATTTGGAGAAATAATGAACTCGAAAAACTGCATTTATTGCCTCAAATTTCAAAATATATGCAAAAATTCCACAATTTTTATACATTTCTGAATATTTTCTTTTGGAAAAATATTCCCTGGAATGTAATACACAACTCTTCAGAACATGCCATTGTTGTAAAATGCCTCTATGCCGTTGTTTTCAGTACATTTTTCAATAATGTGGTGAAATCCGAAATGCGAGAATAAACTGTTGGTGTGAACTTTGAAATACGTGTTGTAAAAGATATGATGCAAAATACCGCTGAAACAACATGAAGTAAGCATTTTAGAGTTTCAGATTGTTCTAAAGAATTGTTGAGAACTTTATTTGGAAGATTTTTGCAAAAGTTTACTTGGTTCAACTCCCAATAGTTTAGCCGATACTGACCAGAATTTCAGCAATTATGTAAAATTTTCTATATTTTATAGGTTTTGATGCCCTAGATGGATTTTTTCTTATGTGGTTTTCTTTAAAAAGATAAGTTCTACGAGTTTAGGGCTACAATATTGCTAAAGACAGCAACGCCAAATTCCTATTCGTTTCTGAGATAAAGGCCTGATAAATGCAAAAAAGTGTAGATTTAGCCTGATTTAGATGAGGCCATAAAATACGAACTGGATCTGACAGGACAAAACCCTACTAGGGTTTTTGTAGTCTAAATATGTACTTTCCAAAAATGCGCACTAGAAGTTGTTTGCATTTTCAGTGTTGCATAGTGTTATTATTTAAGCTTGGTGTGATACGGTACCACAATGCACAAAGTTACTTCTTACAATAAGTTTATTTGTTCCATAAAGAAATTTTGATATGTGGAAAGCTAATTCCCAGGAGTAAAGGTGTAGGGTATCACATGGTCGGCCCCGTTCGACTTTAGTCTTTACTTACTTGTTTAACAGATATTTTTTCATGAAGAAAGGCACATTTTGATCTACCTTCGGTAATTTTTTCTTGAAAAATATTGCATAGTTTTGTGGTAAATCGCCATCGACGAGACACTGTTTTTAAAAAAGCGTTTTGGGGTGTCCGCTCTATCTCGAAAACGACTTGACAGATCATCACATATTTCCATTGTCTTATTAGGTATCTAATAATTTTGTCTTTAGACGATGGAAATTGAAAATGGTGGGCTTTTAAAATTCAAACTTTGTTAAAAAATTTCGTTTTTTTTTCTGTCCAAAAAACGTTCAGAATTTAAAAAAGCTCTTCTTTAAAGAAAAGATTTTTATGTACTTTTGTTTTTTCAAAATAGTCTGGCTTAATCCCATTGTTGTTGTTTTAATATTTTAAAACAACTATTTTATTAGTGGAAAAGATTGGAGAATATCCACAAACAAGAAACAAATGAACTGATGAGATCCAGTGGCGTGGATCGAAACTATAGTATTCCCTGCCTTACCCCTTGGCGAACAATGCCAAATCTTTTCCACTAATAAAATAGTTGTTTTAAAATATTAAAACAACAACAATGGGATTAAGCCAGACTATTTTGAAAAAACAAAATTGCAAACGCTATCCCAATAAAAAAACGCCACAATTCTTCAGATTTTTATGTACTTAATAATATCGTATAATTATTCCACAAACATCCCAGAAGCGGCAAGTGAATGTTGGGTTGGTGTCCTTATCGACCTATAGTGAACACCGCTTCTTTTAACAGTGTTTCGTAGGTGGTCATTTGTCACAAAACTGCTTTGTTTTATGAATTGGTAATTGTTTTCTTTACTTAACATGTTATTTTTTATCTTATATAGTAATAATTTGAACTGAAATACAATTTATTGTATTTGCCGATTTTTTGACGATTTGATATACTATTTTGCCGATTTGACGATTTTGGCTCCCGAAAATTGACGATTTTTGACCAAACTTATCTGACATCACTGATTGCATGAACACCTGGCCGCAAATATGGGGCTTTCTCGTTAGATCCAGCACAATTTGACAATCGTTCAAAAGAAAGGCTCTTGTCGATTTGTGCAAAGATATTGTGAATAAATACCATCAAACGACGTTTATAACATCGAAACACGAATTTTGGATCTATGCGTATGAGACCGAAACGAAAAAGCAATCGACCACGTGGGTCTTGAAGGCGAGCCAAATCCAACAAAAGTTGTTCATGGAAGAAGCACTTCGAAACAAAGGGTCGCCTGTTTCTACCGCAAAACTGAGCAATAGGCGACTGTACGTTTTGAGCAGCGTAGGACGGTTAATGCTGTGTAGTACACTACTATTTGTTTGCGTGAAGTCTCCTGAGAAATTCGAAAAACGAACATGAGAAGACGAATCATTATGCACCATGACAATCCGAGCTCTCACACATCGATTCCTAACAGCGCCTGTTTTACCGGACAAAACGTGATATTGATGGGTCATCCGCTCTTAGAATTACAAATAAAATAACGGGAAAAAATCTATTATCACACTAAAATGTGGGTGTAAGTCTATTAAATCTTCTTTGTTCTGCTACTTTCCAAGACTTAGTTTTGTCACAATTTTGTCATAATTTATTGCGGATAAAGCAACTTCAAAAGTTTGGTTATCTTTCCCTTCATGGTTGCTGGTATAAAGTACATTCAAATTCTTTTTTAATCTTTTAATTTAGTTTTATAATGCAATTAGTTTAATAAATTTAATCTTATCAAATAATTTCATTCTTTATTTATTTTTAAAATACCAACACGACTGTGATTTGTTTTCTGCGTTATAGTCAAATGACCAGCACACTTTAAAAAAGGTGACAGTTTTATAACGTTCGCAGTCATAAGACTGGATTATTTTCAAAAACACAACAGATATTTTTTATTTTAATTTATTTATATGGGTACTTGGTGTGTGTGGTTGATTAAATTGCTTAATTGTTGAGAGAGGTTACCGGTTGAACGTCAAACATAATTAGCTATTTTATCGAATTATAGTCGAAGTTCAATGAACTTTTTTTAAGTAAAAGCCCAATTTAATAGATTCGCTTAATAAAACCATTGATTTATATGCTATTCGCTTTGCCAACAAGATTAGATAACATGAGTGCTTTCTTCTTTAGATTTTCCAAATAAAACTTGCATAAAATTCACGTTTTCACTTAGAATATCTCACATGACTTTAAAGTTATTCAATAGACAAACGTCTGCCTTGAAAGTTGCTGAAGAAATGTTTGTGAAATGGAAAAAGAGAAAGAATTATGGCAGATTACATACATATGTACATTAGGGTTATGCCTTTTTTACAACCTCGTATCCCTATATATGTTGATAAGTTTTTACCTAAGATTAGATAAAATTTTAATTATAAGGTAATTCGACAAAAAGAAGCTCAAGCACAAAATAATTTTAAAGTTTTTCTATATGAACTTTTTGGACAAACTTCTGAAATCACTATAAGCAGATATATAACTGAAAATAAGCATTGGAATCTCACGACATAATCAAAATGGCATAACCTTTTCTCACTAAATTTATCATCATATCATTACATATATAATTTAACATCATATATAATTATATTTTATATATCATATCAATTAAAAGTGGTTTATGCTGGGCCTTTTTAATATTTAAATGGAATAAACGTTATTATAGTCAATAATAGGCAAAAGATCATTCATTTTTGCCAATGTTTTTCATAGTATTAAAAAAATTCAATGTGGTTTGTGCGTGACCTTTATATTAGTAATTAATAGGCAAAATATCATTCATTGAAAAAAGGTCAAAAAGTCATAACTCTAATGTACATATGTTTGATTTTAAGTAGTCAATTCTATTTGTGGCAATTCTTGTGGAAACACTGTTAATTATGACAAATATAAATTTAGTACTGCTTCAAATATTTTCCAAAGACAATACACTCCCAGAAACCTTTTTTGGGATAATTGGACATGTGTGTCTATTTGTAGACATGTATTTCATCCTCAAATTCAAGCACGTTTTTCCTTTAAAATCCCCAGAAAAATTTGTTTATCAGCAGAAAAAAAAATTCAAATACTATTTGGTGCATACAGCAAATTTCAAATTTCTTTTACAATTTCATTGAAAAAAAGTAAAAAAGCGTTAATTTCGGCCGGGCCGAACTTTCTATACCCTCCACCATAAAATATTCTGAACTAAAACGGAATAATTATTTTCTTTCCTGTCCACAATTTAAAGCGTGATATTTTATGACGACTGATACCTAAATAAGGTAAAAAATGCATATAAAATGATTTCAATCGATCTGCACCTTTATATGGGGATATATCACAGTGTAGAACTATGTTGGCAATTTTTGGTGGAGAAGTTTTGTGACCACTGTGACCAAATGTCGAATTACAGATAGTTCGGTCGAAAATTTTAGCTAAAATCCTCAAAATACTGAAAATCGGAAGGTACCGTTATTGGGGGCTGTAGTAAAACGTGGTCCTATGTTCACAGTTTTCGTGGAGATGTTTTGTGATCACTTGGAACCTCAACTGTTAAATTACAGGTTGTTTGGTTAAAAATTGTAGCCAAAATCCTCAAAATGCCGAATATCGGGAGATATGTACCGTTATTGGGGGATTAGCCAATTAGATACCAAACGTCAATTTAGAGGTAGTTCGGTTAAAAATTGTATTTAAAATTATCAAAATACCGAAAATCGGGCTATAACACCTACAAATTTACCACTACGAAGACTAAATACCAAATTTCAGCCATTTCGGTGGGATACTAAGGCTAAAACCATGAAAATACGAAACATAGGGAGGCGTAGACCTATACCGACAACTTTCAGTTGAAAAGTTTTATACTCCATCCGAAGACTAAATACCAAATTTCTGCCATTTCTGTGGTATATGGAGGCTAAAACCTTGAAAATACAAAAAATCGGGAGGTACCGTTCTATATGAAGACGTTGACCCATCCCGACATCGAAGACTAAATAACAAATTTCAGCCATTTCGGTGGGATATTAAGGCCACAACCTTCAAAATACCGAAAATACTGAGGTACCGTTCTATGGGGGCTATATGAAAGCGTGGACCTATACCGACAACTTTCAGATGGAAAGTTTTATACTCCAACCGAAGACTAAATACCAAATTTCTGCCATTTCGGTGGTATATTGAGACTAAAACCTTGAAAATACAAAAAATCGGGAGGTACCGTTCTATATGAAGACGTAGACCTATACCGACAACGAAGACTAAATAACAAATTTCAGTCATTTCGGTAAGTTATTGAGGCTAAAACCTTGAAAATACCAAAAATCGGGAGGTGCCGTTCTATGGGGGCTATATGAAGACTTTGACGTATACCGACAACGAAGACTAAATAACAACTTTTAGCCATTTCGGTGCTATATTGAGGAAACAACCTTCAAAATACCGAAAATAAGGAGGTACCGTTCTATGGGGGCTATATGAAGACGTTGACCTATACCAACAACGAAGACTAAATACTAAATTTCAGCCATTTCAGTGGTATATTGAGGCCACAAACCTTAAAAATACCGAAAATCGGAAGGTATCGTTCTATGGGGGCAATATGAAGACGTGGACCTATAGCGATAAATTTCAGGTGGAAAGGTTTTTACCCCCAAGGAAGTCAAGATACCAAATTTCGGAAATTTCGGTGGGATATTAAAGCTAAATCCTTCACAATACCGCAAATCGGGAAGTACCGTTCTGTGGGGGCTATATGAAGAAGTGAACCTTTACCGACAAATTTCGGGTGGGAAGTTTTATACCTCCAACGAAGTCTAAGTACTAAATTTCAGCCATTTCGGTTTGATAATGAGGCTGAGGTACGTTCTATGCGATGTATATCAAAACGTGGAGCGTTTTTAATAACAAAAATCCTAGGTGTAATACCTCGATTTGCGTTAAGGAAAAATAATAGATTTTTTTTCGATTTGCGATACTGAATCGATTTGCGTTATTAAGAACGAATATTTGTGGGTTTGAGTTTTGTGAAGAGGTTATTCAAAACATGTGGAAACATGTGTTTCGCATTGCGTCGAAACCAATCATTAACGCAAATCGAGGTATTAGTGTATGTGTCTTATCAAAATAATGGTTTTAGACCCCAGGTATGTTTGAACGAAATTTATTATAGACAAGTTGCAGTCGATTAATCCTCTCCGACCAAAAAAAATCCGTCGGCACCAACTAAAATTACTGATGTACACGACAGATTACGAATTGAGTATCCTATTTGGCCGAAACTTTGCACATCGTAAACTATCTCCCAAACGTACATCATGTTCCATGACGGTCTATATCGAACAACATCTTTGTGTACCTCCCTCACAAAAGTTCAACATTTTTGCTTAAGTACACAGGTGCGCCTGAAATAACTTTAAATGGATGCGGATTCTTATACTACAATGTTTATAGATGAGAAGAATCAAAAGACAAAATAAATCGCGGTCAAAGGTCACTTGTTAAGTTTTTTATTCTTTCAGGATTTTTATTAGAAACCACAAACTCTATCGAATTGCGATTACAGAAAATATTGTAGCTGGGAAAATTTTCTACAAGATTGACCTTTAGGACTTACCATTTTTGAGATATAGAAGTTCAAATTGGAAAAAATGCGTCTTTTGTTTGCATGCAGGTCAAGTTCGAAGATGATGTATATCGGTTTTTAAATAGCCCTCATATAACGGCACCGCCCAATTTCAGATATTTTGACGTTACATTTTCTTGCCGAATTAGATCAGGGCTCCCAGGGTTCAAGAAATTGCTCATCAAAAAATGATGGACATAGGTCCATGTTTTGGTATTTTGACATACCGAACTATATTTTCTGGCCAAATTACCTATCATTTGGCTCCCAGGATTGCCAGGACTCAAGAAACTTCTCCAGCAAAGTCAAAGACCTAGGACCATGTTTTGGAATAGCGCCCATTTAACGGAACCACCTGATTTCAGGTATTTTTACGTCCTTAGCTACATTTTCTGGCTGATTTAGCTTCATGATCTGTCTGAATTTGCTGTAATTTGGAATTCAGGGTTTCAAGTAGTCAAAAAACAAACTTCTCCGCCAATATTTTAGGCATAGGACCCCGTTTTGGTATAATCCCAGAAACTAGTACCGCCCTATTTCCGGCATTTGGAAGTTATTATTTCTTTCATAGAATGTAATTTTAAACCTTAGGGCCGATTAGTATTAAATTGCTAATTGAACTACTTCATATTATATATAAGCATATTAATAAAAGTTCTAATTATGATAAATTACTGACTGTTTGGCAAGTAAAGAACTACTCAAATAGAATTGAAAATTTTTTTCCATTTTTTGGTATAGCCCCATGTAACAGTATTTTCAAGTTTTTAGCTGACCGAATTTGCTAAAATTAGGAATTTAGTGTTTCCAGTGGTCAAAGAACTTTTCCGCCTAAAATTGTGGATACTTCCGTAAAACAAATTATACTAATTATTCCATACTAGCAGACCCCGTTCTGCGTTGCTGGCGTTCTTAGCTAACGCATTTTAATGACAACTTTTTATGGACTTTATGCTTGACAATTCAAAAACAGGTATTTTCTACCTCACTTCTTCTGTCCATTGTCAAACCGAGGAGGATTTTAAATTTATCAACAGATTTTGTCTGTAACCTTATTTTTCTCTTACGGACTTTGTCGATTTTTTTTTTTGCCTATTGATGCTGTTTAGGATTTATTATCGTCCATGTCCCCTGTCTTTATCCTAAAGCGATCTAATTATAAAAGTTTTTAAGAAATGTTAAGTCGATTTCTCCAGCTTTTTGAGACTTATATGTTTCAGTTTTTCATGGAAGTTTGTAAATACTTTTGGAATTTATAAATATAAATTTTTTCTTGATCGGGCACAACCAAAATTATAGCGATTACAAAACTAAAGGTCACCGAAATTCGTCTACAGATATATAGCATGCTCTTGCAAAATTTCAAGCTTCTACGTTAAAAAATAACGATCCTACTCAAGAAAATGCATTTCGGAAAATGATATAACATTGCAGTTTTTGTTGTAATGACGGATACCAAAAACCAAGAATTTGATTGATAATATCCCATAAAATAATTTCTCATTTTATAACGTTTTTTGCTTCTCCTGTAAAATTATTATTTTGTTTCTTACGACTTTTGGCATTTATGGTGACGATATTCGTAATTTTTGCAAATATAGCGTTTTTAAAAATATCGCATCCCATCCCTGCATGGATGACTGCATCCATGACAATTTCAGGAAATCAGTTCAGAAGATTTTGTAAAAAGATTAAAATTGAACATTGAAAAAAAAGAGGCGTAGAATTGGTCGTGGTCAAATTTTCTTTGCACAAAAACCTAAATTGGGTTAGGGAAAACATCTCAAAAAAAGAATCATCCAAATCGGTCCAGCCGTTCTTAACTGATGCCATTACCAAGGAACGGCATTTGATTTTTATTTAGATTATTAGTTCAGAAAATTTTATGATGGAGGGTAAAAAATGTACAGCCCGGCCGAACTTAACGCTTTGTTAGGTTCATATCCCACCAAAATGCCTGAAATTTCGTATTTAGTTTTCCAAAAAAAAAATAAAATAAAATATTTCATTTAGCTCCCATAGAAGCGTACCTCCCGATTTCAGGTACTTCAAAGGTTGTCCCCTTAGTATCCCACCGAAACGGCTGATATTTGATATTTTGTCTTCGTTGGGAGTATAAAACTTTCCACCTGCAATTCTTCGGTGTAGATCCACGTCTTCCTAGAGACTCCATAGAACGTTACCACCCGATTTTCGGTATTTTGAAGGTTGTGACCTCAATATCCCACCGAAGTGCCTGAAATTTGGAATTTTGTCTTTGTTGGGGGTATAAATCTTTCGACCAGGTGCCATAGAATGGTATCTCCCGATTTTCGGAATTTTGAAGGTTGTAGCCTCAATATCGCACCAAAATGTTTGAAATTTGGTATTTAGTTTTCCATGAGGGTATAAAATATTCCAGAAGGGAATTATCAGTATAGGTCCATATCTTTATTTAGATCCCATAGAAGCGTAGCTCCCGATTTCCGGTATTTCAAAGGTTCTGCATTAATATCCCACCAAAACGGCTGACATTTGGTATTTAGTCTTCGTTGGGGGTATACAACAACCTGCAATTTTTCGGTGTAAGTCCACGCCTTCATATAGCCAACAAAGAACGGTACCTCCTGATTTTCGGTGTTTTGAAGGTTGTGGCCTCAATATCCCAAAACTTTTCACCTGAAATTTATCGGTATTTCTTCATATTTTTCGTTTTTCGTTTTCATATAGTCCCCAAATAACGGTTTTTCAGTTAGCATATTCCACTTCTCCGAGGAATAAACCTTGACGTGACGCAGAATTTAGTCCTTTCAGGATTTAATAGACTTTTGAAGGCATATTGAAACAAACGTTAAAAAAGTCCGTATGGTCTCAACATGAGTACAGGCGCATTCAATTCTTTGTGACAACGGTTGTTGTCATGTTTTTGAATCTGACCACTAAAGGTGTCAATATGAGAACATGCGCATATTTCCACCATACACGTGCTCACTTTGACCACGGAACGTTGTCAATTCTCGAAACCGTTGACAACATCTCGTTGTCAAACGAAGCGGTCAGTTTGACCACGTATGATGTAATTTTTTCTCTGGGTGAAAAATATTGTAAATAGGAAACATACCATAGATAGAATGAATTTTTTAATTTAATTGCAAATACAAATATAAAAACCACCATAAATTATAACTTAAGCATAGAACATATACGAAAACAACAAACATGACATAGAACTGAGATTTTTGAAATTAACAAATAAATTATTAAATTTATTTCTATACATCATTTCCTTATGGCTTTATTGAATATTAAAATAATCCAATTTCATACAAAAAATATATTAGTGGCGCCACTTAATTTTGTTCCATACAATTCCGTACAATTCAGTGTTATAAATTATAGCAAAATAATTGTAAAACTGCCATATTGATTACGGGTGAAATTATAAAATTATTAAATGTTTTTTATTGCAAACTACAATTGGCAGGTTTTGTAATAAATGGTGTAAAGATTTAAGTAGATTTCATATGAACAAGTACATAAATAAATTGTATTTAGCCAAATAAAAAAAAGCAAAAGTATACAAATAAATAAGTATTTTTTGTACCTATGTAGGTTTTTTGCTGAATATTGTATATGCGCCTAAAGGTAGCTTTAAGCGGGTGTTAAAGGATGGTCACCAGGTGACACCACAGAGAGGTCAGTGTACGTGACCCGTTGGAATATTGAAAACTGATAAAAAAATCAAACTGAACTCATGTGTATATTGTGTTTTATATTTATAATCGAAAATATTGTACTTTCTCTATATAGTTGATCTCATGTGTAGAAAAATATAAACTGTTAAATAGCTATTACTCACAATTACAGTGCAGATACGCTGTAGTATATAAGACATCCTTAGCATTAGTAAATAATGTTTTTTTATTTCCTTTTTTTCTATATGTTTTTATGTATCGTTACATTCTTCCCAATTTTCTTTATTTACGAAATAAAAGAAAAATACATCATAAGGAGTAAGGAATTTTCGCCACTTATGTCACAAAACACGTAGAAAGAAATACAAAAACAAAACAAAAACTGTTTTTGACAAATGATGACTCAGACGTCTTCACACAACAACAAACAACAGGAGCAGATCGAGCTGACACCTCAAATATATTTCAAATAAACAGATGAAAAAATATTTTTCATTTTCCATCTTTGTGTTTATTTCAGCTTTAGTCCATATTTTGTTGCAATTCAATTGTTTGAACAACAACAAAATATTTTAAAGTGGATATGAAATTGATTAGTTGCGGGCAAAGGGTAGGGAATACTATAGTTTCAGTTGTCACCAAACAACTTCATCAGTTCCCTTTTTCGCCGACTCTGTATCGATAAACAGGTCAATAAAGCCATCTAGCAAATTAAATAAAATGAGAAATTTGCTGTATGGCCCTAAAGCTGTTTACCCCACAATTTGAGTCGAACTAAAGAATTTCATATCCACCACTGTTTTTATGTCGTCTTCAGTGTTGCCGTTTTGGGCATTTCGGCCCAAATTTAGGCCGAATAAAAAATAATTTTTAATTTTGGGCCGATGGGCGGCCCAAATCCCTTTTGGGCCGTTTTCATGCTAATAATTTTAAACAATAATTTATAAAATATCAAATATTAGTGTTTGGGCTATTATTACATGTTTACTTTTACTATTGGATGGATTTGAAAACGTAAAATAAAGCAATTTGGTGGCATTAAAAATATAATTTTCACATTAAAACTTAATGCCAAGAAGGTCCTCCTAGTAGTTTAGTTGTCACTTTTAACTGATAAATAAAGTTTTTATTTGAGCTTGAGGTCATAAGTTTATTTTTATTTTTTCTTCATTCCAATATTTCGCAATTATAAAATTGCATCTTCAGGGAAGATCTACAAAAACAATAACAATATATGTTACTTAATAGATAATATCACAGCATATTGTAAAGATAAACACAAAGACATACACATGAGTTCGCTTACAATTTACGTAAAAATATTTAAGTCAAGTTTTACTTTGAACTAATGTAGTTTCTCTACCATTGTCGAATGTAAATATTGCACTAAATGTTTCTACGATTGCACGATCTCTTTTGTATCAAATGACGATAGCAATATGCTGCATTGTCAGTATGGTGCTTGCAGTTTATCTTCTTTTTGGCTGGTAAGTTGTTAATATCTAACATTTGTAATGTTAATCTCCTGTTATAATTACTCTCTGATTGAAGTATGTGAACACTCTCAAAATTTGGCAAGTGGTTATTAAACTTGCTGTGGTCAGCAAGTGCTGTTTTTTGGATTGTGTTTCTATGTCTAAGTTTTATGTCAGATCTATGGGCCGATAATCTAGTTTTAAGTTTGTTCTTCGTGGTACCAACATACATTTTACCACATTTTTCTTGTTCATTACCATCGCATTCAATCCAGTATACAATATTGTGTTTATCAATTTTTGCAACCTTATTCTTAGTTTGGCTAAAAAGACGTCTTAAAGTGTTGGTGGGCTTAGATGCTACGTTGTGTTTATTCTTGTCGTAAAAATCAGCATGTTGAAATCATTCTGATATACCAGGAACGTGTGTCATGCTTTTGTAAGTTTTCTCAATATTCTCTTTTGGTTTTTGTATTGTATAGTTGTTAATTAAATTTTCGATTAATCTTTTGGGAAAACAATTTTTGATAATTTCTTGTCACTTATGCTTGGAACTCTATTGATGAGGTTTCGTCCATCCGTCAAAAAATTGGGCAAAATAATTTTTTTAATCTGTCTCGCTTAAAGGCAAGCGTTTTATGTATTTAATAAGCTTACATGAATAATATAATAAGGTCATATCGACACCTCCAAATAATAGTATGCTAAGTCTAAAAAGTGAGTTTTGCAGGAGAAGCTCTCAAAGTTTGGAAATTTTTTTGAACTTCAGTACTATGCTAAGTCAATATTTGTTTATAACTTCTGTTCGGATTGACCGATCATTACCAAAATTAGACAGAATTTAAGTTAAAGGACGTTCGACACCTCCAAATAATAGTTTGCTAATTCTGCGGAGTTTTTTCCCTCCTTGTTTTCTCCCATCGGACGCCTCCCCAGGTGGTGGATAGGGGAACGCTCATCAGATATGACGGGTATCGCAAAAATAAAATATGCGGGGCGAACCAAAAAAAAAAGGAAAAAGGCAGCGTCTGATCGAGATTCGGCGGCAGCAAGCAGCGTCTGTACTCCAGTGGAGCGGCTGAAATATAGAAGGAAACTATAAACCCATCAGAAGGCAAGGGGAAACCACTGATGTATAATCCCTTGAAAATCGTACAAAACATGAACAATACAACGCAAAACAAACGGCCCTCAGTCTCCGGCAATCAGAGGGTGCTAAGAATCCCCGGAGGTAAAACTAAACAAAAACTTGTAATTGGAACTTGGAATGTGAGAAGTCTTTACGAAAGTGGAAAACTTCATAACACAATAAGCGAGATGAACCGACTCCAAATTGATATCTTAGGTGTCAGCGAAACATGGTGGACGGAATGCGGTGATTTCAGATCAGAAAATATGACGGTCTATCATTCAGGAAACCAGGAGGGTGCTCACAGAAGAGGAGTATCTATTATTGTTAAAAATCATATAGCGGCCTGTGTCACGGGATTCGTTCCAAAGTCAGACAGGACAATGTTGTTAAAAATAAGCGGAAAACCGCTAAACTTTAATATCATACAAGTCTATGCTCCCACTGGAGATGCAAATTTGAATGAAGTCGAAGAATTTTATAATGATATTGCGCAGTTACTAAAGATGACAAAAAAACACGAAATAACAATAATACAAGGCGACTTTAATGCCAAGGTCGGAAACCAAGAAGTTGAAAATATTACGGGAAAATATGGCCTAGGCGAACGAAATGACAGAGGAGACAGACTAGTGCAATTTTGTCAGGAATATTGTATGAAAGTGACCAATACGTGTTTTCCCCTACATCCCAGACGGTTATACACCTGGAAATCCCCACAGGACAATGAAAACCAAATTGTGAGAAACCAAATAGACTACATAATAATAAATAAAAGATATTTCTCCAGTGTTACAAAATGTTCGACCTACCCAGGAGCAGATGTGCCATCGGATCACAACTTACTCGTGGCAAATATACGAATTAAGCTCGCATCAAATCGGACAAAACAGCCCCAAAATAAAATGAATATTGAAAAACTTAAAGACTCGGCAACTAAACATGAGCTGCAAAACAATATAAATGGACAACTACAACAGTTGAATGAAGAAAATATGCACGAATTGTGGAACAAGGTGAAAGATGTTATAAACACGACTGCAAAGAACACTCTGAGAAAGCGAACATCATCAAGAACAGAAGAATGGATTACCGACGAGATTCGAGAACTATGGAATGAGCGAAGCAAATACAGAAATAAAAACTATGAAAAATACTGGGAGATAATTAAGGAGATACGATCTGCGTCCCGAACAGCCAAAAATGCGAATTTGAATGCCAAATGCCAGGAAATTGAATTTCTACAAAGTATACACGATGATTTTAACCTCCACAAGAAGCTAAAGGAAGCCGCCGGAGTATATGGAAAGAAAATAACCAATCCAGTTCTAATTAACAAAAACAATGAAGCTGTATTTGACTTGGAGGGAAGGAAGCATATATGGGAGGAATATATTACCAATCTTTTTACTGATAGGGAACGATCATCTTATGAGGATGATTCGGAAATTCCAAGAAGAGGGACGCCTATAACGCAGAGAGAAGTAGAACGCGCTATAAAATCATTGAAAGACAGAAAGGCTACAGGACCGGACGAAATCCCATCAGAATTACTGAAACTTATTGATCCCAGCAATATACACCTACTAGTCAACCTTTTTAATTACATATACAACACTGGAAACTATCCACAAGAATGGCTAAAATCAACCTTCATCGCAATACCCAAGAAAAATAATGCAAAACAATGCAGTGACTTCAGACTCATTAGCTTAATGAGTCATGCCTTGAAGATATTTCTAAAGATTATTCATAGTAGAATATACAAAATATGTGAAGCACACATGGGAAATACCCAATTTGGGTTTAAAGAAGGAATGGGTACAAGAGAAGCACTATACTGCATCCAAATTATAACACAAAAATGTAGGGATGCCCAGAAGGATGTATTCATGTGTTTTATTGACTACGAAAAAGCTTTCGATACCGTCAAACACGATAAATTAATGGAAATATTACATGATATAGGAATGCAAGACAATGAACTTATGTGCATAAAAAGTCTTTATTGGAATCAGTCGGCAAGAATTGAAGTAAGTGGAGAACCAACAAAAGAAATTGGCATCTCAAGGGGTGTTAGACAGGGCTGTCTTCTATCTCCCTTATTGTTTAATGTATATTCAGAGAAAATATTCCAAGAAACGCTAGAAGGAGAAAACGTCGGAATAAAAATTCATGGAAAAATAATTAATAACATAAGGTATGCGGACGATGCCACTTTACTGGCTGGAAGTATATCCGGTCTCCAGAAACTTGTGGAGAAACTTGCACGTGTAAGTGAGAAATATGGCCTTAAAATAAACATGAAGAAGACGAAATATATGGTCATAAGCAGAAAAAATCCCCATGCAGATGTGACCTTAAAAGTTCAAGGTACAGAAATTGAAAGAGTGCGATCTTTTAAATATCTAGGGATAATAATAAACGACCAATGGGATCCCTCGAAAGAGATTAAAAGTCGTATAGAGATGGCGCGAGATGCTTTTTGTAAATACAACAAACTTATGAAAAGCCATGACATAAACGTAACAACGAAAGTACGTTTTATAAAATGCTATATTTGGTCGGTGCTGCTATATGGAACAGAAGTCTGGACGCTCAAATCCTCTGATGAAAGAAAATTGGAAGCCTTCGAAATGTGGATTTACCGGCGAGTACTGAAAATACCATGGACTGCGAAAATTTCTAATGACGAAGTACTAAGAAGGATGAATGTAAGCCGGCAGTTAATAACAACAATAAAAAGTCGCAAAATAGCATATCTTGGACACGTATTAAGGAACAATAAATACAGCATTTTACAAGCGATTTTAAAAGGAAAAATTGATGGAAGGCGTGCTAGAGGAAGAAAAGAAACATCTTGGCTCAAAAACATCATGGACAGGACAGGTTATACCGACGAAACTGATCTGCTGAATGCTGCAAGACACAGAGAACTGACAACCACTATACTATAACATAAATATAATGCGATAAATATTAAAAAACAAAATGAATTGTACGATCACTTATATCCGGATAACGGATGAGTAAATAAAGAAGAATTCTGAAAAGGGAGTTTTGCAGGACAAGCTCTTAAAGTTTGGAAATTTCTTTGACCTTCAGTACTATGCTAAGTAAATATTTGTTTATAACTTCTGTTCGGATTGACCGATCATTACCAAAATTTGACAGAATTTAAGTTAAAGGACGTTAAATATAAAAATGTAAAGAACTTGAAAACATGCTAAGTCGACTTAGCATACTATTGTTTGGAGTCGTCGATATGAAGATCGGTCAATTCGTTTTAGAGCTATCGTTGGCACCGACTTCAAAAACGCCGTTTCGAGAGACACGCACTTAAAGTTATATCTCAGACAATTTTTTGCGACATACTACCCACGGTGCTCTTGAAACTATTTTAAATGGAAGGTGCTTACACCTTGGAAGTTTTTGCGAATTCTGAAACTACAATGTTTATAGATGACAAAATCAAAACACAAAAAAATCGCAGGAGCGCTTTTTAAATAAATCGCGATTTGAGTTGACATTTTTAGGGGTTGTTTAGGTTTTCACGAGTTTGCTTAAAAGCCGCAAGTCCTATCAAAATGGGACTAAAGAAAATGTAGCTTTGAAAATTCTCTACAAGAATGACCTTCACGGTATTTTCGTCGGTTTTACCGTTTTTGAGATATAGAAGTTCAAATTGGGACAATTCAAATTCAATTCAATTCTGTGTCGCCTCCTTATAAATTTCACATTTTATTTAATTTGCTAGATGGCTTTATTGACCTGTTTATCGATACAGAGTCGGCGAAAAAGGGAACTGATGAAAGGGGAGTACACACTAACAGTCAAAACTGACAGTCAACGTACTTTTAGGACAATTTTCCGGCAAATAACAACTTTTATTTAGCTAAAAACGTTTGAAATACAATATTTACGGTATTATTTAAAGATTACAAAATAAATTTTTCAGTTAGGCTTTGATATTCACGAAATAGACCTCGATGACTGTCAGTTTTGCTTGTCAATGTGTACTATACTGAAGTTGTTTGGTGACAACTGAAACTATAGTATTCCCTACCCTTTGCCCGCAACTAATCAATTTCATATCCACTTTAAAATATTTTGTTGTTGTTCAAACAATTGAATTACAACAAAATATGGACTAAAGCTGAAATAAACACAAAGATGTAAAATTCTGCAGTCCAACAATAAAAAACGCCAACAATTTTTCATTTTCGTTTACAAAATTCCATTATATCGATGAAATGGATAGAATTGTCAATATGTGTCTGTTTTCAAACAAATTGTTATGTACATATCTACATACATATGGTAAATTTCCTTTACAATTACATAAAAAAAAAATTAAAAACTTTTTTGGCGAGCACATCCACCATTTTTGGTTCATGGGTTACGAAAAAATCGTGGTTTCAAATCTGTTCGCGTTCACAAAATTGGATGCTGCACTCAAAAGTTATATGCGGTTTTACTCTCTTGTGAAGAAAAAATATTTAAAAATTCCTATTGTGTTGTAATAAGAACATTTATATATGAATCGTTGGGTGCCACCGTGGTGCAATGGTATGCACGCCCGCCTTGCACGCAGAAGGTCGGTGGTTCGATTCCCCGGCCAGGCAACATCAAACATTTTTTCAACGGTGGCAAAATACCCCTCAGTAATGTTGGCGACATTTCCTGAGTATTTCAGCCTTGAAAAACTTCTCCACAAGTGGTGTCTTATGACACGCCGTTCGGACTCGGCGATAAACAGTAGGTCCCATGTCATTGAGCTAAATATGAATCGGGGTGCACTCATTGATATGAGAGAAGTCTCCCTTGTCCCGTATGGGATGTTGTGGAACAATGTTGTTGTGTTATATATGAATCGTTAGCAGAATTTGATATCTATCCGTAGATGCTAAAATATTTGCTAAATTTATTTTGATTTTCGCGGAAAATCAAAAAATATTGAAGAAATCTTAAAATAAATTTTATTTATTCTAAATCAGATTACAAGAAATCTCTAAAAAAATAATTTAAAAATACGTACAGAATCTAGACAACGCGTAGAAAAATGTGAGACCAAAATTATAAAGATCGCGCTTATAACTTGCATATTACAGCAACAACAAAGAACGGAAACTTATTGTTGGAAATTATTTCAAAAATATATTTTTGGTTAAATACGAAAAATTTGAAAAATAAATGTTGGGAGTTATTCTATTATTTCGCTAAATTTCGATCCAAATCCTGAAGTATTTTGCTTAAACTTCTACAAGAAAAGTAATTGGTCATCGTGAAAGTATATTTGCTTTCTGTGATAAGCAATATAAATAAGAAGAAGAGAGTAATATTGAAATTACAATCAAAGAAAAAACATAGAAGTTAAAAACCATATAATTCGCGAATTGGTTTAAATCGGTTGAGGTGCATGTGCTTTTCGGATGCAGGGAGTCCATGCCTATCAATATGCATGGATTTTTCCATGTTTCATTCAGCGGCCAAAGTGTGCCATCAGTTGCATCTTACTATTCAAAAAACCTTCAAGTGGGCAAAAATTACGCGATGTGCATATGATTATAAGGTGCATCCGATTTCAATGGCCCTCTATTAAAAATACGTCAATATAAATTATTTTAGACAGATTCGTCAAGAACTGCGGATGTGCCACCGCATTCTATTTTGGGATAAATAGGAATATTACTCCTGAATCTTTGTAATTTGTGACCCACCTTTTTGGCAAATATTATAATCGCGTATAAAGGATTACATTTATGCAAAAATAATCAAAGAAAATCGAGGTACAATTCGCGGAATTGTCAAAATATATTTTTGCAGATTTTCCTACTTTCAAGGTATCTATATCCGGCGTTTTAGTGGATGGATTCGACCGCGGAAGAGCTCATTAGATCCGGCACGTAAAAAAACTAAAATCACGTGGGGTTCAGGGGTACCTGTACGACAGTTGTAAATTTTAAACCAAAAAATAGGTTTTTTCAGAAAATTTACGCACCAAATTTTCGCCTTTGGACTCCTATTACTAGGAAGCTGTACGGAGCACACTCATGAGATATACATCGAACGACGTGGAATAGCGAGTTCTACAATCCTATAAACTAGTTTGGATTATTATCTAGTTGCACCCTCTAATTATAAGAAAAATTCGAAAAACACTGAAATCAAAACATCAAAATGTCAGCATCGATTTTAGGGGGATGCAGTGTATATACCCAAAAGTCATACATTAGAACCATATTGCCCAAGGGGTATTCTTTAGTTCTTTCTTTGAGCACAGGTTGGAATTTTGCGTGGTTTGGCCAGAAATCAAGAGAGAACACAAAAAAACATGTTTACTTCAACACATTTTTCCCATTTTTATACCCTCCACCATAGTATGGAGGGTATATTAAGTTTGTTTTTCCGTTTGTAACGCATTGAAATACTCATTTGCGACCCTATAAAGTATATATATTCTTGATCAGGGTAAAATTCTAAGTCGATCTGAGCAAGTCCGTCCGTCCGTCCGTCCGTCCGTCCGTCTGTGGTAATCACTCTAGCATCCACAAAAATGGAGATAGGACGCTGAAATTTTGGGAAAATGCGTCTTTTGTTTGCAGGCAGGTCAAGTTCGATGATGGGCTATATCGGTCCACGTTTTGGTATATCCCCCATATAACGGTACCCCCCGATTTACGGTATTTTGAGGTTTTTAGCTACATTTTCACACCGATTTGGCTATAATTTGACATTTAGGGTTCTTGAGTATCAATAAACTTATATAACAAAAGTTGTGGACATCGGTCCACGTTTTGGTATAGCCCCCATATAACGGTACCCCCCGATATACGGTATTTTGACGTTGTTAGCTACATTATCAGACCGATCTAGCTATAATTTGACATTTAGGGTTCTTAAGTGTTAATAAACTTATATATTAGAAGTTGTGGACATAGGTCCACGTTTTGGTATAGCCCCCATATAACGGTACCCCCCGATTTGCGGTATTTTGAAGTTTTTAGCTACATTTTCAGACCGATGTAGCTATAATTTGACATTTAGGGTTCTTAAGAGTCAATAAACTTATATAACAAAAGTTGTGGACATAGGTCCACGTTTTGGTATAGCCCCCATATAACGGTACCCCCCGATATACGGTATTTTGACGTTTTTAGCGACATTATCAGACCGATGTAGCTATAATTTGACATTTAGGGTTCTTAAGTGTTAATAAACTTATATATTAGAAGTTGTGGACATAGGTCCACGTTTTGGTATAGCCCCCATATAACGGTACCCCCCGATTTGCGGTATTTTGACGTTTTTAGCTATATTTTCAGACCGATGTAGCTATAATTTGACATTTAGGGTTCTTAACTGTCAATAAACTTATATAACAAAAGTTGTAGACATAGGTCCACGTTTTGGTATAGCCCCCATATAACGGTACCCCCCGATTTATGGTATTTTGACGGTTTTAGCTACATTTTGACATTTAGGGTTCTTAAGTATCAATAAACTTATATAACAAAAGTTGTGGACATAGGTCCACGTTTTGGTATAGCCCCCATATAACGGTACCCCCGATTTGCGGTATTTTGACGTTTTTAGTAACATTTTCAGACCGATGTAGCTATAATTTGACATTTAGGGTTCTTAAGTGTTAATAAACTTATATATTAGAAGTTGTGGACATAGGTCCACGTTTTGGTATAGCCCCCATATAACGGTACCCCCCGATTTGCGGTATTTTGAAGTTTTTAGCTACATTTTCAGACCGATGTAGCTATAATTTGACATTTAGGGTTCTTAAGAGTCAATAAACTTATATAACAAAAGTTGTGGACATAGGTCCACGTTTTGGTATAGCCCCCATATAACGGTACCCCCCGATATACGGTATTTTGACGTTTTTAGCGACATTATCAGACCGATGTAGCTATAATTTGACATTTAGGGTTCTTAAGTGTTAATAAACTTATATATTAGAAGTTGTGGACATAGGTCCACGTTTTGGTATAGCCCCCATATAACGGTACCCCCCGATTTGCGGTATTTTGACGTTTTTAGCTATATTTTCAGACCGATGTAGCTATAATTTGACATTTAGGGTTCTTAACTGTCAATAAACTTATATAACAAAAGTTGTAGACATAGGTCCACGTTTTGGTATAGCCCCCATATAACGGTACCCCCCGATTTATGGTATTTTGACGGTTTTAGCTACATTTTGACATTTAGGGTTCTTAAGTATCAATAAACTTATATAACAAAAGTTGTGGACATAGGTCCACGTTTTGGTATAGCCCCCATATAACGGTACCCCCGATTTGCGGTATTTTGACGTTTTTAGTAACATTTTCAGACCGATGTAGCTATAATTTGACATTTAGGGTTCTTAAGTGTTAATAAACTTATATATTAGAAGTTGTGGACATAGGCCCACGTTTTGGTATAGCCCCCATATAACGGTACCCCCCGATTTACGGTATTTTGACGTTTTTAGCTACATTTTCAGACCGATGTAGCTATAATTTGACATTTAGGGTTCTTAAATGTCAATAAACTTATATAACGAAAGTTGTAGACATAGGTCCACGTTTTGGTATAGCCCCCATATAACGGTACCCCCGATATAGGGCATTTTGAAGTTTTTATCTACATTTTCAGACCGATTTAGCTATCAATTGACATTTAGGGTTATTTAATGTCAATAAACCTTTATAACTAGTGGACATAGGTCCATGTTTTGGAATAGCCCCCATATAACGTTACCGCTCGATTTCAGGTATTTTGAGAATTTTACCTACAAGTTTTAACCGAATATTTTATGGTGGAGGGTATGAAAAGTTCGGCCCGGCCGAACTTAATGCTTTTTTACTTGTTTTATATTACCACCAACGCAGCTTCCACGAAAATTATTTGTTATGGTCCATATTATGAGATCGTGGCTAAAACACTTCATTTAATATAAATATATTAATATTTTATAAAATATATTAACAGTTCGCGACTTATTAAATTGTGAACCTCAACTTCAACGATTGAAAAACTTTTTTGAATATTACCATATATATTTAGTTATGAAGATAAATATCACAGTTTATACAGTTGGACACTAAGCCCACCTGATTATTATGTTTGTTGTCAAAAAAATTATTGTGATTTAAAATACAAAGAACCTCAAATCACAATAATGTAAAATCTATTATGTTTGTTGTCAAAAGTTGTTCACAGAATTCTTAATGGCCGACCTTCTGTAGGCCTTGATAAATATGTTTGCTTGGTATCCTTTGCAACTACAGTGACTGTCAAACTGAAAATTATGCAACCTGAAATAAAAATCTAAACGTAGATAACTTGGAAACGAGTTGGGATTTTTTAACAATTAAAAAAATTTGAAGCATTGGGGCGTTTTTTTAAAATATTATTTTTTTTTAAATATTAAAACAACAACAATGGGATTAAGCCAGACTATTTTGAAAAAACAAAATTGCAAACGCTATCCCAATTAAAAAAACGCCACAATGCTTCAAATTGAAGACACTGGCACGACGTGTGTTGTTTTTGCTGTAAAGCAGACCAACCAAATTTTGGTGTGTGCATTTGTCGAAATTCGACAACACACACAAGTGGAAGAGGTTTGAATTGTTTCGCAGACACTTTCGTCGGAGTTGTATGAGGTTGCCAAGGAAAAACTTCTCATTGAACTTTTTTCTTTGCTTACCTTTATACTTCGAGCTGACGATTGATGTTTGGGTATAAAACGTTTCTTGTTGAAGAAGTTATTGAAAAATAACTTCGGTGGAGAATATCCACAAACAAGAAACAAGGGAACTGATGAGATCCAGTGGTGTGGATCGAAACTATAGTATTCCCTGCCTTACCCCTTGGCGAACAATGCCAAATCTTTTCCACTAATAAAATAGTTGTTTTAAAATATTAAAACAACAACAATGGGATTAAGCCAGACTATTTTGAAAAAACACAATTAAAAAAATAATTTTGTAGGATGAAAAGTTGTCTTTAAGATCGCATACACAAATATTCCCTTTACAGTACCGTTATACTAAAATTGTACCAGAAAACAAAAATTGGGCATTTTTATATAGAAATGAAATTGTACCAGAAAACAAAAAATGGGCATTTTTATTTGAAAATGATGCACCACAATAATCGATTAATAATTTCCCAAATTTTCGCTTTTTATGCCTCTTTTATGAACAAAATGGTGGAATAATTGTTTCCCTGTCGTTTTTAGTAGTTTTGTCATTGATTCCGATAGAAAAAATGATGTTCCTGACGTAATTTTGTCATGATTGTAATTAATGTCCCTTTGTAGGTAATTTGGCTAGAAATTTCTAGTTTTTGAAGTTATTTTCCAAAAAAATGACTATGAAAAATCATTAAGGGTTATGTCTAGAGCACGTACAAACAATCTAATGATATTTGGAAGGTCTTTTATTAGGCAGGAGGCGATATAAGGTCCTTTATTAGGCAGGATGCAATATAAGGAGGCGATACAGTCAATCCATTGTCCTAATTTTAACTTCTATATCTCAATAGCGGTAAAAACTACGAGGATATTATAAAAGCCAATTTTGTAGAGAATTTTCATAACTACATAAGACTTGCGTTTTTCAAGCAAAATCGTGAAAACCTAAAAAACCCTTAAATATGTCAAATCTAATGGAAACAATTTTTGCACACTATTCATAAATTGAATGATTATTTCTGCGTATTGGTATTTTGAGAGTCTTAGCTACATTGTTTGACGGAAATACCCGTAACTGGACATTTAAGGTTTCCTGCAGTTACAAAACATTTCCACCAAAAATTGTCAAAATATGTCCACACTTTGATATTTGATTAGATTGTGTAGGCATTTGGTTAGTTAAGAATTATTATTTATTTATTAAAAAATTTAGTATAATTACAATTACAATGTGATATAATTGTGGTTATATAAGTGTATAGTTTCTAAAATTATATTTATATTTTATTTTGTAAACTAGCTAAACCCGGTGCGCTTCGCTACCCCGACTAAGATAAAATATAGTGGAATGCTATAATTATTTTAACTTTTTATACCCTCCACCATAGTATGGAGGGTATATTAAGTTTGTTTTTCCGTTTGTAACGCATTGAAATACTCATTTGCGACCCTATAAAGTATATATATTCTTGATCAGGGTAAAATTCTGAGTCGATCTGTGCACGTCCGTCCGTCCGTCCGTCCGTCCGTCCGTCTGTGGTAATCACTCTAGCATCCACAAAAATGGAGATAGGACGCTGAAATTTTGGGAAAATGCGTCTTTTGTTTGCAGGCAGGTCAAGTTCAATGATGGGCTATATCGGTCCACGTTTTGGTATAGCCCCCATATAACGGAACCCCCCGATTAACGGTATTTTGACGTTTTTAGCTACATCTTCGGACCGATGTAGCTATAATTTGACATTTAGGGTTCTTAACTGTCAATAAACTTATATAACAAAATTTGTGGACATAGGTCCACGTTTTGGTATAGCCCCCATATAACGGTACCCCCCGATTTACGGTATTTTGACGTTTTTAGCTACACATTCAGACCGATGTAGCTATAATTTGACATTTAGGGTTCTTAACTGTCAATAAACTTATATAACAAAATTTGTGGACATAGGTCCACGTTTTGGTATAGCCCCCATATAACGGTACCCCCCGATTTACGGTATTTTGACGTTTTTAGCTACACTTTCAGACCGATGTAGCTATAATTTGACATTTAGGTCTCTTAAGTGTCAGTAAACTTCTATAACAAAAGTTGTGGACATAGGTCCACGTTTTGGTATAGCCCCCATATAACGGTACCCACCGATATACGGTATTTTGACGTTTTTAGCTACATTTTCAGACCGATTTAGCTATAATTTGACATTTAGGGTTCTTAAGTGCCAATAAACTTATATAAGAAAACTTGTGGACATAGGTCCATGTTTTGGTATAGCCCCCATAAAACGGTACCCACCGATTTACGATATTTTGACGTTTTTAGCTACATTTTCCGATTTTCCGACCGATTTAGCTATAATTTGACATTTAATGTTCTTAACTGTCAATAAACTTATATAACAAAATTTGTGGACATAGGTCCATGTTTTGGTATAGCCCCCATATAATGGTACCCACTGATTTACGATATTTTGACGTTTTTAGCTAAATTTTCAGACCGATTTAGCTATAATTTGATATTTAGGGTTCTTAACTGTCAATAAACTTATATAACAAAATTTGTGGACATAGGTCCACGTTTTGGTATAGCCCCCATATAACGGTACCCCCGATTTACGGTATTTTGACGTTTTTAGTTACATTTTCAGACCGATTTAGCTATAATTTGACATTTAGGGTTCTCAGGTGTCAATAAACTTATATAACAAGAGGTGTGAATTTAGGTCCACGTTTTGGTATAGCCCCCATATAGCGGTACCCCCGATTTACGGTATTTTGACGTTTTTAGCCACATTTTCAGACCGATTTAGCTATAATTTGACATTTAGGGTTCTTAAGTGTTTCAGACCGATTTAGCTATAAATTGACATTTAGGGTTCTTAAATGTCAATAAACTTATATAACTAGTGGATATAGGTCCATGTTTCGAAATAGCCCCCATATAACGTTACCGCCCGATTTCAGGTATTTTGACGTTTTAAGTCACATTTCTAGACCGAATTAGCTATAATTTGATATTTAGGGTTCTTAGTTACCAAAAAACTTATATTCGAAAAATTATGAACATAGGTCCATGTTTTGGTATAGCCCCATATAACGGTATCTCCCGATTTTCGGTATTTTGAGAATTTTACCTACATTTGACATTTGAAATTCCTAGTGGTCACCACACCTCTCCACCAAAAATTGTCAAGAAAGTTCGATATTCGGATATACAAGCTCCCATATAACGGTACCTCCCAATTTTCCGTAATTTTGCAATTTTAGCTACAATTTTTAACCGAACTAACTGTAATTTGACATTTGAAGGTTGAAGTGGTCACCACACATCTGCATTAACAATTTTCAACATAGCTCCAATATAACGATACTTCCCGATTTTCGGTACTTTGAGGATTTTACTTAAAATGTTTAACCAACGTAGGTCCATGTTTTGGTATAGCCCCAAAACAAACCTCCTGATTCTCCGTGCCTTAGCTTTATTTTTTGGACGAACTTTCTGTAATTTGAAATTTAAAAGCCAACAAAAATTCTGCAACAAAAATTGTTCATTTAAGTTCATATTTTCGTATAGCCCACATACCTCCGAACTAGCTGTTAATGACATTTGGAGTTCCCACGTTATGTAGCGATTTTGGGTATTTTGAGGATTCTGGCTACAATTTTTAACCAAATTAGGAGTTATTTGACATTAAAGGCTCCCATCAAAAACTGTCAACATAGGTCCATGTTTTCTATAACCCCTATCTAACGGTACCTCCCAATTTCTAGCCCACCAAAAATTGTCAACATACATAGTTAGATATAGGCACCAAAAAAGGGCCTACCGAATGAAACCTTTTATGTACATTATCTGACATTTTAGTGTACCCACTTAAAGTTGGGGACAGGAATGAAAACTAATTATTCCATTTTAGTTCAGAATATTTTAGGGTGGAGGGTATGAAAAGTTCGGCCCGGCCGAACTTAACGCTTTTTTACTTGTTTATATTTTAACGTATAACGTATTCATGGCTGTCATAGAGCTACTATGTTATTTTTGTATGTTTCAGTGGGTAACACTCCTCCTAAAGCCTTATAATCTTACACTATTAAGGTTGAGGATAGTTTTAATGTCTTTATATGTACAGGGGACTTATTTTTTCCAGGTCATATACATATTAACATATTGTGATATCTTAAATTACTCTTAGGATAACTCCCACTTTTATTTATATTTTTTACTCAAATAATGAGGATATATCTATCATAATAAAAAATTATTCTTAAGAAGTCTCTAAAATATATGATATTTAATAGCTGTAGACTTGGTCCATTCCTTCCTAACTATATGTACTTCTGTATATAATGATGACTTCTACTGACTTCTGACTTTCTTCAAAATTTCATTGAAATTGGACATACGTATCAAAAACATGAAATCGACCGAAAGTATATATGAGAGGCATATTCCGATATGAACAGATCTCGATATAATTTGGTACATTTCCTTTTAGACCAAATCCCGTCTCACATTCCAAATTACAGGAAATCGTCCGAAAATATATATGAGAGCTATATTCAAATCTTAACAGATTACGATATAATTTGACACATTTATTTCTGGGACAAATTCCGTAACACATTCCAAATTTCAGCGAAATTAGTCATATATAGCGTGTTTGGTGCATCAAATATCTCAAATCGGTCGAAAATATATATGGAAGCTATTGTTACGAATGTAACTGATAGGTTTATGTTAGTTTAGTTTAATTTCCGTTAATTTAAAAATTTGAATTGTAACGTAAAGTTTTTATTACGCAGTTACTTTATTTAAGCAACAACAACTACCATGTAGAACTCTCTTCATTATTCTAGATGTTACTTTACCTTTCATTAATGTGCTTTTATTTTGTTTTGCCATAGTCATGTAATTATTGTTTAGTTTGTCACTTCTTTATTTCTTGCATCTGTTTGTTGTTGTAGTTACGTCATTACTGTGCTTGTCGTCCAATTGTATTCCCCCCATGTATGTATGTGAGTATGGTTGTTCGCTTAGTGCGAATGTGCGTCTGTGTGTTCGCTGCACAGATTCGAGGTGTTGCCATATGTGTTCTACAGGACTCTAGAACAGACCCCCTATTCGGTAACTTTTTAACAACTTTACTCATTGTTTATTTTACAACAATTTCATTTGTTTGTTTTGTAGTTGTTACAAAAACAAAAGAAATTTTAACAACCTTTTAATCGATAAAAGTTACAGAATAGGCCTACAGGGAGACTTTGGGGTATAAATACTGGCAATGACGAGTGAGTTGTGTTTTAAGCGTTGAACTGAACAGATCGGTTAAAGAATAGCTGCGTGCTAACTAGAGACTTGCTGTGTGCTTAGTAATTAAAGTCGGTTCCGAATAAGTGTAATAAAGTAAATTAAGCATTGTAGAAACGTAATCTAAAACGAACCCGGTTTTATTTGGTACAAATCGTACTGGGGAATAAAACAACGTCTACACGGAGATTAGTTAAATCTAATTCCGTAACACTATATTCAAATCTAAACCGATTTCGATATAATTTGGCATAAATTTCGTCACGCATTTCAAAATTCAGCGAAATTGGACGTATATAGCGTGTTTGGTGCATCAAATACAAGAAATCGGCCGAAAATATATATGGGAGCATATTCAAATCTGAACCGATTTCGATATAATTTGGCACATTTATGTCTACACCAAATTCCGTCCCACATCCCAAAATTCAGCGTAATTTGACATATATAGCGTGTTTGGTGCATAAAATACAAAACATCGGCCGAAAATATATATGGGAGCTATGTCCAAATCTAAACCGATCTCGATATAATTGGCACATTTATTTCTAGACCAAATTCCGTCACACATCCCAAAATTCAGCGTAATTTGACATATAAAGCGTGTTTGGTGCATAAAATACAGAAAATCGGCCGAAAATATATATGGGAGCTATATGCAAATCTATACCGATTTCGATATAATTTGGCACATTTATTTCTAGACCAGGTTCCGTCACACATTCCAAATTTTTTCGAAATTTGACATAAATATCGTGTTTGGTGCATAAAATATGAAGGCGTTCTCTACCCATTCAGGGCTATTATGGAGCTACTATGGTATTTTTGTATGTTTCAGGGGGTAACACCCCTCCTAAAGCTTTTTCGACTATTAGTATTCCTACGTAGGTTATATACTCTTACTTAATTAATTTTTCTTTAATTCGACAGATTGGATTTAGATCTACCTAATTGAATTAAATTAAGAATAGAACCAGTTTTGAGAACCTTAAATTTAAGGATAGTTGTAATTTATTTTATACATGGGACTTATTTTTTTCCAAGTCATATACATATTAACCTATTGTAATACCTTAAATTACACTTGTATTTACAATTTTTAATCCAATAATGCTTTAGATATATCATAATAAAATATCCCTCATAAGAAATCTCTCAAAGATATGATATTTCATAGCTGTAGCCCTGGTCAATTCCTTCCCAAATATAAGTACTTGTGTATATAATGATGACTTCTACTGACTACTTCAAAATTTCATTGAAATTGGACATACGTAACAAAAACATGAAATCGACCGAAAATATATATGGGAGCCATATTCCGATATGAACCGATCTCAATATAATTTGGCACATTTATTTGTAGACCAAATTCCGTTACACACATCAAATTTCATTGAAATTGGACATACATTGCGTGTTTGGTGCATCAAATACATGAAATCGGCCTAAAATATATATGGGAGCTATGTCCAAATCTAAACCGATTTCTATATAATTTGACACATTTATGTCGAGGCCAAATTCCGTCACACATTCCAAATTTTATCGAAATTGAACATATATATCGTGTTTGGTTCATAAAATACAGGAAATCGGCCGAAAATATATATAGGAGCAATATCCAAATCTAAATTGATTTCGATATAATTTGTCACATTTATTTCTAGACCAAGTTCCGTCACACATTCCAAATTTTATTGAAATTGCACATAAATAAATAAGGAAGCCGATCGAAAATATATGTATATGGGATATATATCCAAATCTGAACCGATTTGAATATAATTTGGTACATTTATTTCTACTTCAAATTCCGTCACACATACCAAATTTGGGGATTGTACCTGTAACAGTTCTAAACATAGTTGCATGCAAAATCAAAATTTTTTGGAGGTACCTCTGGTTGTGATGCTATATCTCCAGATCAAAGCGGAATTTCAAAAAATTATCTTCATTCCAGGCAATGTAGCAATATAACCTAAAAATTTCAGGAAGATCGTTTCAGCGGGTTTTGAGTCTATAAGGAACAAACAAACAAACCTACAAATATTTTTCTATTTATACCCTACACCACTATGTGGAAAGGGTATTATAAGTTTGTTTTGGTAAAAATTCATGTAACACCGCGAAATATTCGTCGGAGACCAATCTTCAAATCTCGACGAGATAAAGCGATTTTGAGATGTGTGTCCGTCCGTCCGTGTGTCCATTATAAATTGTAATCAAACTCCAGCCCGCAATTATGGACCGATCGTCAAGAAATTTGGTATGGACGTCGGTTTCACATCAGAATAGATCGCTATTTTAATTGGTGATGATCGTCAAATATTTAGCGGGTGAAATGGACCAAAAACATAATTTTTATCCTATTTTGTTGCTGCTCTGTAGGTCGCAATAATAGTCCGATCGCCTCGAAATTTTAAATAAGTAAGAGTATATGACAAAGAAGAAGCTTGCAATTTGAGATGGCGATCAGATAATTCTTAGAGGGTTAAATGAACCACTACTTTTGTGTGAAAATTGTGAAAATTTTTAATATACAGCATATATCTTTATTCCTGGAAGAGACATTGCGGGTAAGTAAACTTTACTTTACGCTTGACCTTTCTATCGATGTTAATAGTGTTGGTGTACATGATAAGATAACAGAGTTACATTCTAAAATAACCTGTTATTTGTTTGTAGTGTAATTATAAACACGCTAGAGGCTGCAATTATAGCTCAATAATCAAGAAATTTTGCACGAGGTAAGAGTTTAGGTAGAAGAAGATGCTTACAATTTTGGATTATTTAACGGGTGAAATGGACCACTACTTTTGTTTGAAAAATACAAAAAAAAAATTTGGTCTATATTTTATATCCTGGAGGGCATATACCGGCAAATTAGCCTAAATATAGAAAAAGAACTACTGACCTTCCCCCCTGATGCAAATTGTAAAAACGTGTCTTCTAAATAAAGGACCTACTGCCTAATATATAATGGGTTTTGTGTAGAAAGCCACATTTTCCCATTTCCAATTTTTGCATTATCGCAATTCACATGGTGCCCTTGCGTTTCAATTGTCCAATTGGATTTTTATACATACATTGCAGCATGAGTTTCTTTGTCACCTTTTTATACCCTCAGCATTTATGCTAACGAGGGTATATACACTTTCATACGGGCAAAATTTGCCTCAACGAAATAATGGTTTTAGACCCCAAGTATGTTTGGACGAAATGTGTTTCAGACAATTTGGAGTCGATTGAGCAATGTCCGTCCGTCTGTCTGTCTGGCTGGCTGGAGCGCACGATAACTCACGAACGGATCAATCGATCCGATCCAAAATTTGGCTTTCGTAATATATTGTCCGAACTTAGTTTAAGTTCGAAGTTGGGTTATATCGGTCCACTCCTTCCGGTACCTCCCCCACAAAAGTTCGAAAATCTTCGGAAAATTTGTACGTACGATAACTCTTGAAGGGAGTAACCGATTTGGTCCATACTTTGCAAATCGTGGAATGTGTACCGGACGTAGATGAATTTCCAATATGGACTCAATCAGTCCACTCCTTCGGGCACCTCCCACACAAAATTTAGGATAAGTTCAGTTTAGGACCTGCTCTCGAATCGCTTTGACTTTTGTTTTAGAAACTTGTATTCACTGCCCTCCTTACGACGGTACAAGTTTCATCAGGGGCAAGTCAACGCTTCCTGAGAAAATAGTCCGAAGTGTGTAAAAACCCCCTATGGCTCCATATGTAGTGGCTGGAGGTCCACTTCCATAATGGTCAATGTCGATCCATTCCTTTAAGTATCTCCTCCGGCAAACTTTTGATCTTTATTCCTAATCAACATTTTTGTCGGTTCATACATCCAAAAATTTTAAAACCCCCTAAACACATACGTTTTTTGGGAAAAAGTTTTCTCAATATGCACAGGCTGAGGGTATATCTCTGTCAGCAAAGCTGACTGATACTTTTTTACTTGTTTCTAAACTATTTCCCAGCCAGGCAAAATCAAATTTTCACCGGTGGCAAAATATCCTTCAGTAAGGTTTGCGACATTTTCTGAGTATTTCAGCCATATAAAACTTCTCTACAAGTGGTGTCTTAGGACACGCCGTTCGGACCCGGAGATAAGCTGTGTGTCTCATATGATTGAGCGAATATCAATCGGAGTACACTCACTCATTGATATGAGAGAATTCTCCCTTGTCCCTTCTGGGATGTTTGTGAAACAATTATGATGTTATTATTTAAGGTTGGTGGGATACGGTACCAGAATCCACAATGTTACAATAAGTTTATTTGTTTCATAAAAAATTGTGATATGTGGAAAGCTAATTCCGAGGGGTGAAGGTGTAGGGTATCACATGGTCGGCCCCGTCCGACTATAGCCTTGGCTTACTTGTTTATATATTTAGACTATATTTTATTGTGTAAATTCAAGACTTCAGAAAATTGTATACATTAGTAAAAATAATCGTGAGAGGGGGATTTTAGTACATTCGGGGCTGGTAGATGGGAAGCATCTTGATCGTATTAGTTAAGAATATTTTAGTTAAGAATATACTTTTACGACGTTTTACTCGTTTTATTTCACTCTTACTAATTTGTAAGTACGGCGATTAAAACCATAATAAAATGCCAGAACTTGAATATTCCAGTAAATTCTATATTAAAGGGTGGAATGTCAAAATTCCTTTCGATTTCCATCCATTTTGCTCCACCAAAAATTTTAGGGTGACTTTTGGCATTTTACCAAAATCAATTTTTGGTTTGTTCTTTCAATGTTGTAACGACATAAAAATGCAACAGAAGTCACAAAAGAAGCAACAAAAAAACGGGGTTGTTTTGTGTTTGTTGTTGGGTTGGGCCCCATAATACTAGTGCAAGCATACAACGGGTATGTATGTAACCATGGAGTTTACATAGTTTGGAGGGGGTTTGGATGTGGGGACCGGCGATGACGAGTCATCCAGTTGCATAGTCAGAGATAGACATTAATCATATTTTTTTGAAATTTCCAGATTTCGTTTTTAAATATAAACAAAATCTAACCTTATATCAATGCGCACATACGTACATACATATGTTTTCTAGAGAATGGAAAAGGGGGATCCATGCAGATCATAAATCATAATGTTTTCAAAAAACAACACTCATTTATTAAATGCCAAATAATGTTTGCACTCACCTCCAGCATAAATATTCATAGATCATCGATGAGAAGAATAAAGTATAAACACAACAGCAACGAAAAAGCAAATTTATTTTAAATTTTTATTTTAAAAAACTTTTATCTCTCAACACCCGTTTTTTGTTGTTATCAATATAAACAATTTGTTCTGAGCATTTTGTCAATATAAATTTAAGAACTCATTTTTAATTGCTGATATTCACGGTCAAAATTTTTTATTTATTTTTTTATTAATTTGTTGTATTTTTCTTAGCTGAGGTTTATGAATATTTAATTAGGTGTGCCATGAATCTACGGATTTATAATATTTTTATTAGCTTCTAAGTATTTTGTTAAACGAGTTTTTAAAAAGCCAAGATAAATCGTTTGATTTGCTTTTAAGTGGTGTATTTGTTAATTTTTTATTGCCGTTGTTGCCGTTATAAACAAATTAAGAAGAGCCATAAAAAACAAATTAATTTATTTATTTATTTATTTGTTTATTTTTTATTTATTTTTTTTTTTTTTTTTTTGTAATACTTTTGCAATATTTTTTTCTTATTTGGGTTTCATTTTTCCCCCATAACACTACCAAAACCAACACACACACACACACACTTTAGCTACTTATTAACATATTATATTAACATACTTTTTATTCCTCACCTTTTAATTTTTTTCCTATTAAAAAATTAGTGTTTTTGACAAACGATTATTTCCTTTGAATTTCCGTTAAAGAGGAAAACATTTCTTTGATGTTTTTTTTTTTTCTTTTTTTCGCGTTAACTCATGCGTAAGGATTTGTTTTCAATTGTCGCCCAACTCAAACAACACCTTTTGTCTACTGAAAATTGGGTTCGAAGTAAACAGTTTCTGTTTGTCTCAAACATGCAATTTTCCGGAAAAATTGTGTTGCATCTGCAACATGTCCAATTAGAAAATGCCGGTATTCAAACATGTTTGTTGGTAGTATGTTGTTGTGGTAATATCAACTCGATGTATATCAACATGTTCTATTATTTTATATCAACATGTTGCTTAATGTTAGATGTTGATAAACATTATCCCAACAAACAATTTTATATGTAGCATAACATGGAGGGTAAAAGTACATTTGTCATTTCATTTGTAAAACATCGAAATGTTCGTCAGAGACACTATAAAGTATATATATATTCTTGATCAGCATAAAATTCTACGTCGATATAACAGCGTGTCCGTCCGTATGTCTGTTGAAATCGAGATACATGCAGTGTTGCCGAATTTGCTGATTTATCGTCATTTTGACGATTTTTTGGCCCAAAATTGAAAAAAGACGACAACTACATTTTGACCAAAGTTTCACGAAAGAATTAAAGGAAAGCTATGTTCCAAACTCGATTTTTGAGCTTTTTAATGTTTTATAGCAATTTGTACGGACAAATATGGACAGTCACACTGTCAAGCAAGCGATATTTGATGGGTACACATTCCCAGCTTTACCATACTGCATTGCTTCAAACTCGATAACCATAGGAAAACTATCATCTTCTGAAAGCTGTTTTTATAGCAGTATTTAAGTGGTATTGGGTTAGATTTATTGCTGTGGATTGTATATTAAACGGGTTTGGACCATGTTGACGATTTTTCAAATATTGTTGACGATTTGACGATTTCTGATCAAAAACTGTCGGCAACGCTGGATACATGTCGCAATTTTTAAGATAGAGCTTTATAACTTGGTACAGAAATTTCTATTACTCCTAGGATATTTGGTATTACAAATGGGCTATATCAGTCCACGTTTTGATATAGCCCCCATAGAACGGTACCACCCGATTTTCGGTATTTTAAAGGTTTTAGCCTCAATATCTCACCGAAATGGTTGAAATTTGGTATTTAGTCTTCGTTGGGGTTCTAAAACTTCCAACCTGAATCTTGTCGTATTGCTTGTCGGTTTTCATATAGCCCTCCCGAAAAGTACCTCCCGATTTTCGGAATTTTGAAGGTTGTGACCCACCGAGGGTATTAAACTATCCGCTTTAAATTTGTCGGTATAGTTCTACGCCTTTATATAGCCCCCACACAGCCGTACCTCCCTATTTTCAGTATTTTGAAGTTTGTGCTCGCAATATCCTACCGAAATGGCTGAAATTTGGTTTTTAGTCTTCGTTGTGAGTATAAAACTTTCCATCTATACCAGTTGGTATAGGTCCACACCGTCATATAGCCCCCATTGAAATTTGTATTTAGAGTTCATTGAAGATATTAAACTAACCCCACTAGGGTTATGACTTTTTAACAACCTCGTATCCCTGTATGATATTCTGATGCAGCTTTACCTAAGATTACATAAAAGCTTAATTATAAAGTGATTCGATAAATAAAACCTTCCGCACAAAAAGCTTTTAAAATTTCTATTTTTCAGAAATTTTGACAATTTTTTGAAGTCACTGTAAGCAGTTATTTAACTGAAAACAAGTTATAGGGGCACACGACATAACCAAAATAACATAACCGTTTGTTTCTCACTAATTTTATCATCATAATATATACAGTGGAAATCGCTTATAACGTCGTCGTTTATAACGTCATATCGCTTATAGCGACGAAATCCAAAAGTCCCGAATTTCTGCCCTTTATATTCCACACAAAAAAATATCGCTTATAACGTCATCGCTTATAACGTCATATCGGTTGTAACGTCGGCTTTTTGTGAAATATTTGAATTTTGCTATCGGTTATAACGTCAATTCATACGAAGAAGAATTTTTTCTCTCAATAATTTTTTTATGTATATTTTTTCAAACTCAAGCAACAACAAAATACCAAACTTATGCACAACATGCTCGAAGATGGCGGTCTCAAGTGAATTAAGCTTGAATTTTTGCCACCCAATGTGACGACATAATGTTAGAAGTTTTAGATGGAGGCAAGTCTAACAAAGAAATTGCGGATACTACAGGACAGAATTTCAAATGCCGTCAGTGTCAGAGGCGTATCTAGCTGTAGAAACTCTTCAACAATTTATTTACTCAGAAGATGTTACAAACAAAAATGTGTTTTGGAAACCCTTTCAAAATCTGAGTTAAATTTAAAATTTATGTCGAAATTCGAAAGCACAAACTGATATAACAGACTATTAGAAATAGAATCATATCCTATTTTAAGGTAATATATCTGCTGAAGAATGAATTTAGTATCATTTTTTATTATTATTTTGTTTTTAGTCATTTATACTTAGGTATATAGAAAGAAAATGTAAAAAATTTAATTGATTTTATTTAGTTACTTGATAAAACAACATATTTATACCCAAAAGTCACTATACATAATATAACTTTACCTCATTTATAAATATCGTTTATAACGACTATCGCTTATAGCGTCCGATTTTGGCCGGTCCCTTGAGCGATTTCGACTGTATTATATATAATCTTATATTACATATAATATTATTTCATATATCATAAAAATTAAAAGTAGTTTGTGCGGGACCTTTTTTAATATTTTAATGGAATAAAAGTTGTTTTAGTCGTTAATAGGCAAACTGCCATTCATTCGTGCAACAGGAAATAATTTTTTGAGAAAAAAAATTTTTTTATATCATAGATTTTTTTCAAAACAAAATTGTTTTCAAAGTGGTTTGTGCGGAACCTTTTTTATAATATTTTTTATAATAAAATGGAATGAATATTATTTTAGGCATTAATAGGCAAAAGTTCATTCATTCTCACTACAGGAAATCATTTTTGGGAAAAAATGTCAAAAAGTCATAACCCTAATGTCAACGTCTTCATATAGCCCCCATAGGTATACCTGTTGGTACAGGTCCACGCCGTCATATAGCTCCCATTAAACGGTACCTCCAGATTTTCGTTATTTTGGCGGTTGCGGCCTCAATATCTCACCGAAATGGCTGAAATGTGGTATTTAGTCTTCATTGAAGATATTAAACTTTCTACTTTAAATTTGTCGGTATATGTCCACGCCTTCATATAGCCCTTATGGAGCGGTACCTCCCGTTTTTCGGTATATTGATGGACGTGACGTGAAATTTGGTATTTATTTTTCGTTTGGGGATATAATATTGAAATTTGGTATTTAGTTTTCGTTTGGGGATATAATATTATACACTTGAAATAAAAACGGTCCCTCCTGGTTTTCAGTATTTTGAAGGTTTAAAAAATGTCCAGCTTAAATTTGTCGTTATAGGTCCACGTCTTCATATATCCCGCATTGAACGGTACCTCCCGATTTTCTGTATTTTGAAGGTTGTGGCCTCAATATCCCAGCGAAATTGCTGAAATTTGGTATTTGTCTTCGTTGAGGGTACAAAAGTCTCGACCTAAAATTTGTCGGTAGGGACCAGGATTTTTTAAATTCTGTAAATTGTGCTGAATTGTGCTCGTCTAGCACACATTTTTCGCCTTGCATTGCAAAATTCCGTCTCTACTCGTTACTCGTTAAAATTGCAAATAGTGTTTTTCAACGAAAAATCACTGTATTTTTTACAAAAATGCAAATATCGAGACGATTTTTTTTGTGCTGAGTTGGATTCACCGAAATTTCCAATGTATGGACGAAAAATTGTGCTCGGTGAAACCAATTCAGCACAAAAAAGATCATCTCGATATTTGCATTTTTGCAAAAATTACAGTGATTTTTCTTAAAAAAATTATATGCGATTTTAACGAGTAACGAGTAGAGATGGAATTTTGCAATGTAAGGCGAAAATTGTGTGCTAGGCGAGCACAATTCAGCACAATTTACAGAATTAAAAAATTCCTATTTAAACGGAAGTGATAGGATTTTTTCAGTTTCAGCGAGTAACGAGTAAAGTTGGAAATTTCCAATGTATGGACGAAATTGTGCTCAGCGAGTCGAACTCAGCACAAAAAAGATCATCTCGATATTTGCATTATTGCAGAAATTACAGTGATTTTTCATACAAAATACTGGTTTTTCGAAATTACCATATCTTGAAAACGGTTAGAGATATTGAAAAAATTTAAACGGCATATATTGGCACAAATTGAGTAGAATTCAGCACAACTTTTGTTTTTTCGAAATTCGAAAATTGCAATTCTATCGTATTTTCGAAAATATCGGTTTTTTTCGAAAATGGTAGGAGATATCGAAAAAATTTTTGCGGCACAAATGAGCACAAACTGAGCACAATTCAGCACAACTTTTGTTTTTTCGAAATACGAAAATTGCAATTCTGTGATGTATTCGAAAATATCGGTTTTTTCGAAAATGGTACGAGATATCGAAAAAATTTTTGCGGCACAAATGGGCACAAACTGAGCACAATTCAGCACAACTTAAATTTTTTCGAAATTCGAAAATTGCAATTCTGGCAACATTTTTTCGAAAAAAATGTTTTGTCGAATATCTCAGCCATTTTTTCGAATTTCGAAAAAAAAATTTCGGCACAAATGGGCACAAACCTAGCACAATTCAGCACAACGCATCTTTTTTCGAAATTCGAAAATTGCAATTCCATCGGATACCACATCGGACATTACTTCTTTTTTCCACAACCGATTTGCACACACTGTTTTTCATTATAAAGGGAGTAATGCCTTTCGAACAAGCCATAGATTCTTAAAATCGGTTTACAAATGGCTAAGTAATAGTGGTTTAAGTGTAACAAAAACGCATTAAAAAACAGTAAAATGTTTTTCCTTGTGTTCTAGGCTGAGTAAACGACACCTAACGGTACAATTATTTACTGTTAGCAAGTAGGAAATTTAGTTGGCTTTCCAAAATGGGAAAAACCGACGAAATCGGTTGAAAAATGAATGGGTTATGGCATTTTTTGTGTTTCAACTTTTTGGTTTTTTTTTCATATTTTCCTTTTTAAAAGATGGGTATCTTAGCATGTATGATTCTAATTGTGATTATCCTGCTTAACAATTACGCACAAGATATCAATGTTTTATAAAGGAAAATATGAAAAAAACCAAAAAGTTGAAACACAAAAAATGCCATAACCCATTCATTTTTCAACCGATTTCGTTGGTTTTTCCCATTTTGGAAAGCCAACTAAATTTCCTACATGCTAACTGTAAATAATTGTACCTCGATTCCATTTTCTTTAAGCTACTTTTTCGTATTTTTAGCAGTATCGGAAAAAACACCATTCTGTTAGAATATGTATTCCCCATAGTCTGCTATTTCGATACAGAAGGTATCAGATTTTCTTCCTGGATTTTTATATATTTTTCTGCATTTACGATTCCATCTATGAAATGGAGCCGACCAACACCTTTTAAAGACATACATTCCCCTACCATAACGCTAACTGAAAACTTTACTGTACGTTTTAAGCAGTTTTTATTGTATGTCTCGCCGCTTTTACGTGCTACCCTTTTTCTTACATCACCAAAACAGACATATGTACATATATCAAACTTGGATTCGTCACTAAAGATAATGCTGTCCCATTGCCGTTATACTCAAAATCTTCTCTTTTTAGTGCATAATAGGCGTTTATTTCATTTTAAACGCTGTAAGCAATGCCTTTTTTCTGTTTTTCATATTTTCTTTTCTCATATTTACTTTGTATTGTAGATCTTGGAATTTTAAGATCAGTTGAAATCTGTCCATATGTCGTTCCAGATTTGAATTTATCGACAATTAAAATTCAAATTTGCCGCGTGCCATTTTTAGAAATGATGAAAACTAAAATAAAATAAAGTGAAAATTTTTTCTTTTTTGACTCCTTTACATTCCTTTTCTCGCATTGTAACGATAAATTTACATTTGTTTGATTAAATTTTGCTTTTTCGTTTAGATTGAGCTCAATTTATAAACTGAACGAATAAATAGTGGTCAAATAATGTGCAGCAATAATTAAAGGCCTTTTTGTTTACTTTATATTTTTAGCATTTTAACACCGAGTTTAATATTATTTCTATGTCAGTTCAGAGGAAATAAAATGACCTTCTATAAGCATAAATATGTCGGTGTTATTATAATAATTAAACCTTTATTCTGGCATTTGATGTTAAAGAGTGAAAAAATACCTGATATACGAATTAATAGTGGTTAGGGCTCGTGCTTTTTTTTCAAATCTCAATTAGGACAATTGTAATTATTGGTCCATGATTTGAAAAGAACAGCCATGACGACACATGTGAGCACTTTTAAAGGGGTTTGCTACATGTTCCTTATGGAGTGGATATAACTTGGTATTTTAAACTCTTAATTTCAATATAAAGTGATTTTTATCAGTTAAGATATTCTGCTCCTCCAAGCAATAAGCCATAACGTAGAGGAAGAAAGGAAAGTAATTGTTCCTATTTACTTCAATAGATGAACAAATTAACATTTCTCAAATCACTCTGCGTCTGAAGCAACTTTAAATGGAAGGTGCTTACACCTGGAAAGTTTTTGCGGATTCTGAAACTACAATGTTCATAGATGAGAAAAATACTCAACATCCTAGGAGTAATGGACACTTCCATACCAAATTATAAAGCTCTATCTTATAATTGCGACCTGTGTCTTGATTTCAACAGACGGACGGACATGGCTATTTCGAATAAGAATTTTTTGCTAATCAAGAATATATATATTTTATAGGGTCTCCAACGAATATTTCGATGTGTTACAAATATCATGGTGGAGGGCATAGTTATATGAAATTAGGAGGATTTTGTGGATACTTCGGCACTGTTTGACACTTAAGTCATTTTGGGATTTAAGTCCGGGGACTCAGAATTACCTTCTACATGAAGGTGACAGTAAAAGAATTGCAAAAATTATCAAATCTATGGTTTCTTGAAGAATTACCAAAGTTGGGTTCCTTAATGAGTTGTCTATTCACTTTGGACGTTCATTGGAGCTTTATAGTACGTTTATATATAACCGGATTTAACAAACCTACTGAGTTTCATATGTCAATTCCATTGCTTATATTTCAAATAACTCCTCATAAAGAAGCTTAACCCTGCAAAAGGCTATAATATAAACAAGGTCTTAATGAGCTTAGTTAACCGAAAATTAAGCCTCGGCATGTTACATCCTAAAGGGTATTGGTTCCCTAATTTTTAAAAAATCTTGATCTTTTGTTGGATGATCTTTTCCGATTTTTTTATGTCTTAAAATGGACCCAAACATTTTATAAAGGTTGATATCAGGATTTTGGCCGAGATATTTATCAGTTTAGTCTTGTTATATTGGGTCTGTTCAATAACTTAGCAAGTAAAAAGTACTTTCAAGTTCATGCAACTACTTCTCAGTTCTCTTTTACTGAACAAATTTGTACAAAGTTTTAGGTTATCGAACAGCAATTTACTCAAATAAAATTACTTGGTATGTTCCAGTACTGCAAGAATCTACTAATTTTTACTATTTTTTCGATAACATAAAGGAAAAAGTGTTATCGAAGTAAAAAAAGGTATCGTCTTGCAGTTTCTGGAACAGAGCAAGTATGTCATGATTTGGCCTTTGGAATATTTGTAGTTGAACTTGTTTGAGCTTTGTGGATCCATTTTACTGACTTTCAAAATAATGACTATTAAATATTTCCTAATGATGTCCGTGAACCCGATTTTACATACTATGTAATTTGCTTGGTAAAGAACATAGTACGTAGTTTTGACTTAGCTGCCAAAACAAATTTTGCACGCATTTTGTGACAGCAAAGCGAATTTCGCACGTATCTTCAGTGTTTTAGCTGCCAAAGAGTGGCAGTTATCCGATTCACCAACCAAAAAAAAGAAGCCAAAGAATTGACTTTTAAATGTGATAATCAGCTTTGCTTTTCCTGAAATCCGAAAACTATTTTGAAAAGGAATTTTGAAATACATTGAAACATTCCTTATTTTGCAGTTCATAAAAAACAAAATGAAATTATTTTACAATTATTAACACTTGCCTCCACATCTTTCATTTAATTTCTGTTTGAAAATATTGTTAACTTTTCTTTGTGTTGTTGCAACCACTTGCAGAAGTAAACTATAGGAAACAGCCCATCAAACTTCTAATAATTCTCACTATATGTGTTAAAATTTTGTTATAGTTCTAATTAGGTATTTACTCAAGAAATTCAGGTCCTTAAGTTCGCAGAAAGAGCTCCGACTCATAATATCATCGACTGTGTAAAAAATATCACGAGTAAAGTTTTCTTCTGTTCCGTACAAAAAATCGTATGTATGTGTTTGGCAACTGTCGCATGGCGTGATTTTGTTTTTGGCTGGTAAATACAAAGTTCTCAATGAAATTGGAAATATTATTGGTAGTTAAATACAATTCGCAGTTATAGGACTGGCAGTTAAAAGTGTAATTTGCATTGAAAATTTTATAAAAATGCAAATATTTTAGTTTTTTGGCAGAAAAATCAAATTCGCATTAAAACGATTGGCAGCAATATCAAAACTACTGCACCCAAAAATTCGGTATTCCGGGTTCTTCTTTGCATACTTGTCTGGGGCCGATTCGTCATTGTTTATTGTTAATATGGCCTCTTGCATATTTTATCTGTCTGCAGACCCTCCTTTGTGTATTCTAATTATAAGGGTCTGCAATAACATATCAAAGGAATAATTGTTGTGGCCAAAAGTGAAGAGTCAGAATCTTGGAATGTGTTTTTTTTATGTATGATTATTTATATTGGATGGAACACATTATGCTATCGAACCCGTATTTTACAATCTATATCATTGGTGCTAGCGCCTTTACGCTACCGTAAATGTAGGATTCTCCTGAGTGTTGTTAGTCCAGCAACACGACGAAGTTTATTGTAATATTTGAATAAATTCATCTTAGAAAATTTTAAGAATTACAATTATGTTAAAAAAAAAATAAAATATCTAATGAAAACACAAGAAAACCGAAAATATAGATTTCTCTTAAATACAATTGCGAGCCACCCTGATCTATATAGACTTTATGAAGTTCGTTTTTAATGTACTCATAACAAGATAAATAAATTTCTTTTGCATCTCTACAATTCTTGATAAAGTTAAAATTATAAAGCTTGCTGCGGAAGTTTTACCAACGTTTTACTTCACTTACTTCTATGCCCTCTGATCGGCATTTTGGTTTTGCAGCACCAATTTCATTGTAATAGGGATAAATGTCGCAGTTCCGCAGGTTTCCTTCTAGACGTATGCCTCGACTCTCGTCATTTTTTGGTTTCTAACTCACTTCGGAAATAGCATCTCAAGCAATCGGAAGATAGTTCTGCATATTATTTTATTTTTGTCTTTATAGTTCGAGGGTCATTAATGTAATATTTTTAATTATTGCGTCCCTTTATTTCAAATATTTTAATAATTGCCAATTAAAATTCACTGATTTACTAAATCCAGTATAATGTAAACATACATTACACAATGTAAAATGTGTAAATACATAGAAAATACAATGGCATCTTTATATGTACTCACAAAACCATTATGACCAATTGAGGGTTAAGCCTCTCGACATGTATGACCATTCTAACAGCTGATTAGAATCAAACATGTCACAAGCGTCTCGTTCAATTGACAACAAACGTAATGCGCGAACATGAATACAATCAACAAATGGTGAAAATCGGAATCAAAACAAAATCAACAAGACGAATGAGTACAGAAAAACACACTGTGATGAGACGAAATAGAGAGACATTGTTTATTTCCATTATTTAGTTACATTCTCTTTAACATGCCAGCCGTGGTTATTTTTTATACACTCCGACCCCATCATCATGTCTGGCGCAAAGATGTGACGCCACAAATAACCATGCCATTGAACGTGTGACGTTGTTGCAATTTCCCCACCCCAACCAGGTTAAGGAAACAGCACAGGGGTGCCAACTTGGTGGTTTTCCCGCTACTTGTGGTGATTTTTGATGTACAAAAACCACTGTTTAAGCAGGAATGTCAACTGTTTTAAGGTAAAAATCGCTACAGACCTATGGTGCGTATGTGGCTGTAGCGATTTTTACCTCGAGACAGTTGACATCCCTGAAACAGCAAAGTTGACTAAAATTATATTAAGAAGATAAATGATAGAACAATAGTAAAAAGCTTGTTATAGCCTACACCACTATGTGGGAGGGTATTATAAGTTGGTTTTTGCCAAAAAGTTTGTAACGCATCGAAATAATGGTCGTAGAACCATACATATAGTGGCTCCAAGCGAAAGTCGTACACCTAATGAAATTTTTTTAATTGGCTTATATCTCCGGCACAAAAAGGGATATGAAGAAAGTATTTACGCAGCCTTTTAGTGCATTTAGTCGACAATTTAGAAACACGATATAATAAAATAATCAAACCGTTTACATTGTTGAAAAATTAAATTAGCTAAAATACTAAGAATTTTAGCACCAAGCGAAAGTCGTACAGCAATTATAAAGACAACGTATTTGTTAATATAATAAATTCTAGTACAAAATCCTGTTTTTTGTTAAATCCTACGATCGATTTAGTGTAACATCTGTCCTTCTTTACAATTGAGAGGGTCAATTCTGGAAACTTGTATAAGGTTAAATGGGAAAGAAGCGTAAAAATGAAACAAAAATTATTTTTAGGAAACAACATGAGAAAATGATTTATTCAACTTTACAAAATAAATTTTTTTAGATTCAGCAGATATCGAAAATTAAAACTGCAAAGCTATTCAATACCTTGATATCTACTAATAAGAAAAAAAAAACACATATGAAATATTTAAAATAACTCAAACATTAAAAAAATAATATTTTCTTTTGGATAGTTTAATACACGAAGTGCAAAATGAGTTGATTTTTAGTGTCCCGACACTCTAATCGATTGAGAAAAATATTTGGAAGCTTATTTTTCCAATGTGCAGTCAAATTTTTACAACATAAATACCTTGTCAATTGGTGATAAAAAAAAGGCGTTAAAAAGCTATACATATATTTATCCAAGAGCGATGTTTAGAATATCAAAACAGTAGGGATGAATGCATAAATTTTCTTAAAAGAGTGTAATTTTCATAGATCCAACAAGTTCTGTGCGAAACCTGACATTACATTGTGAAAAATCCCACAAATTGCTCCATGTCTAATACACGAATACACGAACATAACGCATCAGTGTATTTGTGAGTGTGTGGGGCTTATCTTTCAGATTTGAATCTTTGTTTTATCATTTTTTTGAAGTCATTGGGAATCAAACTGTGAGATTTTATAATTAAAATGAGTTCTCACTACCTGGCGAATAATGTATTGGTCAAGGTAAGCGTTGTTCTTTCTGCCAAAACTCTGACTTCAAGCATAAAAGCTTATTATTTGCGACCTCTGGTATTATATAATTGTTGCAATAACATGGGTTGGCTGGACTGTAGTCCAAGCTTGAATAAATTGTATATAGTGGTTCTATAAATGGAAAATGTCTCCAGATGACTTATACTTCCAGACATCCTTATAGGAGAGATTTTCAAAACAAACATCGACATTTTTTAAACTTCAGCTGTTCAAAACTGGTCAAAAATATTCTAAATCGATTGCAGAATTCAATTGAAACCAGAAATATGCCGAAGGACGATTTATATTAATAAATATTTTGTCTTTATAATTGCTGTACGACTTTCGCTTGGTGCTAAAATTCTTAGTATTTTAGATATTTTAATGTTATAACAATGTAAACGGGTTGATTATTTTATTATATCGTGTTTCTAAATTGTCGACTAAATGCACTATAAAGCTGCGTAAATACTTTCTTCATATCCCTTTTTGTATCGGAGATATAAGTCAATTAAAAAAATTTCATTAGGTGTACGACATTCGCTTGGAGCCACTGTACATATGTATATGTGGGTGAATATTGCGAAAAGACTAGTTTCTGTGTCCCGAGGCATTTAGGGTTAAAAATATTGAAAAAAATTTAATTTTTAGAAACAGAATAAGTAAAACACAATGTCCTTTAACGAGGTCCGAAAAACAAAATAAAATATTTTAAATATTTATATCGAAAAAATTGGTCGCAAGGTGCAAAACGTCATTTCCGTGCGTGTCCCCAACCGTTTTGTGTTCAAAAAAACACTGATATTCATTAATTTATTAAAATATATTATATAAATGAAGCCGAGTTATTCTAGTTATTCTAGAAGAATGAACCAAGTCAATTTTGATTTCATAAATATAATTTTATTTTTTAAATTATGTTTATGAGGCATATTAGTCGTGTCTCAATTTTTTCGTCATTCCCGTGCGTCAATGTGTTTATTAAGAAAAAATGCTTTAATCCGGTTTTTTATTTATAAGTAATCTTTCAAAGTAACGACAATTCCCGTTAGTTTTAAAGATAATCTATAGAAGTGAAAAATATAGTCAGTTGTGTTAGAGCTGTTGAATAGGGATATAACTTTTTGCACTTTTTTGCAAATATAAAAAAAAAACACATAGCCGTGTAGAGCATGAAAAACTATTATGAAATACGGTGTCAATTTTTCTCTACCGCGAAAAAAGTTTCCGCACCAAATGCATTGAAGTTCTGTAATGCATTTTTTAATTTTATCTGTCATAACAACATATTTGCTTTTCATTAAAATTTTTATTTTTTTGTAATCCAATTTAAAATTATTATCAAAGCGTTCTGGACCAATTTGTTCTAAAATCGCGCCATTTCGGACCATATTAGGATTTTTTGACACTATTGCAATTTTTGGTTTTTCTTTATAAACTCGTGAATTTTATGTTTATATTTTTTTAACCTATCGGACAAGAGAATATGGAGTCATTTGCAACTAATTCGCGAAAGTTACAGGCTGTTTTTGTTGACTTTGCCTGTGAGAATTGTATTTTTTTCTATAAATATTTATTCAAACAAAGCAAATTTAAAATGTTAAGTAGAAAAAATATCAAAAGGGTTTTAGTAATCACGGCCGGTGCGGGCACTTTTTTCACAGAATCGGTCTTAGAAACGCGTTTTCATTATTAGGACAAAATTCCCCACATGGTAGTGGTGTTGTATTTTTGTAGAAAACAAATACGATTCTCACAAGCAAAGTCAACAAAAACAACCTGTAACTTTCGCGAATTCGTTTCAAATGACCCCATATTCCCTGGTCCGATAGGTTAAAAAAATATAAACATAAAATTCACGAGTTTATAAAGAAAAACCAAAAATTGCAATAGTGTCGAAAAATCCTAATGTGATCCGAAATGGCGCGATTTGAGAAGAAATTGGTCCAGAACGCTTTGATAATGATTTTAAATTAGATTACAAAAAAATAAAAATTTTAATGAAAAACAAATATGTTGTTATGACAGATAAAATTAAAAAATGCATTGCAGAACTTCAATGCATTTGGTGCGGAAACTTTTTTCGCGATAGAGAAAAATTGACACCGTGTTTCATAATAGTTTTCCATACTCTACACGGCTATGTGGTGGTATTTTTTTGGTTATAGCCCTACTGTTGAAGTGTTGTGTTTTTTGTGCATGTTCCACAAATTTCGTCACTCCCGTGGAGAGTATATTTTCCGTTATTTATGTTATAATTTCCAAATTAATGTTATGTGTATTTTAATCTTTTTAGTCTGTATTTAATTATTTTAAATTTAAAAAAAATAAGATTTGCATCAGGGACGTACGCAGGATTTCATTTCGGGGGGGGCCCAACTTGACCAAAAATCATGAAAATTAAAAATGTTATGTATCGTTACGTAAAGCTATTTTTAAGGGTTTTTAGTTGATTTTATGTATATTCAATATTACCACAAAGTATATACCTTCAATAGAGAGAGATCACAATATTTTAGATACAAGATTGAAATTTGGATGTTTAGAATTGAAAATGAACCATATCAGACCACGTTCGGTATAGTTTCCATACAAAAGTTTTTAACCAAATTATCCAATAGAATTGAAGCAATAACTAAAAAATCTTTCAAATGAATATTACCCATATAGATGTACGTTTTGGTGTATCCCAGATTTTTCAACCACATTAGCTCTTATTTGGCATTTTGGGTTCTGAATCCCGCAGCGAATAGCTTTCGAAAGATTTTCTGTAATTCGAGGCATAATATTTAAAAATATCGTCAGTAATATGGATTTTGGAAATCCTTTTGGTGGGAGAACTTCCATGAAAAGAGTGGTGAAAATAGATCCACGTTCGAACACAGGGATTGCATTCGCGAATATGTCGAATAGATATATACAGTGTTTGGAGGATATAAACAGTTCGATCCGACGCCGTTTCTTCTTAAAAGTACATATATCACACACTAACTTCAGTGCTATTAAAAAAGTCTTGTATTATTGTAAGAAAATAATATTCTTTAATGTCATAAAAACACCAAAACTTTACTATTTTACCAGAAGTGATAGAGTCCGTGAAAGGAGCCGGGCGTTGCAATCATGACTCATAGAAAATATCTCTTAAAAGAGCTCGGCAACATTTTAGCTAAATTCTGAAGAAATAGGTTAAGTCGAAAAACTCCATCTGATACATCAATGGTTGTTGTTCCTGCTTATTTCTATCTTAATTTTACGACTAGATGTTTATGGACTCGATGACCTTCAAAACTTTCCAACGACCAATCACTTCTGTCGGCACAGCGGAGACAAACTGATGAAAATTAATAACTTTTGTTTTCTGTAAAACAAGTAAAAAGTAACAGTCGGGTTTGCCTACAGAGATATACCCTCAGCCTGTATGGGTTGAGACTTTTATATATAGACAGAGCGAATACGGGCTACATAGCCAATTTTTTTTATAAATTGTGTAGTCAAGAAGTTTCTGTTTTGGACGTATAAACTTTCCAACAATAATTTCGAAACATTTGGGGTGTATAACTTCACGATTGTTGGCGTTACGAATCAATGCTTATGTTGTGTTCAAAAATGTGACTTCTATAAAAGCTTTTGGACCAATCCTGACATACCATGGACTTACGCACTAAAAATACAATATCGCTGTAAACAAGACCGCAAGAAGTACCATTGGTCAAAAAGTGCAATGGCTCATCGAAAAGCCCCCTACACTAATGTTGAACTTTTGTGTGGGATGTATCCGAAGATGTTGTCCCAAATAGACCCTCTTGGTACTTGATATATGTACGTAATTTTAGGATGTTTATAGTTTCGGTCAAATCGGATAATTGAAATTTTGTGTTGGAGGTATCTGAAGGAGTGAATCGATATAATCCATATTCGAACCTACTCTAGGTCTCGCAAAAATCGAATTGGACTTTGCTCAAGATTTTAGGGAAACATTTTGAAGTCTGGTGCCCTAAGGAAGTTTGGACAAAATAATGTGCGATCCAAAATTTGGACCAAATCTGCTAATCTGTTCGAGAGTTATAATGAGCACGAGCCTGGAACTGGAATAAATCGACTAAAAATTGTTTGACGCGGGTTTCGTCAAAACATACGTTCTTAGACTAAGAACATTATTTCGATTAGGTAAATTTTTATCGTGATGGTTCAATATCACGGTGCTCTTGAACCAACGTTAAATGAAGGAAGCTTACAACTGGGAAGTTTTTGAGGATTCTGAAACAGCAATGTTCATAGATGAGAAAAATCCAAAAACAAGAAAAAATCACTGGAGGGAATTTTAAATAAGTTCACATTTTTAGGTATATTTTAGGTTTTCGCGATTTTGCTTGGAAATCGCTAGTCCTATCGAAATGGGCTAAAGAAAATGTTGTAACTTTGAAAATTTGTTTGATTTGTTCCTAGGTTTTACCATTTTTGAGATAAAGAAGTTTTGGTCACGTTTTTGGGTTTTTTGTTAGGTTTTCACAATTTGCTTCAAAACAGTAAGTCTTATCGAAATGGGACTACAGAAAGTCGTATAGCGGGGGGCCCGGGCCCCCCGTGCCCCCCCCCCCCCCACCCCCTGCGTACGTCTCTGATTTGCATATTTAAATCCAAGAATACTCACGTTTCCAGCATTACCGTGTCGTCACTACCGTGCGTATAATTAATGTAAATTCGAGATTATTTCGACACCTCCAAATAATAGTATGCTAAGTCTAAAAAGTGAGTTTTGCAGGAGAAGCTCTCAAAGTTTGGACATTTTTTGAACATCAGTACTATGCTAAGTCAATATTTGTTTATAACTTCTGTTCGGATTGACCGATCATTACCAAAATTAGACAGAGTTTAAGTTAAAGGACGTTCGACACCTCCAACTAATAGTTTGCTGATTCTGAAAAGCGAGTTTTGCAGGACAAGCTCTAAAAGTTTGGAAATTTCTTTGACCTTCAGTACTATGCTAAGTAACTATTTGTTTATAACTTCTGTTCGGATTGTCCGATCATTACCAAAATTTGACAGAATTTAAGTTAAAGGACGTTAAGTATAAAAATGTAAAGAACTTGAAAACATGCTAAGTCGACTTAGCATACTATTGTTTGGAGGCGTCGATTTAATCTATGATAATTATTAAATAAATTTATCATAGGATTTTTAAACAAACAACATTAAACAACATGACTCCATAAAGAACCAGTAAGGAAAGGATCAAAGTCGGGCGGGGCCGACTATATGGTACCCTACACCACTGTGAATATGTAAAATATAAATCGGAGCTATATCCAGATCTTAACCGATTTCGATATAATTTGCCACATTTATTTCCAGTCACACATTCCAAATATCATTGAAATCGGCCGTATATAGCGTGTTTGGTGCAGCAAATACGCGATATCGGGCGAAAGTATATGTGGGAGCTATATCCAAATCTGAACCGATTTCGATATAATTTAGCACATTTATTTCAAGACCGAATTCAGTCACACATTCCAAATTCTATCGAAATTGGAAATATATAGCGTGTTTGGTACAGAAAATACGTGAAATCGGCCGAAAATATATATGGGAGCTATATCCAAATCTGAACCGATTTCGATGTAATTTGGGACACTTATTTCTAGACCGAATTCAGTCAAACATTCCAAATTTCATCAAAATCGGACGTACATATATAGCGTGTTTGGTGCAGCAAATACCTGAAATCGGGCGAAAATATATATGGAGCTATATCCAAATCTGAACCGATTTCGACATAATTTGGCACACTTATATGAAGACCGAATTCAGTTGCACATTCAAAATTTCATCAAAATTGGACGTATATAGCGTGTTTGGTGCAGCAAATACGTGAAATCGGGCGAAAATATATATGGGAGCTATATCCAAATCTGAACCGATTTTCACCAAAAGCAATAGCGTTCTTCCTATGGCTAAAAAAATTGTAGTCCCCAATTTTCAGCTGAATCGGACAAAAAATGCGACCTGTACGTTGCGAACAAAAATACATGGACAGACGGACGGACATGCATAAATCGACTCAGAAAGTGATTATATGTATATCCCCAAAAGGAACTATGGGTCTATTTCGTTTCCTTTTGTATGTTACATACAAATGCACAAAGACATAATACCCCTTACCATAGTGTGGTGTAGGGTATACAAAGTAGAAATGCAGAGGAAAAATAAATAGTCAATAAGGAAAGGATTATGTCGACCGGGCCCGACTATATGATACACTACACCACTGTGAATATGTTAAATTGTATTTGGGAGCTATATCCAAATAGACCAAATTCAAAGTCAAGGCTGTAGTTAATTAAAACAATGAAAGGACAAATTGTGAACATAGGTCCAGGTTTTGGTATAGCCCGCTTATAGCGGTATCACCGGATTTCAAGTATTAGACTAATGAAAACATAGACGTCGGATCTCTCTCACCGAGTATGTTCGAATTGAGTGTGGTAACTAAGAAACTCAGTATAAAATTCCAAAAAATACAACTTAACAAATAATTTGTTCTGAGAAAAGGCTACATGGGGATAGTTTTTGATAGGAACTATATCCTCAGATAAAAATATCCAAGAAAATATTGCAATTTTCCCCAAAAATCGTCTTCTAACTTTTTTGAGTTTTCGGGTTGGAGTGACTTGACCGCGGAAAAATTGAGTGATGCGTCGTCTGTATATTTATTAGTCTATGCTATAAGTTTCCTTTACGAATAGATTATTATTTGTACGTTTCTCCTCCCTACTTATATTTCTCACGAGTGGTTACTGATTGAGGATGTATCCAAGTACGGATTTTGCCAAGATTTAAATAGACTGCATAACAATGAATAGGTTGTGGAAGCCCCATAACCCGAACACCTCACTGACAGGACGAGTAGACGTCGTCCTTAAAATTAGCGTCCTATCTACAATATCTCATCTGCCAGTGAGCGGAATAGGGTCAAGCAGATCATTGCATAATTATGGTTGCAAAAGGAATGGTAGCGAAAGAACAGATAACTATCAACGGTAGCGTCACGACCTGGAAGCCTAAACCCGCGCTTATTCGAGAAAGGAAACCTCCACAAAGACTAAAACAACATTAAACAGCGTACCAAAATTGCATGTTGGAATGTTAGAACATTCTACGAATGTGCTATTGTGGGCATAATTGAATGCAAATGGAACGGCTCACGGCTGCTTCAACTACAATCTGGTGAAAGTAAAATCTATTCTTGCCGGGATGAAAATATACAGTATGCAAAGTTCATATTCGTACACCCTTCAAAAATCAATAAAATCGTTATTAATTCTATAGTTTGTATGCAAATATGAAACATTTGATGGGAATTGCTATAACGAAGAAAGATTTAAAAACAAGTAAGCCAAGGCTATAGTCGGGTCGGGACCGACTATGTGATACCCTACACCACTACCCCTGTGCATAAGCTTTTGACTGGAAAAATTCAAAATATTAAAATTGGGATAGCTTAGCGCCTTCATTAAAACAGGTTAATTTTGTTGAAACGCATTTAAGTGCATCGTCAGTACAACTCAAATAAAACAAGTAAAAAAGTATCAGTCGGTTTGCCGACAGAGATATACCCTCAGCCTGTGCAAATTGAAACACTTTTTTCACAAAAAACTTATGTATTTAGGGGGTTTCAAAATTTTGGTCTCGTATGAACCGACAAAAATGTTGATTAGGATTAAAGTTCAAAAATTTTGCTGAAAAGGTACTTAAAGGAATGGACCGACATAGACCATGGGGGTGCCATAGGGGGTTTTTACAACCTTCGGGCTGTTTTCTCAAGAAGTTTGGACTTGCCCCTGAAACAACTTTTACCATCGTAATTGAGGCAGCGAATGTAAGTTGCTTCAACAAAAATCAAAGTGATTCAATAGCAGGTCTTAAAGTGAACTTATCCAAAATTTTGTGTAGGAGGTACGGGATGGAGTGGACAAATGTAGTCCATATTCGAACCTGATCTATATCTGGTAGATATTATGAGAATGTGTAAAGTATGGACCAAATCGGTCACTCCCATCAAGAGTTATCGTGCCCACATTTTTTCCGAATATTTTCGAACTTTTGTGGGGTAGGTACCTGAAGGAGTGGACCGATATGGCTTATCTACGAACTTGAACTAAGTTTGGAAACAATATTACGAAGGCCAAATTTTGGCCGGAACCGGCATTTCCGTTCGAGAATTATCTTGCGCTTCCACCCATAAACATGGTGTCATAGGGTTTTTTTCAACTTTCATGCTATTTTTTCAGGAAGTATGGACTTGCCCCTGAGGAAACTTGTACCTTCGTATAGGGGACAGTGAATACAAGATGGTACAACAAAAACCGAGGCGATTCGAGAGCAGGTCCTAAACTGAACTTTTCCAAAATTTTGTGTGGGAGGTACTCGAAGGAGTTTACCGATTGAGTCCATATTGGAACCTCATCTAAGTCTGGTAGAAATTTCATAATGTGCAAAGTATGGACCAAATCGGTTACTTCCTTCAAGAGTTATCGTAGGCACAAATTTTCCGAACATTTTCGAACTTCTGTGGGGGAGGTAGCGGAAGGCGTGGACCGATATAATCCATCTTTGAACTTGAACTAAGTTTGGACAAAATATTACGAAAGCCAAATTTTGGACCGAATCGGCAGATCCGTTCGAGAGTTATCTTGCGCTCCAACCACTACACACGGTGTCATAGGGTTTTTTGTAACTTTCAGGCTATTTTCTCAGGAAGTATGGACTTGCCCCTAATGAAACTTACAGCGTCGTATAGAGGACACCGAATACAACTTGCGTAAACAAAAATCAAAGCGATTAGAGACCAGGTCCTAAACTGAACATTTCCGAAATTTTGTGTGGGAGGTACCCGAAGGAGTGGACCGATTGAGTCCATATTGGAACCTAATCTAAGTTTGGTAGAAACTACACGATGTGCAAAGTATGGACCAAATCGGTTATTCCCTACAAGAGTTATCGTGCGCACAAGTTTTGCGACAATTTTTGAACATTTGTGGGGGAGGTACCAGAAGGAGTGGACCTATATGGCCCATCTTCGAACTTAAATCGAATCTGGACAAAATATTTCGATACCCAAAATTTGAACCGAATCGATTGATCCGTTCGAGAGTTATCGTGCGCACCAGCCAGCCAGACAGACAGACAGACCGACAGACAGACAGACAGACGGACGGACATTGCTAGATCTACTCAAAATTGTCTGAAACGGATATCGTACAAACATACTTGGGGTCTAAAACCATTATTTCGATGAGGCACATTTTTGGTCGTATCAAAGTGTAAATACCCTCTTTAGCCTAAAGGCTGAGGGTATAAAAATGGAAACCAACCTGCTTTACATCATTGTAAAGATGGGATTTTCTACTTTTATAGTCAGACTTTGCTTTTGGAACCAAAGCTGTAATATTCGTCATTATTATTAAAATAGCAATAATTAAATGTTGGGTTCTCTTAGCGGCCATTGCGATATCTTCGTTGTTTGACCACCTACGACAACCTACGTTACATCGTTGTAAATGTGATATTTTCTACTTTCATTAGCAGATTTTGCTTTTGATATACCCCATATAGAAGCGGAGATATTCGCATTGAAATAAAATTTTGACTTTTTCGCCCAATAAGTTTTTTTGCCCATTCCGACCACTGAATATTATCCGACCATCACCAAAATCCGGTACCTTCATCAACACCCAAAATTTGGTGACTATCGGATTAAAATTGCGACGTGTAGCGTGATTACAAGGTTAAGATGGACGCACGGACACACATAGCCAGATCGACTCAGCTCGTCGAGATATTCATTTTGGTATATATAAGTGTGGGTCTACGACCATTATTTCGATGCGTTACAAACTTTTTTGCCAAAACCAACCAATAGTACCCACCCCATCATGTTAAAATTTTTCAAAATAGCGCCATTATCGCGGTTTAAATTGCCGTCAAAGTGAGAATTTCGACGAAAAACTAAAAAAATATATATAAGACATTTTTTAATGTATTTAAAACACGGAAAAATAAACCAAATATAAATATATGTAAAATGGAATAGATTGGCAATTACGATAGGAATTTATTTAATATATCGACACCTACAAATAATAGTTTGCTAATTCTGAGAAGCGAGTTTTGCAGGACAAGCTCTAAAGGTTGGAAATTTCTTTGACCTTCAGTACTATGCTAAGTAAATATTTGCTTATAACTTCTGTTCGGATTGTCCGATCATTACCAAAATTTGACAGAATTTAAGTTAAAGGACGTTAAATATAAAAATGTAAAGAACTTGAAAACATGCTAAGTCGACTTAGCATACTATTGTTTGGAGGCGTCGATATAATATAGCTTAAACATTTTGGGTAGCGAACAAAAACCACAAAAAGTCAGAAATAAATATTTTATTTTTCTTAAACTCAATTCATATAGACTTTTACTAAATTGGTCGTGTTTGGCCGTGATTATGCCACCTAGAACACATTACTGAAAGTCTTCTGCATTGGTAGTACTAGGTTTTTAAACCCGATTTTGCCCGTTTTTTTATATTTATCAGATTTTATAAGGTTACTTCTCAAAAAGAAGTCTTAAAATTGTGTGTGTGTGTGTTTGGTTTGAGGAAAAAAATAATGAATATAAAAAATATTGTTGCTTACAATTTCATTGCAAATAAAATAAGTAAAGGCCTCGTCACATAAGAGGATTTTTGGCTTAATTCATTAAGTTGCATGTTCTTCCGGCTTTAAGTCAATAGCAAGATCTATTTAACAGGTCACGTAAGTAGCACAAATACAACTCTGTTTTGGCCAAAAATTCTTCAATATGTCAAAATGTTTGTTTACGTTTTCATACAATTTATTCACAATAACAAAAAATTTGACAGATTGAAACCAATCAGCTGGCCGTTTTACGCCACCTTATTATTTCATCATGAGTCAATAGTAAAAGCATACGAAAATCCTGTTTCAGCACACATTCAGCCGCATAGATTTGTTATGAAATTGTAAACAACAATAATTAATGGAGACAAATTGTTCGTTATATCCGTGGTTTTCTAAGCTTTATTTTATCTCCCTTTTACATATTAATCATAGATACGTTTTAAAGGAGTCTAAACTCGTCTTCATTAACGTATGTTCAAAAAATATACAAAATTGTAATAACAATTGCTTTGAAAATCTACTCGCGGGGACAAAATTTTTGCTACTTACTACCGTGATCGTTTTCAAAAATTTGTTGTGTATAAGTAAACTAATGAAAATGGCTTTGGAAGAAATAGCTTTGTTCGTTATATACGTAGTGGCTTATAACCGTTGTTCGTTATATCCGAATTTATCTGTAGAAATCTTTGTTTTATCTCACTTTTACATATAAATAATTTTAAAAGTTAAAAAATTCTTTAATTCCGCTGTTATTTATATTTGCCTCAAAAACAGGACAATTTACCTATAGTGCATAGTTGTGCAGGGTATAAAAAGCGTAACAACCCAGCTAACATTTTGTTCCGAATTCGGACAGAATTTCTGAAAAAAATTCCGATTCTGATGCCGAATTCGGTACGAAAGTTGTATGGACGTGGTCACCGAATTCGATAAGAATTTTCTAAGGAAATTCTAAAAAAATATTACAGTTTCGCGACGAATTCGGTCCGAATTCGAAGGTAAATTCTGAGAGAATTCGGAAAAAAAAATTCCGGAAAATTCGGTGGAAAATTTAGATTTCCTTAAGAAAATCGGTCCGAATTCGGAAAAAAATTCTGGAAAATTCGGTGGAAAAATTAGGTTTCCTTAACAAAATCGGTCCGAATTCGGAAAGAAATTCTGAAAAAATTCGAAGACAAATTTAGATTTTCTGAAAAAATTATTGGGAGCTGACGCCTTTGGTATTAACACAACAAAACCCACTCAGAGACAATTTTCTTTTAATGCGCTATTTATGAAAGATTCTAAATTTCAAACGTTCTAATGATTTTTCCTGTTGTTATCATTTGGTGATTAAGAGTAGAACAATATGCACGTGTAACTTGAAGCTATCAACACTAGTTTCAATTATTAAATGTTGCATTTATATTAAAGAAAAGTAAGCAAAGGCTATAGTCGGACGGGGCCGATTATGTGATACCCTACACCGCAACCTGATATGTGCAACCGCCTTGCACGCTGAATGTTCGGGTTCGATTCCCATCAAATTGTCAATCGTGGCAAAATACCTCTTAGTAATGTTAGCGATATTTCCTGAGAATTTCAGCCAAAATGTCTCCACAAGTGGCAACTTAGGACACGCCGTTCGGACTCGGTCATAAAAACTAGGTCACATATCAATAACTTAATATGAATCCATTGATATAAGAGAAGCCTCCCTTGTCTTTACTGGGATGTTTGTGGAAAAATATATAAATTACTAGCTGAACCCGGTGCGCTTTGCTGCCCCGACTACGATAAAGATAATGGAATGCCAGAATTATTTTTACGTTTTTAATATTTTAACGAATAAATATAGGAGATATGAAGGCGTTATATACCTATTTAAGGTTGTTATGGAGCTAATATGGTATTTTTGTATGTTTCAGGAGGTAACACTCCTCCGAAAGCCTTTCCGCATATAAGTATTTCTAATGATTTAGATATATCATAATAAAACATAAATCTTAAGAAGTCTCTCAAAGATATGATACTTAACAGCCTTGGTCAATTCCTTCCCAACTTTAAGTACTTCTGTAAATACTGATGATTTTAATGACGGCTAAGTCTTCAAAATTTCATTGAATTTGAACATACGTAACAAAAACATTAAATCGACCGAAAATATATATGGGTAGCTATATTCCTATATGAACCGCTCTCTATATAATTTGTCATATTTATTTTTAGACCAAATCCCGTCTTACATTCACATTTTGTGCATAAAATACGGAAAATCAGCCGAAATTATATACGGGAGCTATATTCTAATCTGAACCGATTTCGGTATAATTTGTCCCATTTATTTCTAGAACGAATTGCGTCACGCTTTGCAAATTTCAGTGAAATTGGACATATGTAGTGTGTCCAAATCTGAACCGGTCTCGATATAATTTGGCACATTTATATTTGGAACAAATTCCGTCAGACATCCCAAATTTCAGCGACATTGGACACATATAGCGTGTTTAGAGCATCAAATACAGAAAATCGGCCTAAAATATAGATAGGAGCAATATCCAAATCTGAAACCGATTTCGATATGATTTGGCACATTTATGTCTAGACCAAATCCCGTTACGCATTCCAAATTTCACCGAAATTGGACATAAATAGCGAGTTTGGTTCATAAAATACAGAAAATCGGCCGAAAATATATACAGGAGCTATATCCAAATCTTAACCGATTTCGATATAATTTGGCAAATTAATTTCTAGACCAAGTTCTGTAACACATTCCAAATTTCAGCGAAATTGGACATATATAGCGTGCTTGGTGCATAAAATACAGGAAATCGGTCGAAAATATATATGGGAGCTATATTCAAATCTGAACCGATCTCTATATAATTTAGCACGTTTATTTCTAGAACAAATTCCGTCAGACCCTCCAAATTTCAACGAAATTGGACATATATAGCGTGTTTTGTGCATAAAATAAGGAAATCGGCCGAAAATATATGTGTATGGGAGCTATATCCAAATCTGAACCAATCTCAATATAATCTGGCACATTTTTTTCTAGAACAAATTCCATGAGAAATTCAAAATTTCAACGAAATTAGACATATATTGCGTGTTTGGTCCATAAAATAAGAAAGTCGGCCGAAAATATATGTGTATGGGAGCTATATCCAAATCTGAACCGATTTTGATATAATTTGGCACGTTTATTTCCAGACCAAGTTCCGTCATACATTCCAAATTTCATCGAATTTGGACATAAATAGCGTGTTTGGTACATAAAATAAGGAAATCGGCCGAAAATATATGTATGTGGGAGCTATATCTAAATCTGAACCGATATGAATATAATTTGGTAGATTTATTTCTACATCAAATTCCGTCACGCATACAAAATTTGGAGATTGTATCTGTAACAGTTCTAAAGATATTTACATACAAAATCTAAATTTTTTGGAGGTACCTCCGGTGTTGATGCTATATCTCCAGATCAACGCGAAATTTCAAAAAATGATATAGCCTATTTTCATTCCAGGCCATGTAGCAATGTACCCTAAACATTTCAGTAAGATCTGTTCAGCGGTTTTCGAGTCTATAAGGCACAAACAAACAAACAAACAGACAGACAAACAAATTTCAATTTTATATATATAGATACATTTCTAAAAAATATTAAAAAATTGGAAAATTCACATTGAGTAGCCCCTTCAAATTGTCTTTAAATATCAGGTTCCTTTTTGGAATACACTTAAAATAAATAAATATACATATACATACATATACCATGCAATTTGGTATGTTTGATAATTGGGAAAATTGCGAGTTTATTGAATATCTATCGTCCACAATTGTGCACTTCTACCTCACATATGCTTTGAAAATAGTTCATTGTAGGCATATATTGATATATCTAAAAGATATATTTTATACCGGTAGAAATAACTAACAGTGAATAGAAATTCAAAAATTTTGCATGCAAACAAATTTATAAATCCCAAAATTATTTATATTCAATTACACACCAAAGAAGATAGTATAAGTCAGCTGCGCTAACGGTGATATACCCTCAGCCTCTGCCGTATAAAAATATATTGAAGCGGATCAACTTTTATTATTATAATTTCCCTTATGTATATATTTTATTTTAATACTTTACGTATACGTTTGCACTAATTCAATTAATATTACGCGACATATATTTAAATATTTGAATTTAACAACTAAAAATGCAACCATGTACATATTTTGTAAATAGTACTATTAATTACATCTTTGATCTCAATACCATTTTGTACAACTAATACTATTCGCGTCTCATTCTAAGTACTTAAGTAAATCAAAATTTCAATAAAATCGCTCTCATTCTGTAGCTAGAGTTGAAGGCTTAACATCAATACCACGCTTGTCCAAGTTGATGGATGTTTTGCTGAAAATACTAGCTAAATGGAGAGTCAAGTACCATTTAAAATTTATTTCGTTGTTTTGTTCTTCTTTAATACATATTTATTTTGTAACACGAGTTTGCATCAAAATACGTGGAATCTGTAGGTATCGTAATATGGGGCTATACCAAACCAATTTTAGTAATCTAACTTCTGAGTTTTGGAAAAGTTTGAGAATTATTTTTTCAGATTTGTAATTTTAGTTGAAGCCGGCAGGAAGTATGACTTACCCCGGAAAAGGGATCAGAATAGGGACCGTGAAAAGAAACTTCTTCAAAAAAAAATCAAATAAATCCGATACGGGTCCTCAAATTGCACTTTTTTCCAAATTCTGTGTGGGAGGTACTCGAAGGACGGACCGATATAGTCCATATTCTAACCTGACACATGACGGATGAAATAATAAGATGTGTAAAGTTTCGACCAATCAGAAAATCCCCTTGAGAGTTATCTTGCGGATTTGCGGAGCAAGTACAATCTGCTGAAAAAAATTCAAAACGATTCGAGAGGACTCTTAAATTTCCCTTTTCCGAATTTTGTGTGGGAGGTACCCTAAAGTGTGGACCGATATAGTCTTATACGATCTATATCTGGAAGGAATAATAATATATGGAAATTTTGGAGCAAATCGATTGCTCAATCCGCCAGTTATCGTTCACACAATAATTCGAAACCAATTTTGAACTTTTTTGGAGGAGGTGTGAACCGACATAGCCTACATTCGAACTTAAACAAAGTTTGGGCAACATATTACGATGTATAAAATTTGGTTCTAATCGGTAGATCCGTTCGAGAGTTATCGTGCACACCAGCCATCTAGACATTAAGAGAGACAGATGAATGGACAGAGCTAAACAGACTCCAAATTGTCTGAAACGAATTTCGTCCAAACATACATACTTGGGGTCTAAAACCAATATTTCGATGAGACACATCTTTGGTCGTAATTTGTTTGTATCCCCTTTACCCTAAATCCTGAGGTATAAAATAGGTGGCGAGGCGACCCCATTTTTTGTATATTTTTCATACGAAAGTAATGATCTATGTCACCAGCTAAATAATATCAGATCATCATGCAAAATTATAGGCATTTTCTTCTACCTAAACTCTTACCTCGTGCAAAATTTCGTGACTTCTGAGCTATAATTGCGACCTCTTGAGTGCTAATTACTACACTACAAACAAAAAACTGGATATATTAGGCTGTAGCTCTGTTATCTGATCACGTACATCCGCGTTATCGACATCAGTGCAACGGTCAAGAGATCGTCTTCCAAATATAACTCACGAGGGAAGAATGTATCTTTCATGAACAAAGATATAAGCTGTATATTAAAATTTTTCACAATTTTCACACAAAAGTTCTGGTCCATTTAACCCTCTAAATATTGTCTGATCGGCATCTCAAATTGCAAGCTACTTCTTTGTCATATATTCTTACCTTATTTAAAATTTCGCGTTAATCGGACTATTATTGCGACCTACAGAGCCGCTACAAAATTGGATAAAAATTATGTTTTTGGTCCATTTCACCCGCTAAATATTTTACGATTATCTCCAACAAAAATAGGGATCTATTCTGGTCTGAAACCGACCTCCATGCAAAATTTCGTGACGATCGGTTCATAATTGCGGCCTGCAGTTTGATTACAATTTATAATGGACAGACGGACGGACACACATCTCAAAATCGCTTAATCTCGTCGAGATATGAAGATTGGTATACCACATTGGGGGTCTCCGACGAATATTTCGCGGTGTTACATGAATTTTTACCAAAACAAACTTATAATACCCTTTCCACATACATAGTGGTGTAGGGTATAAATACTAAAAATTGTATATGCGAATTTCATAACCAATAACTTTGTTTTTCGATAACAACCAAACAAAAAATCGATCAGAAATCGGAACAAAGATTCTTAAGATACTTCAGAAAATGCAGAGATTCTTAAAAAAAACTTTTAGAAAATCGGTCAAATTTCTAGGAAAAATTAGAGAAATCGGCAAATATCTAAAAAAAAAATCAGAAAAATTCGGAAATCAGAGCAATTGGAAAAATTGTTAGCTGGGAAGTTAGGAAGAGTATGTTGTTGTATGTGTGCTGTTATTAAATCTGGAAGTCTGTCTACCTCATTCCATTTTTCGACAAAATATATTCTCCTATCCAATTTTTATGCTCAGGGCATCGGTCATACACTACTGCTAGTGGCTCGTCAAATACAAGGTGGCGCAAAAGTAATCTTCCGATGTTTTTTGGCTGTAATTTAAAAAAGAGATGAACAACTTTTATTCTTCTTGGGGATTATTTTTATTTGGTCTTTTAATTTTTTTTACATCAAGTCGAGAATATGATATCAGATAAACGGCCGCCGCCACAGCTTATTGTCATTTGAGCCCTTTTTATGGCATTTTCCATCACTTTGGCCAAAACTTCCGGCGATAGGTCCTCACAATCTTGGCGGGTATTGTCTTTCAGGGCTGAAAGAGTCTGAGGCTTGTTGACATGAACCCACGACTTCAAAAAGCCACACAAAAAGAAGTTTGGAGCGCCACATCACTCATGATTATTTTTGATGAAAAATCATCTTCCTCTTGGTGGTGATTAAGGATGGCTTGATCGTATGTCAGACGCGATTGGCGGTCAGCATCTAACAGCTGATGCACCGTCTGGACTTTGTACGGAAACATCCTCAAATCTTGTACCAAAATTCGCTGTAAAGACCGTCAACTGATACCCATTTGCGTGGCACGTCGACTGGTCTATGTCGACGGCGCTTCCATGTCATCCTCGACTACAGCAGCAAAATTCTCTGAAGAAAGGATACTCCGGTGTCTGCCATGGATGGCAGCATCTCGTGTTGTGCCAGTCTCTTCGAGGCGAGCGGCTAAACTTCTGCTACGAAATTCACGTTCTGCCAAAGTCACCGACCGATTATTGGTCAAATAAATAGTCACCAATATTCCGCGTTCTGGAACAGTGTAGCGTAACATTGTTTTTTAACGTGTATTTCGCATGTGTTTACTACACAAATGTCAAAACAGAACTGACATTAGGGGCCAATAGCAAAAATTATAGCATTTTTTGATAGGAAGATTACTTTTGCGCCACCTTGTATATGTAGGTTTGGTTTGTTCGTCCTTGTCTCCGATCGGGACATTGATTTGTTTTTCATCCAGCGGCGTGAATATGGAGGCATGATTTTATAGCCTCCGTCTAATGGCTATATCACGCCATATGCTTTTTCACATGTACGTTGTCACTTTGGGTATACTAATATACAGACCAGCTGATGATATAGCCATAACTAAACAATTTCGCTTTTCCGAATGTCCGGAGGTTTGGAATCACATTTCATTAACCATGACCATTAATCCTAACTGCTAGCGTAGGCTATTGGCCTTAACAACTAATAAAATGCTCAAAATATCTCCATCAAAGAAAAATCTAATTGACCAACAATCTCTTTACTTGACACTGCTGCTATGGTAACCCGTATGTTAATAACCGGTAACGAAATATGCCCACACAAATAAATACAAAAGAAAATGTTTTACGCTTGAACAAATTTATGCGAAAAGTTTAAAGAATTTTTCATGGCAATCTCATCCCAAAATACTACTTTTTGGCTTGAAGGCATATTCTTACTCAGTTACTCAGTATTGAGTCTAAAAATAGTTTGCAAATTTTCCATTTTTTTTCATAAAAAAAAGAAAATCACAGCCAACTTTTGTTTAGAGCCACCGTTGAATAGAAGGTAAGAACCTTAACCGGAGAACTGCCATCAACGACTAATTTAAGAGAACCGAGTAAAGTATGTAGCTAAGAAAATACATATCTTGTATTTCTTTCGTTGCTGGATGACTGCTGAATACTGGTTATGGCCAAATTTCGAAAATAACCTCTGAGTGGAGACGGCTGTGTTCGTTCCATGCTTTAATTCTCGTCATTTGTTTGGCATGTACACAACGATGGTATGGTCGTTCACATTTTCATTCAGATATTTTCTACATAAAATTGTTATCAGTTAAAACGTTTAAAGATAACACAAAAGTGTGAAGTGAACCTAAAATTGTTAACATTTGTTTTTGTATTTTTTCAATACTCCCCAAAAATGAGTGTTGTTTGTTTTTACAATTTACTCTCAAATAAATTTCATTATTTTTTAAAAAATATTGTTGTGGTATTTTTTTATTATTGCGTTTTGTGACAAATTGTTCTTCGTTTTTTATCTTCCCATGATAAAAATCCACCCTTAATTTCGTATTGGTTGGTTTTGGAGTTTTTTTATACATTATTTCAAAATCTTTCTCATTTTGAAATGATTATTAAAAAATTAACTCTCTTGCACTCTCAGGAAAATATGATTTTAATGCGCATTATAAAAAACTTGACGAAATTAGTTTTTCCTTTTTTCTGTTTTCATTAAATTTTGAAATGGAAAGTTTTTGTCCACACGAATAACGTCCTTCATGTTGCAACCCTAGAGGAGAACATTCAAGGATACTCATGTACATGACGTACACAAAAATTATTGAATATAGCGATTTTCAAAAGAAATATAAACCCGGCCATAGGTTTCAATACTTGGCACAGTAATTCGCATTCGAAATGATAAAAATCCACCCTTAATTTCGTATTGGTTGGTTTTGGAGTTTTTTTATACATTATTTCAAAATCTTTCTCATTTTGAAATGATTATTAAAAAATTAACTCTCTTGCACTCTCAGGAAAATATGATTTTAATGCGCATTATAAAAAACTTGACGAAATTAGTTTTTCCTTTTTTCTGTTTTCATTAAATTTTGAAATGGAAAGTTTTTGTCCACACGAATAACGTCCTTCATGTTGCAACCCTAGAGGAGAACATTCAAGGATACTCATGTACATGACGTACACAAAAATTATTGAATATAGCGATTTTCAAAAGAAATATAAACCCGGCCATAGGTTTCAATACTTGGCACAGTAATTCGCATTCGAAATGATTTTGACCATCTATTATGTTTCTGATAATCCTGGAAGTGGTTAAACGACCACATTGTCTAATTTTGCCCACCAGTCAGTTTCGTTGATGGCCGTATGGTTCTTAGAGCTTTCGGTCATTATTTCGACAAGCACGGACTTAACAACAAAAACCCATTATTTCGTTCTCATCAGGACCACGCAACATTTTTAAAAACTGCACTTAAGAGTACATATTTGGGGAGAGGTACCCGAAGGAGTGGACCGATCACGTCCATTGTTAGACAAAATTAAGATGTGGACAAACACGGTTGATGCCTTCGAAATATGGCTAAATCTACATCAAATTGTCTATTCGGGGTCTAAAACCATTATTTCCATGAGACACATTTGTAATCTATCAAAGTGGCAATATAGGTTATACGCCTTCATTTAACCAATTTCCGAAGGACATGTCGAAAGGATGCAAAAAGAAGAAGAAGATAGCAAGCATTGGTCCTGGTCGGCTTTAACATGACAATGCCCATGACCTTTTTTAACCTTCTTTAAATTCAAGTGAACATTGACCACCCCATGGTGTCATCTGGGGAACTGCCTTCAACATCCGTTAAAAGTAGTGAGCAAACATGTGCCACACGTTCGTATATATGAACGATAAAAACTTAGGTTGGACGTCGGTAAGTAACCCAACCCTATGAAAAACAAGTAAAAGACCAGTAAGTTTGGCCGGACCGAGGCTGAACCATAAAATATTCCGAACCAAAATGGAATAATTAGTTTCCCTTCCGGTCCACAATTTTAGAGGGACTAAAACCCACGGATGCCCCAATTGCCTAAATTAGGTCAGAAAATGTATTTAAGGATATCTTCAATCGGGCGGTACCTTCATATGGGGCTATATATCAAAGTGTAGCCTGTTGATAATTTTTGGTGGAGAAGTTTTATGACCACTGAGAACCACAAATCTCAAATACCAGGTAGTTCGGTCAAAAAATGTGGCTAAAATCCTCAATATACCAAAAATTATGATGCACTGTTATATGGGGGCTATACCAAAGCATGGACCTATATAGAGAATTTTTGATGGAGACGTTTTGTAACTGCAGAAAACCAAAAATGTCAAATTACGGGTAGTTCAGTCAAAAAAATTAATACATTTTAACTCTTATAATACCTAAAATCGGGAGGTACCAGACGCTATACCAAAACGTGGACCGTTATAGCCCATCTTCGAACTTGACCCCCTGCTATGGGGGAGAGCGCTGCGACAAGGAATAGCCCACTCTCTTCAAATTGACGGAAAATCTATACTTGGGTACCAAAAACAACCATCTAAGACTTCATGGTACCATCAGGAATGTCGTAAGGCTATTGAAGAGAAGACTGCAGTCAGTAGCATGATGAAGACATGAAGTGCCAAAGAAAAATTTTAGGATAAGAGGAAAGAATAGAAGAGTATTTTCAGAAGAAAAAAGAAACGAGGGCGTGAGAAGTCAGAATAAAGTCCGAAAATTGTATCCGAGTGTAAAATACCAGACTGTAGGGTATTGTGCAGGAATATTCTACTGTAAAGATGATGAACATAATCTGGTAACTGATACAGATAGCGTACTTACAATCTGCAAGGAACATTTTCTCAAGCTTTTGGTATCGAACATGGGCGGTGATGGGGATACCCCAGAACCAATTCCAAATGACGGCATTGCGTGTTTGCCACCTAGCCAAAGTGAGATCAGACAGCAATTAATAACTTGAAGAACAATAAGGCAGCAAGAGCTGATGGGCTGCCTGCCGAAGGGTTCAAAACCGGTAGCGACAAACTGATAAGGAGTGTGTATAAGTTGATTAGCAAAGTTTGGCATGAGGAATGCATACCCAACAATTGGGACCTCAGTCTACTATGTTCCGTGAGACACAACAAAGGAGACAAGGAGGTTTGTGCCAACCACATAGACATAAGTCTCCTACCCATCGTGCGTATTGTGAGAACGCTTTAAACCTATGTTCAATGGAAATTGTCCCACCATCCTATTATCCACACATTGGCTTTCTTCCATATTTCATTATAAATGCATCGACCCTGCTGAAATCTACAACGTTTTAGATATCTCTGTTGGGCGGATGTATATATCTATACTTTATTGGTATCAATTGTGAGTCTCATTGCCAAGGGCGATGTCATCGTCCCAGATCCTAATTTGGGCCGACGATATGTCTGCCCAGGGGAAAAAAGAATAGGTGATGATGGACCGGATTATTTATTTATAGATTAGCAGTTTTACATCCGGCGGTAGCCTTTGACAGCAAATAGTCCACGTGCAGGCAGAAGTCGAACCTGCCGTATAGGATAATGCCAAGATATTTCATTCTGTCTGAAGACAATATTATTATTTCATTACCTACTTTGACGGTTGCTATGAGTCTTCGGAAGCTCTACAATAGATCGTAATTAGGAATTTTGAAAATAATTTTATGGTCAGTTCCAGAACTGAAACAATTTTTACTATTTTTTTCGATATCATAAACAAAACACATTAAAAATTGTTAAGTTCGACCGGGCCGAACTTTCTATACACTTTTTATATCCTCCACCATGAAATACTCTCAGCAAATATGGGATTATTAGTGTTCTTTCTGTTGCGAAAATACCTATGCCCACAATTTTAGCTGGAGAAGTTACTTGACAACTTGAAAACCTAAATGCCAAATTATAGCTAATTGTTTGTAAGACTCCACCACTGCTTCTCATTTCTGACCGAATATCCTCAATATCGAGCAAATTTTGGATACTTCAATGCTGCAGCCCGCTGATATTCGGCGTACTCATACGTCTCTTCGTGGTACACGGTGCTCTTGAACCAGCTTTAAATGAAAGGAGCTTACACCTGAAAAGTTTTTGCGGATTCTGAAACTACAATGTTTACAGATTAGAAAAATCAAAAAAAAAAAAAACAAATCGCCGGAGCGCCTTTTAAATAAATCGCGATCCAAGTTCGCATTTTAAGGTTTTTTGTTTTCACGATTTTGCTTGGAAACCGCAAGTTGTATCGAAATGTGATTAGTTAAAATATTGTAGCTGTGCAAATTTTCTACAAGATTGGCCTTTATGATATTTTCGTAGATTTTACCATTTTTGAAATATAGAAGTTGAAATTGGTACAATGCTCTGACTGTATCGCCTCCTTATAAAACAATCTCATGTACGGTGCGCCTTAACTAACTTTATATGAAAACTGCTTACACCTGGGAAGTTTTTGCGGATTCATAGATGAAAAAAATCCAAAAACAAGAAAAAATCGCTGGAGGGATTTTTAAATAAATCGCGGTCAAAGTTCACATTTTTAGGTTTATTTTCTTGGAAACCGCAAGTCCTATCGAAATAGGGCTAAAGAAAATGTTGTAGCTATGCAAATTCTATAGAGGATTGACCTTATGATTTGTTTCTAGGTTTTACCATTATTGAGATATAGAAGTTCAAGTAAAATTTTTAGTTTTTTTGTTAGTTTTTCACGATTTTGCTTGAAAACGGCTAGTCTTACCAAATCGGAACTAGAGAAAATCTTATAGCTGTGAAAATATTGTACAAGATTGGCTTTTGTAAGTTTTCCCTAGGTTGTACCATTTTTGAGATATATACGTTTAAGTTGGGAAATTGCAGTCATGAGTCATGACATTGTTTTATAAGGAGACATACAGTCAGTGCATTGTCTCAATTTGAACTTCTATATCTCAAAAATGGTAAGACCTACGAAAATATCATAAAGGACAATCTTGTAGAGAATTTTCACTGCTACAACATTTTCTTATTTCCTTATTTAATTTTGGTTCAAGGGCACCGTGTGTACTCTTCAGACTGCATACCATTAATGTCCTCAGTCGCCCAGTTGATGTGAATAAAAAGTCTCTCTATTTCAGTTGCATCTTCTACAGACTTGGGTAATTATTTGTAAGACTTCACCACTGATTCATATTGCTGACCGAACTGTATAAAAATCGATCCCTAATTAATAGACAGCGGAATTTTATGCACCCCCTATTTATGGTCCGATTCATGTCAAATTTTGGGACTGGGCATATTTTTGGGTTCTGATTAAATTGCAATCGAAACATATGAAAATTTATGCATTTTACATATTTTATTATGCAATAAATATTTCAATAACACTGTGACACAAAATGGAACTCAAAGTCTGGGGGGTGGATAATTTCTTTTGAATATGAAAGCCCTTGATGAGTATACTAAGAACCCAAAAGGAAATTTTCGCCATAGGTCAAGTTTCTGAGATATCGCGCGATGAAGTTTTTGAGTTTTTCCCTATAATACTTGGGAAAGTAGCTCCATATCTCTGTTTGGCGTTGTAGTAGCTTCATTTTGAGGTGACATGTCTTCAGTCAAATCGATTGGCAAATCTTTTTGTAGAACATTTCATTCTTCTAACTCAATGCCTTTCATGTCCTTTTCGTCCTTTATTTCTTGAACCGTAGTGAAAGTACCACAAGATGAGATATTTCAGCATCCAAAGTTTGACTTATGGCAGAACTGTCCTTCCGGGTTCATCACCCTATCTTCATCGACATTCATCGCCAAAAAGAATTTTTCACCCCCCAGCCTTTGATCTCCATATTTGCGCGTTTTTTCCTTAAAAACGGTTTAAGAAAACGGGTTTTTTGTTCTAGAACTGCAACTAACAAAGTTTTCATAAGCGAATTAATATAATTTGATTGACAACTCTATAATATTTTTAATGGTATACATATAAGTTTAATCGGTTACTTAAAACCGGTTCAAAAATCGGTTTTAATGTCGGAATAACCGGTTCAGAAATTGAGATAACCGGATCTATCCTCCAAGAAAACTTGTTATTAACGTGTTCATCATTACAAGAGCTATTTTTGGTAAATATTTCAGAAGCACCCCAGATGTCTACATAAGCAATAACCAATTGCTATGTCTACATACCAATAAATAACCAATGACGAATATACAGAAAAACAAAACATAGTTTATTTCTGAACCAAAACCGATTAAATGTCAAAAAGGACAATGAAAACGGGACAAAATCGATTAGTTGTCAAAGAGAACCGTACCTAAAATATCCTGAGCAAAATGTTTGTAGAATATTTGGATGCTGAAAAATCTCATTTTGTGGTACTTTCACTACGGTTCAAGAAATAAAGGACGAAAAGGACATGAAAGGCATTGAGTTAGAAAAATGAAATGTTCTACAAAAAGATTCGCCAATCGATTTGACTGAAGACATGTCACCTCAAAATGAAGCTACAACAACGCCAAACGGAGATATGGAGCTATTTTCCAAAGTATTATAGGGAAAAAAAATCAAAAACTTCATCGCGCGATATCTCAGAAACTTGACCTATGGCGAAAATTTCCTTTTGGGTTCTTAGTATACTCATCAAGGGCTTTCATCTCCAAAAGAAATTTTCCACCCCCCAGGCTTTAAGTTCCATTTTGTGTCACAGTGTTTCAGGTGAAAAGTTTTGTACCCCCAACTAAGACTAAATACCAAATTTCAGTCATTTCGGGGCCACAGCCTTCAAAATAACGAAAATCGATAGGTTCCGTTCTATGGGGCCTATATGAAGACATGGATCTATACTGACAAATTTCAGGTGGAAAGGTTTATACTACCAACGAAGACTTAATACAAAATGTCAGCCATTTTAGTGTGATGTTGAGGCCACAACCTTCAAAATAACGAAAATCGGGAGGTACCGTTCTATTCTATATGAAGATGTGGACCTAGCGGACAAATTTCAGGTGTAAAGTCTCATAGCTCTAACGAAGACTTAATACCAAATTTCAGACATTTCGGTGGGATATTTAGACCACAAATCCTTGTATATATTTTTGCATATGGTTTTGCATATGCTCATTTTATGCAAATATGTAAATTTGTCAAAATATGCACGATATGCAAAATATGCAAAATTTTCTGGGCCTAATTGGCCTCCGTCCTAAAAAGACAATAATAAACTAATTCGTTTTATTTTGTGATAAAACTAGTTTCTGTCTAATCAGATTTTCTCTACGACCCACAGTGGTCGAAACCACTGATCTAGCGGCGCGAAATTAATAACTTGGAAACGAATGAAGATATCTTTCTGAAATTTTGCACAAACTCAATCTGTGTCTGTGGGTAAAATAAATATGAACAACATAGGCAAATATTTTGGTATAGCCCCCATATAACGGTACCTCCAGATATTCGATATTTTGAGGATTTAAGCCAACTTTTCCTTCCAAATTAGTTGTAATTTGGTACTTAGGGTTCCTAGTGATCATTAAACCTTTCCACCAAAAATTGTGGACATAGGTCCACGTTTGGGTATAGGCCCCTTTTAAGGTACCTCACGACTTTCAGTAGTTTGGGGATTTAAAGCTACATTTTCTGACCAAATTAGGTGTAATTTGGTATTTGGCGTTCCCAGTGGACACAAAAATTCTCCACCAAAAATTGCGAACATAGGTCTACATTTTGATATAGCCCCCATATAACCGTACCGACAGATTTTGGGTATTTTGAGGATTTAAGCTATTTTTCAAGACCATTTATCAGCAAGATTTGCAGCTATTTGCAGCTAAATTTTGGTTATTCGGAATCTGGGGAGTCCAATTTAATTATTAAAAAAATAACTGGACCGAACCTCGGTGGACCTTTGTAGTTACGCTCCATCCAACAAAAGTATATTGCACTAAAAACATACAAAAAATAATAATTTTTGAAAATTTATTGCTTTATAACTATGTAACTTCAGGCCCCAAACATTTTATTTTAATTTAACTTAAACCCTCCCCTATCAATAAAAAATAAACTTTGTTTAGTCTTATTACGAATTTATTCAACAATTAAATAAATATGAGATCAGGTTTTTAGCAACAATTTTATTAAAATCTGATCCGTCAAAATTTCTTGCACTTGACACTGAATAACTGAGTGAATATTTACAACAACAAAAAAGTAAAAACAAAATCTTAGTCAGCAGAGTGTCTGTAATCGATATAATGGAAAACATTTCGCAATTTTATACTTTGATTTTTTTGACTTTCGCGCCGCTAGATCAATGATTTCGTCCTCTGTGCGACCTTCCGAACCATATATGCATTTGCATAGGATTCCGCTGTCTACTAATTAAATAAATTCTCTCTTCAAGAGAAACCCCCACTAGGGCATTCACTACCTTTATTAGAAAATAACCCTGTTTGCTACGTGAACAGATAGGTATACAGGGCAATCATGAATATTTCCCTCGGAATTTTCCGCACGGAAAATAATTTTCAAAAGTTAAATTCTTTTAAAATCAATATTTTAAAACATTGGAAACTACTGAAGTCGCTTAATTATGCAATATTCTCACTGAATCGACAAAAAATATTCTCCTGTTAGACATAAATATGGAAATAAAAATGCTGAATTTGAGGAAAGGGAAAAAATTCCTCACGGAATTTTTATTCATGATTGCCCTGATATTGTATAGAAATATGTTTCTTGCATTCACTTACTTTATTATTCTTGCATATTCTTAGGCAAGCTAAACCACTGTGCCCTATACTTTTTAGTTATTTACCAACAAAGCTTTTCTGGCTCGTATAAAATTCAAATGATATGAATGATATGTATTTGAAACATATCAATTAAATTTTATACAAGCCAATTTCAACTTGATACATATCGACGCCTCCAAACAATAGTATGCTAAGTCGACTTAGCATGTTTTCAAGTTCTTTACATTTCTATATTTAACGTCCTTTAACTTAAATTCTGTCAAATTTTGGTAATAATCGGACAATCCGAACAGAAGTTATAAACAAATATTTACTTAGCATAGTACTGAAGGTCAAAGAAATTTCCAAACTTTTAGAGCTTGTCCAGCAAAACTCACTGTTCAGAATTAGCAAACTATTAATTGGAGGTGTCGAACGTCCTTTAACTTAAATTCTGTCAAATTTTGGTAATAATCGGACAATCCGAACAGAAGTTATAAACAAATATTGACTCAGCATAGTACTGAAGTTCAAAAAAATTTCCACACTTTGAGAGCTTCTCCTGCAAAACTCACTTTTTAGACTTACCCCCATTATTATAAGTCTTCTTTTGTTATAGTTTGGATTTACCGAACAGATTTATAGCGTTCCGGTTAAATTAAAGTTAAAAGTGATCATTAAATTTTATCGAGGACCTTCCTGGCATTAACTTTTAACGTTAAAATTATATTTTTAATTCCTCCAAATTGGTTTACTTTGCGTTTTAAAATCCATCCAATAGTAAAAGAACACATATAATAATGGCCCTTAGCATACTATTATTTGGAGGTGTCGATATGTAATCACCCATATACACAAGTGTTATCTATCATGATTATTATCTACAATCGTCCGCCCAAACAATCACTCTTGAAAATGTTTTCGTTTCAATACTCGGCTTTTTCATATTCGATACTCTATACTTTGATGTCGGTATGGACAGAAAAAAAAAACTGAACGACGAATTCTAAACAAAAAACAGAAGAATAAATATGAATGTCTATTTTTCGCTCTGTTTTGAACAGCGCACAAGCCCGGATACAAATCGAAATACACACAGTAATGAAAACAGAATGTCGGAATTGAAAGAGGTAATGGAATAAATTACAAACTCAAATCGAATTGAATACACCAGACCAGCTAGATACAGTGACGACTTAAAATACTCTGTCAATAGAGTAGCCTAACTTCTGCGGCATATTTTGTAACAAGAAGAAGAAAAAAACTAGTAATAGAATAAGAAGAGCTGCTGTTACTTTAAAAAAATTGGGCTTTTCGTAAATTGTTTTCCGCACCGTTTTGTTTTGAGATTCGTGGTTCTTTTTGTCCATTTTTCGTTCTTTTCTGGTTGCGAAGAAAAACGTTTTCGTTGAATACGAAATTCCGAATATATGTGTGTGTGTGTTTGGACATGTATATGTGTGTATTTGTATATGTGTATGTATCTGTATTTGGCATCCAAACCGGCAAGTTTTTCTTTTTCAAATCAGTTTTGATTCATAGATACAACCAGGAAGATGTCGATTTTCTTCTTACATTTTCCTCATTTTCATAATTCGGGTTGAATTTCAAAGTCACTAATGGAGACAAAGGTGGAAAAATAATAACTAATAATAACAGTATTGAATCTTACAAAACAAAAAAAATAGTTGAACAAAATTGTAATAAAATTAAATAAGGCACATTTTGATTTAAAGAAAAAATTAAGAGTTTTCGGTAAGTTGAAATATTTTTTTATAATTTCTTCTTTTTTTGCTTTAGTTCTTTGCCATTCATTACCCACAACATACAACCAAACTACACTCACCAATCGGCTGCTATAGATTTCCTACTCCCCTTACCATCTTCCGCAACTATCAGAAATGTTGGTTATTTATTTTAGTTGTGCAATAAATGGGACTCTTTCTCTTTGGTTCTCCAAAGAGATTTAAGTATAGTTCCCTCACTCTGTATTTTCTAGTCTTCATCTTGGCATTCAATTGTTTGCACCTTTCGTTGTTGGAGATACATCTTACAAACGGAGTGCTATCAACATAGCGTTTTTAATGGAGCGCCAAGAAAGAAAGAACACATTTTCTTAATTTTGTAAACTGTTTTGCATCATAAGAATACAAAAAGCGAATTTTTTTGGACTATTCATTTTTGTGATTAAATTTCCAACACTATAAACACGACATGATGGCATTCGGTCGATATCTATCAAGCAAAGTTATCGATTTTTTTCGACAGTAACCGGTAATCGAACTATGAAAACCTATTGCTCTGTTCCAGAAACTGCAAAAAGCTAATCGGGGTAATCATGAATATTTCCCTCGGAATTTTCCGCACGGAAAATAATTTAAAACGGTGAAATTCTTTAAAATCCATTATTGTAAAACGTGGAAAACTACTAGAATCTTCTTATTATGGAGTATTCTTGCCTAACCGACAAAAATATTCCTTTTTTGGACATAAATAGGAAAATAAAAAATTTTGAAATTGGGGAAAGGGAACAACTTCCGCACGAAAATTTTATTCATAATTGCCCTGAATATTTTTTACTACGATAACATTTTTTCCTTTATTTTATCGGAAAAATTAGTAGATTATTGCAGTTCTGGAACAGACCATATGTGTTATTCAAGGAACATTCTATATCCATGTCACAATCATACAGGTGGCCGCATCAGCCCAGCTGATGGGTACCACAAGCTGTCAAACTTTTGCTCCGTTCTAGAACCTGCAAGAAGCTACTATTTTTTACTACGATAAAAGTTTTCTGCTCTTGCATTTCTGGAACAGACCATTTATTTAATTATTTAAAATAATATCATTAAGTTTAAAAATTGGAATGAATGTGGGGTGCTTGTTCGGGCCGCTGGGATTGGAAAACTACATTTTATCGAGGGGAAATATGGATAAAATACAATATTTAAACATTCTAAAAGCAAATCTTAAACAAAGTGCTAAATAATTGGCTATTATGCAGAGTTTTCATTTTTTACCAAGATAATGATCCAATGCACACTTCGCTGTTGTTGTTAAAGAATGGTTGCTCCATAAGTGTCCCCACCGACGTGGACAGGGGGCAAGCCACCCCCTCCCCTTCTTTCACAAAAACTTTGGTTGAATTCATGATGCAAATACCAGGTGATCCACAAGGCGAATTCTGTAACTAGTTAACGACAGAATTACCGACAATTATCGATAACTGGAAAATTTTATTTGCTTATAATTTCGATAATTATAGAAAAAATTTAAAGTATTAGCTAACTCCTACCGATGCGCAGACAGACGATCCAAGCTGTCTGTGCATCAAAATGAAGCAAACGCTCAGCAACCACACAAAGCATATACACTAGAGTTGTACAATCTAGTTCATTTGAAAGATCTAGTTCAATAGTTCAGCTCTTTTAACTGAACTAGTTCAGTAATCTAGTTCATAGTTCACTATCCAGTTCATTCATTCGGATCATAATCGTTCAATCAAACAATACATACACCAAATAGAAACAAACAATAGCAAAAATCTTATGTTGTGTGTGTAGAAACTGTCAATGCGAATAAGCTTTGTGCGTGTGTGTTTTTTTTTAGTTTTTTCTATCCAGAACAAGGCACATTCAATATGGGAATATGTGAAATTTGATGTGTTTTTGAAGAAATCTTCACTTTCGAACAGCTATTCATTGTACCTTGATCCAAAACGTAAACAAACTCATCACATTACGAAGGCATCACTTAACACTGACGACGGCGTAACTTTATGCATATGTGAACGACATGTTGAACTAGATTGTGAATCGTTCGTTCGTTGATCGTACGGTCGCCGACTGGTTATAGTTCAGTGAACTATTGAACTATATCGACTGATCTAGTTCATACGCTCTATTCAATGAATCGTTCAATTGAACTAGTTCGTTCATGAACTATAAAACTCTAATATACACACACCAAACCCCCGCTGCCAGATTTGACGATTTATTGTCATTTTGACAATTTTTTGGTCAAAAATTAATAAATGACGATTTTTACCCAAAAAATTACGATTTTTGGATATTTTGCTAATACAGTCATTTTTTTATGAATTGTAAAATACGAATTTGTAAGAACTGATCAAATACTCGTAGTTGATTTTAAAAATTAATTGTAAAACAATAATCACATAGTCCCTATTTACATTAGGCGAGTTTACTTGCGGCAATTGTCAGTTTGTGGGTGAGAGAGGGTGTTGAGAGGCAAAGGGTTACCATATACCTCACCTCTCTCTCCATCAAACTGACAATTGCCGCAAGTAAACTCGCCTAATGTAAATTGGGACATACATGTTTGGGTGTATATTAGGGTGGGGCGATTTGAACACCATCACGCGATATCTCAGAAACTTGACCTATGGTGAAAATTTCCTTTTGGGTTCTTAGTACACTCACCAAGGGCTTTCATCTCCAAAAGGAATATTCCACCCATTTTGTAGCACAGTGTCATTTATCGATGTTTTTCCGAAAAATGTGCACCCTCTCGAGGCCATAACTGTCTGAAGGAGCGTTCCAATGCTTTTGCGATGTAGTTCTTAATTATTGTCTCTTCTTTGTCTTTTTTTTTTTTTTTTTGTCTTTGTGTTGTATCGAAAATCTCAGTGGTTTGGCTGTTATATGCCAAAACATCCAAAAAACCTTGAAAAAAACTTCAAGCCAAAATCCGGGGGCTCGATTTTCACTGTAGACATATGGTCTAGTAGACTTTTTTGATCAGCCCAAGAATCAGAAACTCCAGGCGCCCGTTAACATTTTTTTCCTTTCATACAAATCGCCGCGGCCTAGTGTATATAAAAAGGAATGTTTAACAAGAACCAAAGTGAATTCAATGGGAACAAGCAAGATATAAAGATATATGTATGTATATATTTGCGCTGCTCCCAAATCTGCAATTTTTGGCAAATGTATAAAGGAACAAAAAGTCAAAATTTCAACAGTTGTAGATTCTGTTCTGTTCTGGGCATTTATATTGAGCTTTATGCAGAAATTTTAAAAGCTTAATAGATTTGATTATTATTTGATTATATTAATAGATTTGATTTAACGGATTTCCACATTTTGTCAACAAGAAGGAAAAGTAAAAATTAGATTTAGAATTAAGTGAACTAAAGCCTTTGGATTCTGAGGAAATTTTTGAAAATAATGAAACGGATTTATTTCGCATTTGTAATATTTGATTTGAAACGTGTTGATAGTTCATATATTTTTCCAATAAGACCAAAAAGTTTAAAGAAGATAATGGTAGGTATTACCACATTCTAGGAATAATAGAATGTTCTGTACCAAAATTTAAAGCAGATGGATATAGTTAAATCGACTTAGAATTATATGCGGATTATGAATATAAATACTTTATACGGTCTCCGACCAGAGATAGTCTGTCAGAAAATGTGACCTATATGACATATTTTTCCGACGTATAATACATACATATTTATGTATATAGAAATCAATAGGTTTTTGACAAAAGTAAAATGGTAAGTCTAATGCAGGAAAGTACCCCGGAAGGTCTCTAAGACGATGCAAACTTATGAAGACCTGAGCTCCAAGAGAGCATCACGACCGAGGGTGTCCAGGAACGCGGAACTGTTCTGTTGCACTCTGTAAAGGACAGTCGAAGGAAATTGAGCTGAAGGTCAACCATGTGCAGAAAATCGAGGAAATGTACATATATGTCTAAGGGACAACTCAACCGAACGATTCTTTTCTCCAAATCGCTGGAGGAAAATTGTAGAAGGATACTGCAAGCACCTTAGTGAGGTAGAACACATCAAGTCCGATCAATCACGTTTGTTTTTATGCGGCTCCAAAGATCTCAAACAAACCTGTTGGAGGCCTTCTTTGACTTAATATGCCGATAATTTCGATGATATTCTGTTGACTATTAGGGTTATAACTTTTTTGCAATTTTTGTAAATACATACCAAAAATACCACCGAATAGCCGTGTAGGGCATGAAAAACTAATATGAAATACGGCATCATTTTTTCTCTATCGCGAAAAAAGTTTCCGCACCAAATGCATTGACGTTCAGTAATGCATTATTTAATTTTATTTGTTATAATTACATATACGCTTTTTGTAATAACTTATTAATTGTTTTAATCTAATTTAAAATCAATCAATTCTGGACCAATTTGTTATCAAATCGCGATGCTTCACAGCACACTTAATGCACGTGTGAAAATATTGCAATTTTTGTTTTTCTTTACAAACCCGCGTATTTTATGTTTATATATATTGTACCTATCGGGCCAGAGAATATGTGGTCATTTGCAACGAATTCGCGAAAGTTACAGACTGTTTTTAATGGCTTTGCCTTTGAGAATCGTATTTGTTTTCTATAAATATTTATTCAAATAAATCAAATTTAAATTTTTAAATAGAAAACAAGTAAACGGGCCGATGTATATCATTATACATTTCTAATAAAAGTTCCAAAATTGGAAAATTTACATTGGTAGCCTCTTCTGATACATCTATAAATTTTCTTTGAATATCAGGTTCCTTTTTGGAATACACCTAATATAAATAAATATATAAGCCGCTGCAAATATACCCAGACGGACATTGCTCGACAGACGGACATTGCTCCAATTTTATTGAACAAATGTAAATGCTATATACAAATTTTTAAAGGGAACATTATGAGTTTATTGAAGATCTATCGTCCAAAAAAGTGCACTTGTTTGGAAATGCACGCGATTTTGTGTATTTCGAAAATAGTTCATTGTGGATATATATTGTGATATCAAAAATATATTTTAACCGATAAAAAACAACTAATAATGAGTAGAAATTCAAACAATTCGAATGCAAACAAATTTATGGCTAGGGTTCCACGTAATTTGCAATAATGCTGGGAATTTATCTATCATGGTAGAGACAAATTGTAGCATGGGAAGAAAATGTTGTATTATTCACAAAACCTTATATATTAGGCAGTAGGCCCGTTAGTTACCCAGGATACACATTATTCCAATTTGCATCAGGGAAAAGGTCAGTAGTTAATTTTCCATATGTAGGCTACTTTGCTGGTACATGGAAGTAAAATATGGACCAAATTTTAAATTTGTATATTTTTCATGCAAAAGTAATAGTTCATTTAACCCACTAGATAATATAAGATCATCATCCAAAATTGTAGGTATGTTCTTCGACCTAAACTCTTACATCGTGCAAATTCTCGTGACTATTGATCTATAACTGCGACCTCTAGCGTGCTTCTGATTACACTACAAACAAATAACTGGATATATTAGGCTGTAACTCTGTTATCTGAGCACGTAAATCAACATAATTGGCATCAATGGAAAGGTCAAGAAATGGCCTTCCTAATTTTATTTACGTGGGCGGAGTGTATCTTCCAGGAATACATATATAAGCTGTATATTAAAAATTTTCACAATTTTCACACAAAAGTTGTGGTCCATTTAACCCGCTAAATATTATCTGATCACTATCTCAAATTGCAAGCTTCTTCTTTGTCATATACTCTTACCTTAGTTAAAATTTCGAGGCGATCGGACCATTTTTGCGACCTACAGAGCATATACAGCTATAAAATCGGATAAAAATTATGTATTTGGTCCATTTCACTCGCTAAATATTTCACGATCATCACCAATAACAGTAGGTGTATATTCTGGTCTGAACCCGACCTCCATGCAAAATTTCGTGACGATCGATCCATAATTGCGGCCTGGAGTTTGATTACAATTTATAATGGACAGACGGACGGAAGGAAAGGCCCCATGTAAGGGTATCACACAATTTAAGATTTTTTGAAGATTTTAGTTACATTTTCCTACCGAATTGGTTGTTCATTGAAATTTTATGTTCCCAGAAGATAGAAAACTTACTCGCAAAAAACTATCCATTTACATATACATACATATGTTTGTAATTTGGCATTGCGTTTAGTCAGAGGATAGAAAGAACCACTATGAGATCTTTTAAAGAGTGGCGCTTTTCCTTCTGAAGTTGATGTAACTTGGTATTCTGAAATCTCAATGGATTGAAAACCTCCACACAAAAAATTATCAGTATAAAGTGAGTATCATCAATTAAGATATTATTCTCATCCAAGGAATTATACTTAACGTAGAGAAAGCTTAGTAGTTACTAATTGTTCATATTAAATTCAATACAGGGGTGGTGGAGGGTATAACATTCGTGGGAGTAGTTAATTTGGTTTACATATGCGGCTAAGAGACTTTTTAGGTGTTTCGGTTGAATTCGCATTTAAACGAATTCATCAGCCACACTTATTCTTGAGCTCGAGTCGTCATAAAATTGGGGAAGGGTTCTTTGTTTCAATACCAAGAACTAAGAGAACTGATGAGTCCAAGTGACGTTGGACGAAACTAGTCTTCTATGCCATCCACTAAAGTAATACATTTTAACTACATCCCACTTTAAATTTGTTGTTTTTAAATTTAAAAACAACAAATATGAGATTAAGCTTGATTTACCTACAAATAGTAAGTAAAACAAAGATTTCTACAGGTAAATTCGGATATAACGAACAACGGTTATAAGCAACTACGTATACAACGAACAAAGCTATTTCTTCCAAAGCCATTTTCGTTAGTTTTCTTATACACAACAAATTGTTGAAAACGATCACGATAGTAACAAAAATTTTGTCCTGCGAGTAGATTTTCAAAGGAATTGTTATTACAATTTTACATACATTTTAGAATATACGTTAATAAAGACGAAAATAGTACTCCTTTCAATCGTATCATTGATTAATTATTCATTAATATGTAAAAGAGAGATAAAATAAAGCTTACTACTGCGGCACCGTTTATAGAAAACCACGGATATAACGAACAATTTATCGCCATTATTTATTTTACGTGCAATGAAATTAGGTCTGTACGATAGCCCAAAAATTTGTACAAATTCGTACAAATTTTTACTGAATGCTGTTCGATAACAAAATTATCCAGCAAAAAAGAGCGAGTTTGGAAAGATTTTTGGAGAGTTTTGTGACTGAGAACTTGCAAATTTTTGCTGGAAAAATTTGTCCCGCAAAAATTTGCAAGTCTGATCAGCTGACTTTTAATCGCCTGTTTTAATGTAAACAACTCGAAATGTTAACATTTTTGACCAAGAAAATTTCACAATTGCACTTTTTTTTAGATTCTAAAGTGTTGTGGATAGGATTAAAGCATTAAATAAGTAAACTGCAATTTTAAATTTTATATTTTTGTTTAGTTTAAAATTGTTTAGTTTAAAATATCAAAAGAAACAAAAACGAATTTCATACATTTTCGGAAACAGCTGACTTTCTTGCAAGTTGTTGCAAAATGCAATTTTTCTTGCTTGAGAGAGTAAAATTCACTGAGAGAGGTTGCCGGAACTGACTGAGTAATTATTGCTGGGAAAGTTATTGTACACACCTATTGTAAACAACAATATTTTTATATATATTTGGCCTGTTCCCGTACTTTATAATGTGGTAAAAGTCGTAAAAGTTGTAAAAGTCGTAAACGATTTTGATATACATTTTGTGTACGGGAACGCAAAATGTGTAAAAGTGATAAAAATTGTAAAAACTTTTTAGTTCTGGAACAGAGCTATTATTTATTTCCTCAAACCAAACTTCCACAATTTTAAGACTCTTTTATTGAGAAGTAACCTAATAAAATCCGATAAATATAAAAAACGGGCAAAATCGAGGTTTGAAACCTAGTAATACCAATGCAGAAGACTTTTAGTAATGTGTTCTAGGTGGCAAAATCACGGCCAAACACGACCAATTTAGTAAAAAGTCTATATGAATTGAGTTTAAGAAAAATAAAATATTTATTTCTGACTTTTAGTGTTTTTTGGTCGCTACACAAAATATTTAAGCTATATTATGTATTAAATAAATTCCACTCGCAATTGCCAATATATTCCATTTTACATATATTCATATTTGGTTTATTTTTTATGATGTGGTTCACTGAACTGGTGAAAGATTGAGGCAACTTTTGTTTTAATAAAATTATAAAACAAATTAAAAAAATGAACAAAAAATATCTATTCACAGTTAGAATTACAAATCCTTTTTGAACTTTAACATTTTCTTAAAGGGCAGTTTTGCATTGCTAAACTGTGTGTTGAACTTTAGCCTTATAAATGGTTAATTATTTCTGGAACAATATGAAGGAACGTGCATACATACATACAGTCAACCAAAAAAGTCTACATACACCCTATAAATCTCGTGTTTTATGGTTATGGGTAATTTTTATGAAAATCCAAGTACATAGTTTTATCTCATATCCCTAATAAACAATATTACATACAACAAAAATATATTCCATAATACGAATAACGGTAAATTCTATTAAAACAAAAAAATTAATAGGGAAAAAGTGTACATACACCCAATGAAATATTAAGATTACCGTAAAATTTATGGAATAAGCAATACAAATTTTACATTTTATTGTTTTATCGAATGTCTCGGGTTGTCTATGATATATTTTAGACAAAATAGGAACATATTTGTGGATTAATTGCCGTTATTTAATGCCAGACTTCGCGTATAGCTCGTTAAGGCGGACCCTTGCAGATTTCTTTGAGTTTTTCAGACTGGTAGTTTATGAAACCCTAGGAAATACACTGGGACTAATTATTTTGAGACCCTAAAGCGCTTTGAAGTTGTTCTTATGGATAATATATGCTCCTGAGCTTCGATAAATACATATGTGAATTCCTGAGTTTTTTTATAAATTTTAAAGATTTCACAACATTCCAAGGAGCAAATTACATGCAGAAGCCTTCGAATTACCTTGTAATAAGGTCTGGTACAATCCTCGAGCATGCCTTGAATCAGCAATGTAAAAGTATCCGACATTTGTTGCGCTTCAAGTGACCCTAACGGTCATAATACGAGGGCATACTAGTTAACAGTGTAAATTTCATACAAATTGCATGCATTCTTTGGTGGTGCTTTTATTTTGATGCTTTGGAAACTTTAGGAGCGGGATTGGAGAATAATGTTGTACATTTCTGATTGAGTTAAGGTCCAAAAATGTATTACAAAGTAATTCCAAGGTTCTTGCTTTTGTAATTTGACCCTAGGAATGCTGTGAAAACTATAAAATTTATAAAAAAAACTCAGGGATTCGCATATTTAGCGAAGCTCAGGAGCATAAATTATCCAAAAGAACAACTTCAAAGTGCTCTAGGATCTCAAAATAATTAGTCCCACTGTATTTCCTGGGGTTTCATAAACTATCAGACTGAAAAACTCAAAGAAATCTGCAAGGGTCCGCCTTAACGAGCTATACGCGAAGTCTGACCTTAAATAACGTCAATTAAAGCACAAATATGTTCCTATTTTGTCAAAAATATATCATAGACAACCAGAGACATTCGATAAAGCAATAAAATGTAAAATTTGTATTGCTTATTCCATAAATTTTACGGTAATCTTAATATTTCATTGGGTGTATGTACACTTTTTCTCTATTAATTTTTTAATGTTTATAGAATTTACCGTTATTTGTATTATGGAATATATTTTTGTTGTATGTAATATTGTTCATTAGGGATATGAAATAGATCTATGTACTTGGATTTTCATAAAAATGTTTCCTTACCCTTAAAACTCGAGATTTATAGGGTGTATGTAGACTTTTTTGGTTGACTGTATGTATGAATGTCAAATTCAAGGAATCGAAGTAAAATGTTATTATATATATATAAAAATATGAATATAACAACAATTTTGATTATATGGAATGTTGAGTGATTTATCTCAATATTTAATTAATAAATTATTTATTTGACATTGAAGTATTTACTATATTTTATGCGTATAGTTATAACCTTATTTAACGCACTCACTCATCACATCATATGACATCTTCGTTTTTTCTTTTTTTTTGCATATGAAAACCCGAACTGCCAACAGAGAACATTTTTTTCATATTCTATTTAATTTTGTATTATTTTACTTTCTTGGATAATCATCGGCTGTTGTGTGTGCGAGATTCTATTCGAAATTCGAATATTGGTTATTCACAGTAACCGACTTCTATCGAACATATGATTCGGAGAATATAGGGAAACGCAAGAGAAAATGTATTTACTAAGAGAAGTAATAGAATTTATGAGGCAAGTGGAAACGGAATTTGCAACCAGTATTCCTCTCTACCCAAGTGACTCCATTGGAAAACTGACATTGCAACAAATAATAAGTTGCAGTTTGAAATGAAGGTGCGATTTACAGCTTTTAAAACAATTTTCGTACCACAATAGGATAAAATATGGAATTTCTTGGACAATTTCAATAAAGCAGATTATTGTACTCCTTGGGTAGTATCGATTATTTTTCGATCATTGTTTTTAAAATATTCTGTTATTCTGCTCCGCAAAACTGTTGTTGCATGTTTTAATTATGTATGGCGTACATAAAGATTTTTAGTCACTTTTTATACCCTCCACCATAGTATGGAGGGTATATTAAGTTTGTTTTTCCGTTTGTAACGCATTGAAATACTCATTTGCGACCCTATAAAGTATATATATTCTTGATCAGGGTAAAATTCTAAGTCGATCTGAGCAAGTCCGTCCGTCCGTCCGTCCGTCCGTCCGTCTGTGGTAATCACTCTAGCATCCACAAAAATGGAGATAGGACGCTGAAATTTTGGGAAAATGCGTCTTTTGTTTGCAGGCAGGTCAAGTTCGATGATGGGCTATATCGGTCCACGTTTTGGTATATCCCCCATATAACGGTACCCCCCGATTTACGGTATTTTGAGGTTTTTAGCTACATTTTCACACCGATTTGGCTATAATTTGACATTTAGGGTTCTTGAGTATCAATAAACTTATATAACAAAAGTTGTGGACATCGGTCCACGTTTTGGTATAGCCCCCATATAACGGTACCCCCCGATATACGGTATTTTGACGTTGTTAGCTACATTATCAGACCGATCTAGCTATAATTTGACATTTAGGGTTCTTAAGTGTTAATAAACTTATATATTAGAAGTTGTGGACATAGGTCCACGTTTTGGTATAGCCCCCATATAACGGTACCCCCCGATTTGCGGTATTTTGAAGTTTTTAGCTACATTTTCAGACCGATGTAGCTATAATTTGACATTTAGGGTTCTTAAGAGTCAATAAACTTATATAACAAAAGTTGTGGACATAGGTCCACGTTTTGGTATAGCCCCCATATAACGGTACCCCCCGATATACGGTATTTTGACGTTTTTAGCGACATTATCAGACCGATGTAGCTATAATTTGACATTTAGGGTTCTTAAGTGTTAATAAACTTATATATTAGAAGTTGTGGACATAGGTCCACGTTTTGGTATAGCCCCCATATAACGGTACCCCCCGATTTGCGGTATTTTGACGTTTTTAGCTATATTTTCAGACCGATGTAGCTATAATTTGACATTTAGGGTTCTTAACTGTCAATAAACTTATATAACAAAAGTTGTAGACATAGGTCCACGTTTTGGTATAGCCCCCATATAACGGTACCCCCCGATTTATGGTATTTTGACGGTTTTAGCTACATTTTGACATTTAGGGTTCTTAAGTATCAATAAACTTATATAACAAAAGTTGTGGACATAGGTCCACGTTTTGGTATAGCCCCCATATAACGGTACCCCCGATTTGCGGTATTTTGACGTTTTTAGTAACATTTTCAGACCGATGTAGCTATAATTTGACATTTAGGGTTCTTAAGTGTTAATAAACTTATATATTAGAAGTTGTGGACATAGGTCCACGTTTTGGTATAGCCCCCATATAACGGTACCCCCCGATTTGCGGTATTTTGAAGTTTTTAGCTACATTTTCAGACCGATGTAGCTATAATTTGACATTTAGGGTTCTTAAGAGTCAATAAACTTATATAACAAAAGTTGTGGACATAGGTCCACGTTTTGGTATAGCCCCCATATAACGGTACCCCCCGATATACGGTATTTTGACGTTTTTAGCGACATTATCAGACCGATGTAGCTATAATTTGACATTTAGGGTTCTTAAGTGTTAATAAACTTATATATTAGAAGTTGTGGACATAGGTCCACGTTTTGGTATAGCCCCCATATAACGGTACCCCCCGATTTGCGGTATTTTGACGTTTTTAGCTATATTTTCAGACCGATGTAGCTATAATTTGACATTTAGGGTTCTTAACTGTCAATAAACTTATATAACAAAAGTTGTAGACATAGGTCCACGTTTTGGTATAGCCCCCATATAACGGTACCCCCCGATTTATGGTATTTTGACGGTTTTAGCTACATTTTGACATTTAGGGTTCTTAAGTATCAATAAACTTATATAACAAAAGTTGTGGACATAGGTCCACGTTTTGGTATAGCCCCCATATAACGGTACCCCCGATTTGCGGTATTTTGACGTTTTTAGTAACATTTTCAGACCGATGTAGCTATAATTTGACATTTAGGGTTCTTAAGTGTTAATAAACTTATATATTAGAAGTTGTGGACATAGGCCCACGTTTTGGTATAGCCCCCATATAACGGTACCCCCCGATTTACGGTATTTTGACGTTTTTAGCTACATTTTCAGACCGATGTAGCTATAATTTGACATTTAGGGTTCTTAAATGTCAATAAACTTATATAACGAAAGTTGTAGACATAGGTCCACGTTTTGGTATAGCCCCCATATAACGGTACCCCCGATATAGGGCATTTTGAAGTTTTTATCTACATTTTCAGACCGATTTAGCTATCAATTGACATTTAGGGTTATTTAATGTCAATAAACCTTTATAACTAGTGGACATAGGTCCATGTTTTGGAATAGCCCCCATATAACGTTACCGCTCGATTTCAGGTATTTTGAGAATTTTACCTACAAGTTTTAACCGAATATTTTATGGTGGAGGGTATGAAAAGTTCGGCCCGGCCGAACTTAATGCTTTTTTACTTGTTAATTTTTATTTGGTGGTTGTCCCAGGATACAATTACTCTTTTACGTTTTGCCCTATTGTAAAGTCTTCCGAAATCTGTGCCCTTGTCAGGAATTTCCCCGTGTCATCCAAGGTTTTTGTAGACAGACTTCCTTTCTCGAAGGGGACATATTTCTTCCAACGACCTTACTAGCGTCTCTGTTAATTTCTCTACATTCCGGTCCTCCTCACTTAGACATACCTCGTCTACTTAACCTAATTTTTCTCTTACTTGTTTTCCGAACTTAGTCCAATAGGTTTTTGATTTGTTTCGGAAGGTAAGCGGACTCGGCGGTGGCCTCGAACCTAATATACCTGTGGTTTGAGAAGGAGTGTTCCTCCTCATGTTCCTCGTATATTAGATACCTCCCCGAAAGCGACCGGCCCAAGTGGTACATTAAGAGGTCCCCTTAAAACTTACTGCTGACTATTTTTATTGTCAGCGTGGGTTTTGAATAGGTTTGCTCGGGGCATTTGCGTGTGGGAACGTCTTTTTATTCTTTATTTATTTCCCCATCAGGGCTTGAGTTGCCGTTTTAATCCGAAGGAGCTTTATCTGGATGACCTCAATCATAGGTTCTCCAGTAAACGGGCTTCTTGGGTGTTGCTGATGTTTTCAACTCCCTCTTGCTTGTTGCTCGGTGGTTTAACCTCCTGGCCGCATTGGTCAGGTGAAGAATTTCGTCCTTCCTCACCAGCTTCAATTTACCACCTTCTCAAGAAGTAATAAGCTGCTAACTACCTCCACCGGTTTCGCACACCGGCCCAAGTGGTACATTAAGAGGTCCCTTTAAAACTCACTGCTGACTATTTTTATTGGTCCACGTTCTAGAAGACAGTCTCTTCCGCGTGGGTTTTGAATAGGTTTGCTCGAGGCATTTGCGTGTGGGAACGTCTTTTTATTCTTTATTTATTTCCACATCAGGGTTTGAGTTGCCGTTTCATTCCGAAGGAGCTTCATCTGGATGACCTCAATCATAGGTTTTCCAGTAAACGGGCTTCTTGGGTGTTGCTGATGGTTTCAATACGCAAGAGTATTGTTCGGTGGTTTAACCTCCTGGTCGCGTTGGTCAGGTGAGGAATTTCGTCCTTCTACTACCTCCCCTGAAGTCGATCGGGTTTGCATAAATAGGTTTGCTTGGGGCATTTGTGGTTGGGTACGTTATTTATTCTCAATCGGTTTAGCGGTGTTTTATTCTTAAAGAGATCTTATCCTCTTCGCCACTTCCGAGGAAATGGAGAGAGTGTAGTTTTTATGTTCAGTCGCGCCTGTTTCATCTTTAAATTCAGACGTTGAGACCCAGTCCACCCCACTCTTTTCATTGAATGTTTTGCGATACTCTCGCTTACTTCTTCTACCATCTTGTGGACATCCTCTTTATTAGGGTATTCCACAACGGTAGTATTTATTTTGCTATTGTTGTCGGATTCGGAGTCAGAATCGTTCCCAGTTTCTGATGATTGGGTCAAGTTAAATCTCTTCGTAAGCTATTTGCTTTAGGTTGTGTGCTTGTAGCCGTACCTTCGACCAGATGTATGCTCACGATCGTAACTGTTATTTCCTTTCCGTCATCCATATTTGTTTTTTTTTTTAGGGGAACACCCCCGTAATCAGTTTTTTGGCCGCGGCAAACTCAAGGTTTCCAGAGGTCATGACTGGTCATGCCACAATTAATTTCCCTTGTTTAGGGTAAATGGTATCCACCTCCCCCTATCCACCTTTTGGAACGCGCCCGGTAGGAGAACTGGCAAAAAACAAGTATTTGGAATTATTATGCATACATATGCAAGGTTCATATTTATTCCGTCATTTAGGTATAGATGGCGCCTGTGGGGGTGGCAAAGTTCGTATTTTTACACCTAGAAGCATCATATAATTCGGGTATTTAAGGATTTAAGCAAAATACCACTAATTTTTGCACTTTTCGTATTTTTCAATGTCTGTGCTGTAGAAAAATGTTAATATTATGATATTTTTATTATAATTTGCACGAATAAAAAGTCGGTCGAACATTCGAAATATTAAGAAAAATGTAATAGATATGATTAACTATGGCAATTTATTCCCGAATTTTGGACGAAAGTAGCTAATAACAGTCCCTCTGCAAAAATATTCGTGGTCTCATATGAAAATAAATGTTGCCAGCGTTGGAATTACAACGAAACTAAATCCGGGCTAAGGCAACGTAACGACATTTTTGGTTTATACATACATCGTAAAAATCGCAAATTTCGTTCATATTTGGTCTAAAATTTATTGTAATCATGGTTTAATAAGAAAGGTTAGCCAAAGCTTCATGTCAATTTAAATTTTTTCATTCGAGTATCCCTAAAACTTCAAAACAATATAAACAAACTGTGTATGTGTGTGTGGTGTTTGAATAATATGCCAAACAATTTTAAAAACAATCGAATTCAATGATTTTTAAAATTGTTTTTAGACAATTTGTATGGAAGAAATTGGTGAGATTTGCATTGAAACAATCAGTTTATCATATTCACAACTTGATTATGTGGAGAAAACTTAACTCTTCATTCATTTTTCGCGTTTTTTATAAAATGCTGAAAAAATGCATTGTAAATAAACCCACTTGTTGCTTTTATTTTGAAGTTTTAGGAATTCAAGAAAAACAAGGGTTCTATAGATTTTTTTCATTTAAATCTACCTCTTTACTTATACCATGATTGTAATTTTAGAATACAGTTTTGAAAATCAAACCAAAAATCTAAAAAAATGTGTTAAAGAAATTAAAAAAAAAAATACTTTTAGAACTGACTCATATCAATGCTTCCCTTACTATCTTTAGCTCTCGTTTCTTTTTCAATCTTAATCGTATGACATCGTTTTAACTATTTTTAACGAAAGATATTGTTTTTTCATTACGAACCGTATTGAAATCAACTTGCGCGTTTCTTTTCCATATTTGTGTTTTGTCTGTATTCCATTGCCTCCATGTTGTCGTTGTTGTTATTTAATTTAAAAATGTTGGTGTTTTTTTATTTTTCTTGGTGTTCACATTTTGAATACGATTTTCGGTGGTGGTTGGTTGACTGGAGGAGACGAGGTGTTTGTTTTTGCTGTTGTTGTAGATTGGTTTCGAAGTTTTCTCAAAATATTTCAGTTGGCGTACGTTGTTCATCGTTGTCGGTGGGTTTTTTCAACCACTTTAATTTTGAGATGATTTTGTAAAAGAAAAAATCTGGATTATTAAATAAGGAAATTAGTGTAACTGTGTTGAAATATTAAATAAAAGAAAGGTAGTGAAATAAAAAAATAATAATATTTTCCTTGATATACTGTGCAAGTTCCGATTTTTTCATAAACAACAATTGAATAAGAATAGAAAGAAAAAATGCTATTTTTATTTTTCTGTGAATTTTGGAGATTTATTTGATTTGTTGCCCTTTTGATATGGGCCTTTTGCAATTTTGTCTTTTGTCTCAGCTGTTGTGAAAAAACGTGTAATTGACTCTCTGTCGTTGAAAGAGCGTAAGATTTTATTTGGCGCACATTTAAGAGCGTTGTCTTCTCTCATCAAACTCTCTTACAAATTTAAAGAGAGCGGTTCGTTTGGTTAACAAAAAGAAAAACAACGATTCCATTTGTTTTGTGTTTTGTAGCGAAGAGTTTATTTTTTGGTCTGGTATTGAATGAAAATTTCATATAAAAAAATAACTGATATTAAAATGTTAGATATTAAGAAGTTTTTAATCTTGTACTCCAGCCGTTATCAATGGAAATCTTTTTCAACGTTAATATGATACTCATAAAAACTAGACGCAGTAAGTTATTAAGTGTTTGGGTAAATGTAATGTTGTGGATAATTTTTTCAATATTAGTTCAATTAATTTTTTAGGGTGGCCAAGTGTTTTTATATTTTCAAAATACCAAACAACAAGATTGAAACCTACGGATTTAATTCTGGTGTTGGCCATTGTTTTGACTACATCGCAACAACAAAATTGTTCTAAATTTTGTCAGTTCTCCTACCGGGCACGTCTTAACCCGCGGATTGGGGGAGGTGGACTGCATGACCAGTGATGATCGGGAGACCTAGAGTTTGCAGCGGACAAAAAACTGACTACGGTGGTGTTCCCCAAAAAAACGGAAGGGAAATAACAAAATTTTGTACTCCCAACGATGACTAATTACCAAAGCAATTTCGGTTAAATAATGTGGCTAAAACCTTCAAAATCCCGAAAATCCGAAGGCACCTTCCATGGGTTACATCAAAACGTGGACCTTTAACGATAATGCAGGAATGCTGTATATCACCAACGAAGACAACATACTGAAATTTACATATTACATGCGGCAAAAATCTTCATCTTTAGCCCCAAGGAAGACTAAATACCAAATTTCACCCAATTCGGTGGGATATTGAGGCCACAACCTTCAAAATACCGAAAATCGGGAGGTACCGTTCTATGGGGCTATATGAAGGTATGGATCTATATCGACAAATTTGAGGTGGGAAGTTTTATACTCCCAACGAAGACTAAATTCCAAATCTCAGCTATTTCGATAGGACATTGAGACCATAACCCTCCAAATGCCGAAATGGGGGCTATATGAAGGCGTGGACCTATAAAGCCCATTTTCAATACCAAACATCCTAAAAGTAATAGAAGCTTCTGTACCAAACTATAAAGCTCTATTTTAAAATTGCGAGTTGTATCTTGATTTCAACGGACGGACATGGTCAACTCGACTTAGAATTTTACTTTATTGGGTCTCCGACGAATATTTCGATGTGTTACAAACGGAGGGTATAACGAATAGAGTGCGGTGGAGTGGGGCTAAAAGCGAAAGCTAAAGAAGAAGCAGACGCGACTGAACGGTCAATAACACTCCCTCCACTTCCTCGGAAGTGGCGAAAAAGATAAGATCTCCTGTCTAACAAAACAGCTAACCTAGTAAGAATAAAAAGGCGTTCCCAGCCACAAATGCCCCGAGCAAACCTATTCAAAACCAAAGCGAAGGAGACTGTCTTCTATGACGTGGATCAATGAAAATAGTCAGCAGTAAGTTTTAACATAACATAAATGTAATACAAGTTTATGCACCTACATGTGATGGTAGCAATGAAGAAGTAGAACAATTTTATACTGATGTGGAAAAATTATTGACAATGACGAAACAACACGAAATTACAATAATCCAGGGAGATTTTAATGCAAAAGTTGGGAAGGAAGAAACAACTGATGTAACAGGAAAATTTGGTTTAGGTAAACGAAATGAAAGAGGCGAGAGATTAATTCAATTCTGCCAAGAGTATAAATACAAAGTTACTGATACGTTGTTTTGCCTCCATCCGAGGCGTTTGTATACATGGAAGTCGCCACAAGATAACAGTGAGAATATTGTCAGAAACCAAATAGATTACATCTTAATAAATAAGAGATATGCTTCCTGTGTGAGCAAATGTTCCACATATCCTGGCGCTGACGTTCCCTCAGATCATATCCTTTTACTTTGCAAAATACACATAAAACTGGCAATCACACGCAAGAAAAAAAACACGTAGAAGAAGGTTAATTTTGATAGACCTAATGATGAATTAAAGTGACACTCGATAAAAACCCGACTAAACGCGGAATTGAATAACATCGTAGAAGATAGCGAAAATATATGGGATGATGTTAAAGGACTCATCAACAATATAACTATAAATATGTTAGCTACTACAGCGTCTAATAGAGAAAAGGCATGGATAACAGACGAAATACGAGCTCTACGCAAAGAAAGAAGAAAATACAAGAACATAAATTATGAAAAATACTGGGAAATAAATCAGGAAATTAAAATCGCAACTCGGGCTGCAAAAAATGCACAAATACAAAAACAATGCCAGGAAATTGAAAGATTACAAAATCTGCACGACGATTTCAATCTCCATAAAAAATTGAAAGAGGCATCCGGGATATATTCCAGAACATCATCCACATTTCTCTTTGATGAGAATAATATAGCCCATTATGAAATTGCGGATAAGAAAAAACTCTGGGAAACATATATAAAAGCTCTTTTCACAGACGAAAGTCGAACACAACTACAAAATGTAGAACATCAAAGAGGTGTAACGATAAGACCCATTACAGAGGAGGAATTAAAATCAACTATAAAATCAATGAAAGACAAAAAGCAACGGGTCCGGATGAAATACCCACCGAAGTACTCAAATTAATAGAAGGAAGAAATATACAATTAATATTGAGATTATTCAATCAAATTTACTCTACAGGACAATACCCTCAAGATTGGCTGGAATCGACATTTGTAACCATACCTAAGAAAAACAATGCGAATTCGTGCGGCGATTTCAGACTAATTAGCCTAAAAAATCTAAAAATCTTTTTAAAAATAATACACCGACGAATATACCCATTATGTGAGATGCATATGGGTAAGACACAATTTGGATTCAGAGAAGGCATGGGTACCCGGGAAGCATTGCTTGGAGTTCAGGTTCTAGTACAAAAATGCCGCGAAGTTCAAAAGGACGTATTTCTTTGCTTCGTGGATTACGAGAAAGCATTTTCTTTTATCGCATTCTTCTAGTCCTATATCCGTTAAAATATTCATTAGTTTATCGTGTTTCACGCTAAACTAATGAATATTTTAACGGATATAGGACTAGAAGAATGCGATAAAAGATGTATTAAAAATCTATACTGGAAACAAGTATCAAAAATTAAAGTGGATGGTGAATTATCTGACAATATCCCAATTTCAAAGGGTGTAAGGCAAGGATGTATTTTATCGCCACTTCTCTTCAATCTATATTCGGAAAAAATATTTCAAGAATCAATAGCTTTCAAGAACATTGGTATTAGTATAAACAATACCCTCATAAATAATATTCGCTACGCTGACGACACCACATTACTGGCAAGCAGCTTAGCAGGATTATAACGACTAGTAGATGCACTTATGAAGACTAGTGAAAAATATGGATTAAAAATCAACATAAGAAAAACAAAATATATGATTGTCAGCAGAAAACAGGTGGATAGTAATGTACCAATGATTATAAATAAAACACAAATAGAAAGAGTAAGAACATATAAATATCTAGGAGTACAGATAAACGAACAATGGGATATGTCAAGCGAAATCAAATGTCGAATTCAAGCAGCGAGAAACGCATTTTCTGAATATAAGAGAACGCTGACCAGCCATGATATTAGTCTATCAACAAAAATACGTTTTGTCAGATGCTATATATTTTCAGTATTATTATACTCTGCCGAAACCTGGACGCTAAAGCTAGCAGACGAAAAACATTAATTCTTTTGAAATGTGGATTTATCGCCGTATCCTAAAAATTAGAGTTGGGCAATCTCGTTCCTATTGCGGTTCGATCTTTTCCGTTCCGTTCCGCAAAAGGAACTAGGTCGTTCAGTTAGTTCCATAGTTCCTTTTAGTACCAACCTTTATATGTATACCCACACTCATACTCGTTCACTCAGTTCATATCGTTCGTGCTTCTTCTTCATCAAAACAAAAGAAAAATATTTTTTTTTCGGCTTTCTTCATGGTATATTACAAATATTTAAAACAAATTTACAATCGTTTTGCTAATTAAAAATACTTCAATTGTTTTTTTTTTAATTCGGCATAGATCAGTTCAGTAAGAAATGAAAAACGAAATGACACTGTGAGATTTCTTATTCACTAATAAAAGACAGAGAGAGAGAGAGAGACAACTGATGTTAAATGAACTGATGGAACTAACTGAAAGAGAAGAGCAAAAAGAATGGGAGAAAAACGAACGAGGGAGCAAAAGGAACTAGCTGAACCGCATAGTCGGACCTAGTACCGGTCGTTCCTTTTGTGGAGTAGTTCCTTTGAACTAGTTCGTTCCGGAACGACACAACTCTACTAAAAATTCGCTGGACAGACCGCGTTTCAAATGAAGAAGTGCTGCGAATGAATGTCGAACGAGAAGTCATACGCAATATAAAAAGCCGAAAAACATCCTACTTAGGACATGTAATGCGTAATGAAAAATATAAGCTGCTCCAAGCCATTATACAAACAACTATAGAGGGAAGAAGACCGACCGAAACATCCAAGAATGGAAAGAAGCCTCCTGAATGTCGCAAAGAATAGAAACCTCTCTATAATATAATAAATCATATATACATATATGTATATGCATATTGAATGGTTAACAATGTAACACATAATTGTATGATCGCTAACACCCGAATACGGGTTGGCAAATAAAGAAGAAGAAGAAGAAGTTTTAAGGGGAGCTCTTAATGTACAACTTGGGGCTGTATGCGAAACCCGGCGCTTTCGGGGAGGTATCTAATATACGAGGAACACTCCTTCTCTAACCACAGGTATATTAGGTTCGAGCCACCGCCAAACCCGATTACCTTTCGAAACAAATCCAAAACCAATTGGACTAAGTTCGGAAAACAAGTAAGAGAAAGACTAGGGCAAGTAGATGAGGAGTGCCTAACTAATGAGGACAGAAATTTAGAAAAATTAACAGAGGAGCTAGTAAGATCATTCGAAGAAAGATGTCCCCTTCGAGAAAGGAAGTCTGTCTACGAAAACCCTGGATGACAGGGGATAATCCTCACAAGGGCACATAGATCGGAAGACTTTACAGTAGAGCAAAAGGTAAAAGAGTAGCAATATTCTGGAGCAACCACCAAATAAAAATAACAGGAATACAACAAAATAACAAGGAATGTCGAACGAAACTACACTAAGCCAGTGCCACCGGCGAATTCTACAAAAAATTTTGAAAATTGGATCGGATTTTGATATAGCTATATAGGACCCAGAATACCCTAAATCGGCCAAATATGCTATATGGAGCTTTATCAAAAATTGATCCGATTTTCAAAAAATTTTGTAGCATTAGTTTTTTGTAAATGTTTACCATTGATCCCATACGAATTACTACGGAAACAAAGACCGATCTGTGTTAACGTTAACTGATCGGCATAAAATTTCATCTATATGGTTTTTGATCAAATGGAAAAATTTAGGGGCATACGTTTAAAAACATTTTTTGGACCGCCTTCATAAACACCCTTTAGCCAATATGTTGAGGGTATAAATACCCAAATTTTGTTTAAAGGAGAATATATGTTTTTGGATGTTCTGCAGTCGTCAATTGATTTCAGTGTTAATATGTTGGTTACTTGGTTGTCTTGTAACGGGCTCTCAGTGAATACTCGGAAGACTAAAGTGATGTTTTTTGGAAACATGCAAGAGGATTCAATTAGTGTTTCCATCTATAGTACTACTATAAATGTTGTAAGCTCGATGAAATGTCTTGGTTTGTTTCTTGATAGTGGTTTAGTGTTTGATGTGCATGTGAATTCTGTGGTGTCGAAGGTAAACTTTGTTTTAAGAAAGTTGTACTGTTTGGACTTAGTTCTATCTAGAGACATTAGAATTCAATTGGTCCATGCATTGATTATGCCTCACTTTTTGTATTGTGCTGAGATTTTCGAGGGTAGTTATGGTTTTGCGTAAGGTGGAACTTTTGTTTCATAGTGTTATGAGATATGTTTTCTGTGTTAAACGTCGTGATCATATTTCTCCTTATGTGAAAGAGTTTCTTGGTTGCACGTTTAAAATTTTTTTGATTTTCCGGTCTATGTTATTTTTACTATAAGGTTTTTAAGTTTGAGACCCCTTTATGTGTGTTGAGTCTATTCACGTTTTCTCGTTCTGAGAGGAACAAACAGATAATTGTTCCGCTGTTGACTCCTTTTTTGGAAAAATCGTTTTATGTTAGAATTTCGCGTGTTTATAACAATCTGCCACCATGTCTCAAGACATTTAATTCCTCCTTAAAATGTTACAAGAATAAATTATGTGCTCATTTTAATCGTAATGAAATGCAGCGTTCCTTAAATTTTGTCTTAGTTTGTAATGATACATTGTTACATGGCTGATTCTATTAATGTCAAAAATACGCATTTTTAAAACAGGTAAAAAGATAACATGTATCATTCTTATTTCTAATGCATTTAGTTGCATTTTCGACGTTGCTATGGAAGGAAACACCTAATTTCTGCAATTCAGTGAAATCGAAGAAATATCATAGTCGATGCAATCAAATGAACTTTCCTCAATAATTACACCCAATGGAGAGGTTTGCAGACCAAGCCTTTCTGCATAACGAGGATCAACCTTTTATAGTATAATTTTTTGGTCTATGGGAACAAATTTAATGTGATACCGTTCAAACACCCAAGTGTGGCGATATTATCCGCTGAAGCCCGCCTAATCTTGCCAATGTTCATTAGAAATTAGAAACAAACCCACTCCTGTACAGACACAAAAACAAAACATTGTTCCACAACATTCCATAGGGGACAAGGGAGACTTCTCTCATATCAATGAGTGCACCCCGATTCATATTTAGCTCAAAGATATGGGACCTACTGTTTATCGCCGAATCCAAATGGCGTGTCTTAAGACACCACTTGTGGAGAAGTTTTTCCTGTACAGCACTCTTCTTATAATCAAATCCCTCCCCACTAATAAACTCTCCCATTTTTCATTACAGCAAAACATTCCAAGAAAAACGCTGAGCGTTCTCTTAAACAATTCTAATGTTAATTCCACGACAAAAACATTCCAATGGCAGTGGTATATCCGTAAAAAAGTTTCCAAATTCCAGTATTGAAATTAAACCGATTTACAAAAAAATGCCCCAACACAATCCCGTCAATCAATTATTGAGCACGGCTGCAGCTGGAAATGGTGTTATAGGTGATGTTGATGCGCTCCTAACACCAATGGCAAATACTGGCAAAGTAAATGATTCCAGTGGTGGTGGTGCTGGGATAATCAACAAAGAACGTACCGAACGTAATCTATGGCGTAATGATGAAGTCATGGAAATGCTTGCTGTAATGCAACAAACCAAAGCTTTGGAGAAACTTAACGATAAAACGGTGAAAAGTGAAAATGTCTTTAAGGATGTGGCTGCCATAATGTATAAAAATGGTTTCGTCAAAAAGTCGCATGTTCAAATATGGACTAAGTGGAAATTTTTGAAAAGTACTTATATGACATCGCGACGTAATGGAATAATACCACGTATGATACCACAAGAAGTCTATGACACAATACATCTAATGATAACGAACCACAATCAGGGTATGAGTGAATGCGGCACATCGACCACAGCATCCATGGATGGAGATAATTCCAATACAGGTCATGTTTCAAGGGGAAGCATTGATGGTGCAACTGGGCCAAAAATTGACTCCATAGATGGCAACCAACCAACAGAGAGAAGTTTTGATATGGCCCATCCAATTTTTGGTTTTAGTTTGGGCTTGGTAAAAGATGAGCCAAGTGACACAGGTAAGTAGCAATGGTGATATTTTATAGATACAATGAAATTTAATCTTTACTTTTCTTGTCTTGCAGGTTACAATGCCATAGAAAACAATAACGTTGACCCGCTTAGCGAAACACAAATTTCAAATAACACAAGAGAAAAAGTCCCAGCACCCGAGATCACAACAAAATCCATTGCGGAAAATCCTCCAAAAAAGACATTAGAAATACCACATCGAGGTCGAGGGCGTCCACCGAAACCAAAGATCTTGCCGGCAGCCACATCGACACCAACAACTGCTGCCAATGCAACAGCATCTCCAGCAGCAACAGGTCCACCCAACCTTCAACAAATGCCCCCATTAAGAGTAGCTCCATTTGCTAAGGCAGCCAATACAATCAATGCTTTGACAGCAAGTCGTCCGCCACCACCACTGACAATGCCTCCATCTCCGCGACAGATACAAATTACCAGTATTCCTAACACAAGTGTTACCACAAAAACCACAAACAACAATTCCTCTAAACCTCTTCCAAAAAAAATTTTACCCAAGTTGTCATTGCCCAATGAATTGCAAGCAACCACAACGGCCATGCGTTTCTTAAAAGATCTTCAAACGACGAATCGGGCTTCATCTCCTTCCAACAAACACTATCCCAAATTGAAACAAGTGCCAATGCGCAAAACGCCCTATTCATTAAGGCCGGATAGATTAATACCCGACTTGGATGAAACCTTTTCACCACCTCGTGCTGAATTATCTGCGCAGGCGGATAGATTCCAGCAAGAGGCAGTTGTTGTTAACAACAGTCAACCAACACAAAATGGTGGTTTTCGTAAACGGCGTCTTGACTGGTCCCAACAGCAACGCAACACCCCTACAAAATTCCGAAAAATCCCTAGCGATGATGAGGATATACTGCCGCCACCGCCAGCCATTCAACAACCATCACAACATATTAATCTACAAAAAGAAGAGTCGAGGCGTTATGGCAAACATCTTCATAACGTTATAAGTGATTTGAGCACAAACATGCGACAGATTCAAAACCAAATGATGAGAGAGTTCTTCGATAAACAACACGAGTTGCTACAAAAGGAACATGAATTCCAAATGCAACAAGATCGCATGATTATGGAAACATTTCAATTACAAACCTATGAAATTATGAAATCTGTCAAGGAGTTAGTGGGCAGCATAACCACCATCACTCGAAGAAATGAACAACTAGTGGAACAACATTTAAGCTCTAATTGCAATCAAGAAATAATTGAACATGAAGAATTACAAAATTTGGGTGAAAATCATGAGGAAGGAGAAGAAAGTATTCATAATGGAGAAGAAATGGATTCACAAGATGGTATGGAAACGTCAGAAATGAATCATAATGAAAATGAATTTTCTCAAGAAGACATGGTGGTGCAGCAGCAGGAAGAAGCTGAAGTGGATGTTAATTGTCAAGAGCAGGATGAAACTCAAGATCATCAAGATAATGAAGTAGATTCGGAACATGGTTATCCAGGAAATCCTTGTGATGGCGATGAACAGGATGGTGTTCAAATACAACTACAACAACATGATGAACAAATGCACCAACAATCCCAATCACAGGATAATGAAACACAAAATGCCAATGGTGGTATTGTAGGTGACGATGAGGATGATGATGAAGATGACGACGATGATGATGATGCAACAGATGATGACAGTGACTCCGACGATGTGTCATCAACAACAACAGATAATGAAGGCATTGATGGAGATTCACGTCACATGATGAATGGAATTCCTGCGGCAAATTTAGAAGAAATGCTTTCAACTGAATTAACTGAAGAAGATTAAAAAAGACATCACAATTTTAATTTAGAAAAAAATAGTGTAAGAATAAAGTATGTAACAACCACAAAACATTCCACAAAGAAACTGAAATTGCTTTTAAAGTAAATGAAAAACTACATACATCCACTTATGTACAATTATTTTTCTTTGAACCCGAAGACTTATATTTTGTTACTAATCTTTAATCGTATTTTTATTTTGTTGTAATTGTGTATTTATAACTATAAAAATATGAATTTCCCTAAACAAGTATTTTTCTTCATAAACATATATTGGAAAATATATGTACTGTATGAAAGAAATTAAACAAAGCTATATCAAACAATTCGGAGGAAAGATCATTAGCGGTCGGTCGTAAGAATTTCTGGTATGGTTTATTTTAGACTTAAAAGTATTTATAAAATCATAATAGGCCGTTTATATATAACAAGGTTAACCCAGTGGGTCTAGGTTTCAAATGTCATTTCCATTGTATATACTTCAAACAAATCCTCATAAAGAAGGTTAACCCTGCAAAAAACTATAATATAAACGCCGTATAAGGCTACTATTCAAATCTAATTTAGATTTAAAATGTAATTTACTCATTATTTGTTAAAGAAATAATAAATGAAACAACATTCCAAAATAAGTATTATTTTTTCTTGAAAACTTATAGAAACATTTTTTTTTTTTTGTTTTTTACTAACGTACTCTTTCATTGACTCTATTATGTTCATCGTGTAAACATGAGCTGTGAGATAGTGAAGAATGACGGGTAAGGTAGGCGGGTAACATATACATAAGGGTTATGACTTTTTTACAAACTCGTATCCCTGTATGATATTTTGATGAGTTTTTACCTAAGATTACATAAAATCCTAATTATAAAGTGATTCGATGAATAACTTCCGCACAAAAAGCTTTTAAAGTTTTTTCAGAAATTTTGATAATTTTCAAGTCAATGTAAGCAGATATTTAACTGGAAACAAGGTATAGGTGCAGAAGACATAACCAAAATGACATAACCGTTTGTTTCTCACTAATTTTATCATCGTATTATTACTTATTTATCATTTTATCTTATATACAACTTTATTTCATATATCATAAATAAACAGCGGAATGCTATGCAAATGCATACGGTGTTGCGCATATCAAAAGCAACAAATCCAGGATTTCGAATTAACTCAATTTTTCGATCCCTTGCAATTTGTTTAAACGTAATATTTTGCGTCCAGTTGTTCTTTGTTATATAGAGAGAGCTTTCAAAAAGTTGTTTCTGTACTTTGAAGTTGGATGGTATCACTGATTGACTGATCCTTGAGAATGGGGAGTGCAAAACAAAAGCAACAACGGAATATCATTAAAAACTGTAGTGTTATCGGTTTTAATTAGCTGTATTTTTGACTTAAATTGGGTTTTTGGGACACGTTATACCCCGGTTACACTATTGAAGGTTAACCCACTGGGTTTAATAGATCCACTGGGTTAATCTTTGCTGGTTACACTTAGCTTTTCGAGGATATAAACTATCAGCTGATGTTTGTTTACGTATACATACAAAATAACTAACTAAAGTCGTGTGTTACACTTTTACAATTTCTCGTATGAGATGTCTTGCTCATATTGGTATATTTTACACACAGGGATACATTTTTGTATCATGGTATCAATCGTACTTTTTGTTAAAAAAGTGTCTAATGAAAAAAAAAAATAAATAATTTTATGATTTCCAAATAACTTTAGATTTATTAACTCCATAAAATCTCATGCGACCAATCGTAAACGTGTAAAACACGACAAACTCTGTTGCAAAAACAGTTGCAACTTTTGGTACTTTTTGAGTAGAGTTGCATTTTAAAATAAACCCAGCCATGAGAGGCATGGTAGAACAAGAAAAGGTAGCAGCAATACCCAGCTGACTGAACTGGGTTGTAGTGTTAGTGTCAAATTCCATTCGACATTTTATGTATTTATTTCTATGTTCGATGTATATTAGGGATATATATTTTTGAAGAAAAAATTTATTCATCAGAAAAAAAAACTATTTCCCATAAAGACGGCTTCATATCATTGACATGTAACCTCCTCCAGGTCCGAACGACATGCCGCACACTAAAACACCGCTTATAGAGGCGGTACAATATTTGTTAATATGTGTGGTATTTTCTTAAACTTGAAAAGAATAAAGCCCTAATAAACATGTGCTTTTTTGTTTTCAAAAGCAAATGATTGAAACATCTTCTCTTTTTTCAATGAATTACCAGCGACCCGAAACATTTTTGCAAGTATTCTACTTTCTGCGAGAAATTATGCATTTAGTGGAATGATATGGAAACATTCAAATTGAAAATCTAATGAGTTTTCATTCATGTTTTCCAAAATATTCAATCAAATGTGAAAAATTATTAGTTTTTTAAATTCCAATAATTTATAGACATTTCCTTGTTTTGTTTACATTTACGTTGACACTAAGGTTTACAAACAAAAACAAATTCCTTTGTGGTTGTTGTTCGAGTTGTATTTGTTGTAGTATTAACTTTACCTTGTATTTGTTCTACCATGCATGAGAGGATTTAATTTTTGTATGGCAAATCTAGTCAGATTTGAGCAGATTAAGGAAATAAATCCTCATGAAGTGGGTTAACCCGGCAAAAAGCTGTAGTGTAACCGTGCTATTAGAGTCATTTTGGGAAGAATATGCATTTGTTATCCAAACAGGGTTGCCATCTCTTACCACTTTTCCCATGGTGTGGGGAAAATATAATAATACCCTCAAATCAAAATTTTTCCCCTTATATAAAAATTTAAATTGTAAAATATTCATTCGAAAACTGGATTAGTATCAAACGTTCTTATGTTTGCCGTATAATAAAAAAGTTAAACAACCGTATATTGGTGAATACAATACATCCTGGTGTAAACCCCTTGAGGCTATTGGCACATTGTGACTAAAAACGATGGGAAAACTTTAAAAGTAATGCAAACAGGATCTTCCAAGAATTAGTTTGAGCTCTTATTTTCGAAATACGCCCTAGACTTGTTAGCAGAAGAAGTTTTGAAAACAATTTGAAAAGTTATACACTGGTCAAGAAACCGTTGTCATACCGAAAGGAAGACAATTTATGAAACACTGGTCGAAAATTCAATGTGTTATACGGTTTAAACGACCCAATATAATTTTTTATTTTATTTTTAATAAATTATATTCAAAATAAGATTTAATAATAAAAATTAAAAAAAAAACTGATTTATTTAGTCATATGACTTTATGTTACCCACTGTTGGTTGAAATAGTGGGTTCTTGACCGGTGTGTTGTTTGAGTTGGGAGTGTTACGTGCGCTTACGGGGCTTATCATTCAGGACACCGGCTAGTCAGGTCGCCTCTCTTGGGTGTGGTCCCAACCCTATTTGTCCCCACTCCTGGCACGCAACAGTAAATAAAAAGGAATTTCTCAAACAAAGATATATTAACATATTACAAAAACGCATCATCACCCATACAAACCATATCCTGCTGGCCAATATCCTGCCCTCCCAACCATGGTCACTTATTCCTTTCCTTCACCCCAGTGACCCCACACGCCGCCACATCACAACACTTACCTCGTCATATTTGTCCTCCTTTCTAATTACTTAACACATTGTCATTTTTCTTATCGTAATATACATCAAGTCATATTTATTTAATAAAAAAAAACTAACACTAACAAAAAATCTCGATACTATTACTAACTCTTAACTTCTTATTTTTTTCTAGGATGTTTACAGTAATCAATAAAATAAATGGTATTAAAAATTATAAATCAAATTATTGGTAGTGTTATTTTACTTTTCTCCTGGTTAGGAAATTTGAAAATGTAACGGCCTATTTGCCAATTTTAAAATTTTAAACGATAGGTCTTTAGACCAATAAAATCATGCCTAAAGGGCTTTCTCTATGTCCATAGATTTCAACAAACAAATAATACACAAAACTGAACACAGCATTCGCAAAGTGATTTTTGAATTTGAACCCTTAAAAAAAAGGATTTTTTTATATGATTTTAATTCCCAAATGTTCTGACCCCCAACCTAATATCCTTAACAAAAGAGCTCTTTTCTTAACAATATAAAAGGGGAAGGGAATAAATTAATAAATCTTAAACACTCTACTTTGAGAACGCTGAAAGATAAAAATAAATATAAATAAATAAATATATAAATTATGACAAAAATACAAAAAAAATAATACATATATATAGGTATCTTAATGTCTAATGAATAAATATGTCAAATAAAAAGTAAAAAAAAAATAATGGAATCATATCATATCGTTTCAAGTGATTTTTCAGTAAAAATGTATAAGCCAGTTTAGTCTGACATAAAGAAACCAATGCCTTTATGATCATTTCCTCGCCGCTAGTGCAATAATTATATCATCTGAGATTGTCTGTTAGGCCCTTTGGTTCTCATATGGGCATAATAAGCAGCTTGGACTGACTCGAAAATATGTCAGTTATTATGTCTTTTTGTTAAAATCCAAGCCACTGTGAAAATAACAAAACAGGCGAATTCAGTTCGTTTGGGTATGTGTGTCAGACTAAACAAATATAAACTGGTGCTGAACCTGGGATGGCGAGTGTTACACTGTTGGTGGTGTCCAACAGATGGCAGTGGGACACATTTATCTTGCTATTTAAAAAAAGTGGTGCCCTACCTTTTTGATAACACGGATTTTTGTCTAGCAGAAATGTTGTCGCTAAACTCCAACAGATATCACTCTCACTGTTTTTTGGTCGACACGCCAGCGCAATCGGATTCGGCTTGCCTATCCACAAAGGATAAAAAAATTAATTTTCTTCTGCTATTTTGATTCTCTAAAAACCTCAAATTATTTACCTTATGGGCTTTTCGCCGCCGCTTTATATTTTCCTAATGCTCTTCTGGTAATATGCACTCGAATTTTTCCCAAATTTTCACCTAATTTAATGATAATAATTTTATAAATCACATTTTTTTACACTATTTTCTGGATTTCAATAAACTACCTTTTGTGTTAGATCTCACTACTTTCAGTTGTGTGCTCCAAATATTTAAACTTTTGCACTTTTAAACTTTTTCCGCAATTAACTTTTAAATATCTTTACACTAAAGGTTTGGAGTTCAGCACCAGTTGACAAACTAACCTTTTCTCTTACTATTTGCTCTTATTTATAACCTTGTTATGGCGCATATGTAACTGTCCCTTGGTAGACATTTTAACTGAGAAACTAATTCTGTCCTTATTTATCTTTTTTATATAGTAATTGTCCCTTTCTTAAACTATTTTTAGCAATTAATTGCACTCAAAAATATTAAGAGACCTATTTTTCTCACGGTGTTATTTAAGAGAATTGGTACTGCCCATTGTCGGTATTGCCGTACCCTACATTATCTAAAGTTGGCAGCACCTATTCGTTTGTCATCAGTCCCAAGGTTCCAAGTGAATGCAATTATTTGAACTCTCATCATCAGCTGACATTTTATTAACAAAGACAGACGGCGTGTGGTTTGTATCGTTCCTGAATTTAATTTTACATTTTTCTAATCTATTTTTTTCTTTTATTTTCAGGATTTTCTCGTGTGATGATCTGCACGAGCCCACCCAAACTCTCGGTGGATCAGTATATGATTCCTTGGAAAAATATGCCAGTCCACCGGTAGAGGAAGGAACTTGTGCATTCCCATTACACGAGGAAATGTTTGCAATGACCTGGCTTAGCATACCCAGCCATTGCAAACACCAGATCAACATTTGTGGGCAAAAGAAACAAACATAAAAATTCGCCTCCCCACCAATGAGGCTTGAAAAAAAAAATAATCGCCGCCCCCAAATACTTGTGGCCCACAACAACATACGCCACCAATCTATATTCGTGGCCCACAACAATTTTGCCACCCCCAAAATTACCATTGGCCACTTGGGCATGGCTAACTACACCCCGCATCCGTGTAGTTACCCTTAGAAAGTGCTCCAAAGTGGAATAATTTATCTAACCACCGCTCCACTAGCCATACAGATTGGGAGCTATTAATTTAACTGTGGATTTGAGACCACCACACGGGCAAAAAGGTCTCTCCCTAAGGTACCCCCATGTCAAAATTTTTTTTTTGAGTCCATGGGCGGACTTAGGTTTGTTGGGGGCCTCGCAACAAAACTCCAGCACTGCCAAAGCATGACGGAAGTGATGGTGTGCGACGGGCCTACTGGTTGAATTTGATGGGAACCCAACGTGGGGAACTCCCACACCCTGAGACAAGCCGGGCATATGAGTTTAGGGAAGTATACTGAATATTTCCTATCATAAGGGTATTTACTTGGTGTTATCATTTTCTTTGTAGGGGGGGCCCGCCTTATTTGTGTTCCGAATATTGGATTTTTGGAATCGCTACATATATGGATTGGCGTAAGTGTCAATGAATGTTTACTGTATATACTACTACTACTTTTATATGAGGTATGATTGGGGTAGGGTAAAATTTTCGATTCTGAATAATTAAAGAAAAGAGTATCATTGAGGTAGGGTATAATTGAGCTAAGAGTATAATTGAGGTAAGAGTATAATTAAATGCAGGTGTATAAATAAGGTAGGTGTATAAATGCATGTATAATCGGGACAAACACGGACAGAAATTTTGCAGGTACTTGGTTATCACAGATATAAAAATATATTGCACTATAAACTTAACCTAGATACTATTAGGACGAAAAAACAAACATGTATGCTTAATCCTATTTGTATCACAGGTCGGTTTACATTGCACTTATATTTTGATATCTTTAACGTGATATATCCCAATGGGGTTACCTTGTAAATTTTCAAGTTCATACATATTGTCCCCTACGGGCCTCAGTATGCGACATTTTAAAAATTTTTTGCAGAATTTCGCATTTATGTTCTTGGAGAATTCTGATTGGACTACATTCCTGCGGTATACCTCCTGCCCAGGACGAAATTTGACTACGCGGGCTCTCTTATTATACCTCTCTGAGCTCTTTTCGTAGGCTTTATGCAGATTTTCTTTTATATGCTTCCTTAATAGTTCCAATTTCTCTGGCCTCTGCAACTCTGTCACCTCGTGATCGGTCATTGACATGAGTTTTCTAGCTAGTTTATAATCATGTCCGCTGGAAAACATGTGGAAACCGAAGATGGCAAAGAACGGAGTTACTCCTGTTGCAGAGTGCACAGAGTTGCGTAGGGCGCATTCGATCTCAGAGAGGTATAAATCCCAATCTCTTTGATCTTCCTCCAAGTACGTCCTAATGGCGGTGATCACCGATTGATTTACACGCTCCGAGGCGTTAGACTGTGGGGAGTAAACGGCGGTTTTCATATGAGTGATTTTATATGAATTGATCATTTCTTGGAAGGATTTTGAAATGAATTGGGCCCCGTTATCACTATGAATGATTTCGGGAACCCCGAACTTGTGAAAAACTTCCTCTTTGAGGAATTTTATCACGTTAGCCGCTGTGGCTTCCTTCATGGCCTTCAGAATGGTAAACTTCGAGAAATGATCAACTATTATAAAGATATACGCGTTTCCCTTTTTGGATCTGGGGTACTTCCCCAAAAAATCTATATATAATTTTTGAAAGGGTCTTTCAGTTTTGACTTCCTTTCCTATAGGAGGCATTAAATTTTTATTACACGATTTGGATTCCTGGCATTTTAGACATTTCTTGATATATTCCCTAACTTGTATGGTCATATTTGGCCAATAGAAAAATCTTCTTATCCGCTCTAATGTTTTAGTTATTCCCCCATGACAGGCTGTGGGTACATTATGCATTTTCTCGATGATTTCATTTGTCATTCCACTCGGTACCCATACTTTCCATTGAAATTCTTCATCACTTTCCGGGTTTGGAAGACATTTTTTTAAAATCATCCCATTCTGTATCTTTAAGTCAGGCAATTTCTCATTATTTTCGGTGATGGTTTTCATTAAATCCGTGTATTCTTCACTTTGGAATTCTTTGGTGTCGTAATCTAAGAGTTCGGGCAATATTATTTCATCAATGTGGTTTTCAGTCGGTGCTCTAGATAGCATATCGGCTACTATATTCTCAGACCCTTTTCGGTGTTGGATTTCAAAGTTGTATCCCTGTAAGTTCAGGGACCACCTTGCCAATCTACCATTCAAGTCTCTCAAGGACATTAACCACTTTAATGATGCATGGTCGGTGATGACCGTGAACGGCATCATCTCGACGTAAGGCCTAAATTTTTTGATTGCCATCACCGCAGCAAGACACTCTTTTTCGGTCACGCTGTAATTGCGTTGACACGAATTGAGTTTTTGTGAAAAAAATGCTATAGGGTGTTCTTCTTGCTTTTCATTCAATTGATACAGAACCGCACCTATACCATAATCTGATGCATCACATTGTATATAAAAATGTTTTGAGAAGTCGGGGTGACGCAGAACGGGGGCAGATGTCAGGGCCTTTTTAAGTTTCCCAAATGCGTTTATTGCCTCTTCACTCATCACGAATTTCTTGGACTTTTTGAGGGTATCTGTCAATGGGGCCGATATCGTCGCGAAGTCTTTGATGAAACGGCGGTACCAGCCAGCCGTTCCAAGAAAGCTTCGGACTTCCCGAGGGTTTCTTGGTACCTTGATGTTAAGAATCGCTTTTATTTTGTCCGGGTCGGTCCTCAATTTGCCTTCCCCAATAACAAAACCTAAATACTTCAGCTCTCTAAAACAAAATTGCGATTTGTTTATCCCAATGGTCAAATTGGCTTTCTTTAAGCACATTGCTACTTCCTTTAGGAGTCGCAAATGTTCTTGAAAATCGCTCGATATTATAAGTAAGTCATCCAAATATATAAATACGTTATCTTTTAAATCTTGAGGGATGACTTTATCCATAAGACGACATAAGCGTTGCGCTGCGTTACACAGCCCGAATGGCATTACCCTAAATTGGTATAATGGCCTACCCGGGACTGTGAACGCAGTGCACGCCTTACTGTCATCATCGAGCTCGATTTGCCAAAAGGCATATTTTAAATCGACGCTACTTATAAAATGTGTTTCATCTATCCTACTTAATATACCTTCAATGTTTTGAAGGGGATAGGCGTCTTTGACAGTTAATTTATTTAACTTTCTTGCATCCAGGCAGAACCTGTTCTTCCCCGGCTTCCTCACAACAGTCGTACGATTACTCCAAGGGCTTTCGCTTTCTTCAATAACTTGGAGGCGGAGCATATTATCTATTTCTTCGTAGACTATTGCTTGGACAGCCGGAGATAACGGATAGTGCCGGTCTTTCACCGGTTCTGCACCTTCAACTAATTTAATTGTGTGTTTTTCCAAACTGGTCTTGCCTAATCCCTTCTCTTCAAAAGTGTCGAATTGGCTAATAGCATCATTTAACTGTTGTTGTTGTTGGGGAGACAAATTGTGTGGGTTTAGCTTATAATCCGCATCATCTAAGATGTCTTTTTGCAATTTTTCAATATTGACCTCGCTAACGACTAATGCTTTGGGCAATAGATCATATAGTTTCCAGAAATCTATGCCAAGGTACAACCCTTGCTCTAAATCTGGACAGAGGTAGAAGTCTAAATCCTTTATCAGATCCTTATATTTAGTTTCTAGGTTTACCTTTCCGATTATCCTATGGTTCTGTCCGGCGGCTGTCTTCACGTTTGAAAATATGGGTCTTATAGTTACATCCAGGGGCTCTAAGAATTCCCTACATCCTCTACCCAAGATGCTAATCGAGGCTCCTGTATCTAATAGCCCCCTCATATTCATACCTTGTATTTCTACCTCGGCGAAAATTCGGGGATCATTCTTATCGGAATATTTCATAACAGAATCTATTACATTTTTTTTTTCTTTCTTTTTATTTTTAAATTTTTGTCGTAATTTTTGTATTTTTGGCTGTTTGATATTTTCTTGTTCATTATTTCCCATTATCCTTTCCCTAACCTCTTGATAATTTTGTTCCCTTATTGCTAATGGTAAATAATGTCGCATCTCCGGTGTAAACGGTTCTGGATTTCCATTGGATGTTTTAATCTGTTGGTTATTATGGTCTTTTATTGCAGGAATCTGCGTATTTTGAAAAATCTTCAGGGGTTTTCCGTTGGACGCGGTCCCCCTTGTATTTCCGCGCCCCGGTTCCGGTTTCCCTGACAAATACTACAAGTGGGACTTTTGGTCCCTGGATTTCCGCACCTATAGCAGAATAGGGATCTGGTACTGGCATCACAATAACGGAACGTATGTCCAGACCTTTTGCAGTTCCAACATAGCAGTTTAGCATTGCAGGGCCTTTCGGTCTGAACTGCTGCAATCTCTTCGGTTGTTTCCTGCTCAGGCAATGTATCGTACTCATAGACTGAGTCGTTAACTATCTCGTTAACATGTTTATTGGGGCGAGGAAGGGGTACGAATGGTCGGTTTTCGCGTCTTAAAAAATTTCTTTCCCCTTCATTACACTCGATCCTGAGCTGTTCCACCGAAGACACTGAAATCGGGTAAACTATACGGCCTATGTTTTCTCTCATGTTTTTCTTCATTATTTTTATCATTTCTATCTCTGCAATTGGTTGGAACAGCTTCGATCTAATTAGTGCCATTGCTTGGAAGTAATTGTCTATGGACTCATTAGGCATTTGCTTCCTTTGAGCTAATTCGGTTATGATCTCGAAATTTGACTTAGAGGATTGGTACTGGTTTAGCAGACTGTGCTTTAAATCTTCCCAATTGTGGAATCTATTCGTCTTCTGAAAAAGCCAATACCAAGATTCCGCTTTGCCACCGAGTAGTAATGGGAAGTCTCTAATAATTTCAGTCCATGGTATTTTGTACTGCCACTGAAAATATTCAAGTCGGTACACAAATTCCTCGACTCCCAACCCTGATGGATTTCCATCGAAATGCAGTCCCAATTTATTTATCCTAATATTGTACTTCGGATCAAAGGGAGCTGAACTACCACTTGGGTCTCGCCTAGCTACTTGGTTTTGGTTTGTACCATTGAAATTATTTCCACTGGACTGTGTCTCCATAGGACGAAGTGGTGGGTTATCATTTGCAGATGGCACGAATGTCTCATTTCGACCCTGAGGGGTGTTATTTGAGTTTTGCCTATTATCTTCAGAGGATGTCGGTCTGTTTGCTGCCCCGCCCTGCTGGGAGACAGATTTAGCTACGTCCTTTATAACTTTGGTTAGGTCCATTAAAGATTTTTTCATTACCTCCATCTCTACTTTCAGATTTTGGAGATCAAGCTGTGGTGGCCCTGTTACATTACTGCTTCCTACCGCGCCGGCAGATGTAGTTGGTCGTTGAGCCCCTCCCATTTGACCTTGAAGATGGACTGGTCCTAACGAATTAGTCACCGGAGAGCCAACATTTATGGTGTGGGACAGGTCCCTAATCTGACCTTGGACATTCGAATTATCCTCCGCCATGTTTTGGTTCGTGTTATCTTCTATATCTTTCTTCTTTTTATTCTCTATCACTACTGATCTGTTTGCATCAAACTTTTCAGGTCTGTCCCGTTTTCTACTGGTCTGTGATCGAGTTCCGCTGCTCATACCCAAAGATTCTCCTACAATCTCTGACGTCACCCTATAGTGCTTTACGTGTGGAAGCTAGTCTATGTTAACTGATGGTTCTTCACCGAAAGTAATTTATTATTATTATTTTCTTTTTTTGTTTTAATATTATTTAATAATTACGGAGGACTTAATGACAAGGATGTGATGTGTGCGGTATATAAATTTTGGCCTAAAATAATGGTTCTTATTGACGGTGATGCGTAGGACGGATTATTTAACTAACACTTTTTTACACTACTGTGACAAGATATGTATCTTCATCTTCACTAACATATCCCTTGCTACTCAACATATAGATACAACAGAACCCTAGTTATGTACTAGGGCGGTTATCCAATTATTGAATAGGATCACTATTAAAAATATTTAAAAAAAACTATCTTTTTAAACTGCCTCACCAGAATACGACCTGCTTCTACCACTATATTGGTTTAGTCAATAGGCCAAGTCATATTCTGAATTGAAGTCGTCATCGTTTCACATCATCCACAATGTTCCAGAATATATCCCTCATACAACATTCTAGCACTTGTCCAGAATGGATATGAAGCAATACCTTCTGTATACTGTAGCTTCAGTTAGCGATTTCGGGCTATTGCTTTAAATGTACTGGGCTATTGCCTAGTGCCTAGATGACCTACACTATACTAAATTTCATTATATAATTTGGGCGCCATATTGTTACGTGCGCTTACGGGGCTTATCATTCAGGACACCGGCTAGTCAGGTCGCCTCTCTTGGGTGTGGTCCCAACCCTATTTGTCCCCACTCCTGGCACGCAACAGTAAATAAAAAGGAATTTCTCAAACAAAGATATATTAACATATTACAAAAACGCATCATCACCCATACAAACCATATCCTGCTGGCCAATATCCTGCCCTCCCAACCATGGTCACTTATTCCTTTCCTTCACCCCAGTGACCCCACACGCCGCCACATCACAACACTTACCTCGTCATATTTGTCCTCCTTTCTAATTACTTAACACATTGTCATTTTTCTTATCGTAATATACATCAAGTCATATTTATTTAATAAAAAAAAACTAACACTAACAAAAAATCTCGATACTATTACTAACTCTTAACTTCTTATTTTTTTCTAGGATGTTTACAGTAATCAATAAAATAAATGGTATTAAAAATTATAAATCAAATTATTGGTAGTGTTATTTTACTTTTCTCCTGGTTAGGAAATTTGAAAATGTAACGGCCTATTTGCCAATTTTAAAATTTTAAACGATAGGTCTTTAGACCAATAAAATCATGCCTAAAGGGCTTTCTCTATGTCCATAGATTTCAACAAACAAATAATACACAAAACTGAACACAGCATTCGCAAAGTGATTTTTGAATTTGAACCCTTAAAAAAAAGGATTTTTTTATATGATTTTAATTCCCAAATGTTCTGACCCCCAACCTAATATCCTTAACAAAAGAGCTCTTTTCTTAACAATATAAAAGGGGAAGGGAATAAATTAATAAATCTTAAACACTCTACTTTGAGAACGCTGAAAGATAAAAATAAATATAAATAAATAAATATATAAATTATGACAAAAATACAAAAAAAATAATACATATATATAGGTATCTTAATGTCTAATGAATAAATATGTCAAATAAAAAGTAAAAAAAAAATAATGGAATCATATCATATCGTTTCAAGTGATTTTTCAGTAAAAATGTATAAGCCAGTTTAGTCTGACATAAAGAAACCAATGCCTTTATGATCATTTCCTCGCCGCTAGTGCAATAATTATATCATCTGAGATTGTCTGTTAGGCCCTTTGGTTCTCATATGGGCATAATAAGCAGCTTGGACTGACTCGAAAATATGTCAGTTATTATGTCTTTTTGTTAAAATCCAAGCCACTGTGAAAATAACAAAACAGGCGAATTCAGTTCGTTTGGGTATGTGTGTCAGACTAAACAAATATAAACTGGTGCTGAACCTGGGATGGCGAGTGTTACACTGTTGGTGGTGTCCAACAGATGGCAGTGGGACACATTTATCTTGCTATTTAAAAAAAGTGGTGCCCTACCTTTTTGATAACACGGATTTTTGTCTAGCAGAAATGTTGTCGCTAAACTCCAACAGATATCACTCTCACTGTTTTTTGGTCGACACGCCAGCGCAATCGGATTCGGCTTGCCTATCCACAAAGGATAAAAAAATTAATTTTCTTCTGCTATTTTGATTCTCTAAAAACCTCAAATTATTTACCTTATGGGCTTTTCGCCGCCGCTTTATATTTTCCTAATGCTCTTCTGGTAATATGCACTCGAATTTTTCCCAAATTTTCACCTAATTTAATGATAATAATTTTATAAATCACATTTTTTTACACTATTTTCTGGATTCCAATAAACTACCTTTTGTGTTAGATCTCACTACTTTCAGTTGTGTGCTCCAAATATTTAAACTTTTGCACTTTTAAACTTTTTCCGCAATTAACTTTTAAATATCTTTACACTAAAGGTTTGGAGTTCAGCACCAGTTGACAAACTAACCTTTTCTCTTACTATTTGCTCTTATTTATAACCTTGTTATGGCGCATATGTAACTGTCCCTTGGTAGACATTTTAACTGAGAAACTAATTCTGTCCTTATTTATCTTTTTTATATAGTAATTGTCCCTTTCTTAAACTATTTTTAGCAATTAATTGCACTCAAAAATATTAAGAGACCTATTTTTCTCACGGTGTTATTTAAGAGAATTGGTACTGCCCATTGTCGGTATTGCCGTACCCTACATTATCTAAAGTTGGCAGCACCTATTCGTTTGTCATCAGTCCCAAGGTTCCAAGTGAATGCAATTATTTGAACTCTCATCATCAGCTGACATTTTATTAACAAAGACAGACGGCGTGTGGTTTGTATCGTTCCTGAATTTAATTTTACATTTTTCTAATCTATTTTTTTCTTTTATTTTCAGGATTTTCTCGTGTGATGATCTGCACGAGCCCACCCAAACTCTCGGTGGATCAGTATATGATTCCTTGGAAAAATATGCCAGTCCACCGGTAGAGGAAGGAACTTGTGCATTCCCATTACACGAGGAAATGTTTGCAATGACCTGGCTTAGCATACCCAGCCATTGCAAACACCAGATCAACATTTGTGGGCAAAAGAAACAAACATAAAAATTCGCCTCCCCACCAATGAGGCTTGAAAAAAAAAATAATCGCCGCCCCCAAATACTTGTGGCCCACAACAACATACGCCACCAATCTATATTCGTGGCCCACAACAATTTTGCCACCCCCAAAATTACCATTGGCCACTTGGGCATGGCTAACTACACCCCGCATCCGTGTAGTTACCCTTAGAAAGTGCTCCAAAGTGGAATAATTTATCTAACCACCGCTCCACTAGCCATACAGATTGGGAGCTATTAATTTAACTGTGGATTTGAGACCACCACACGGGCAAAAAGGTCTCTCCCTAAGGTACCCCCATGTCAAAATTTTTTTTTTGAGTCCATGGGCGGACTTAGGTTTGTTGGGGGCCTCGCAACAGGAGCTGTATAACTTTTCAAATTGTTTTCAAAACTTCTTCTGCGAACAAGTCTAGGGCGTATATCGGAAATAAGAGCCCCAACTAATTTTTGATATGCGCAACAATGTATATGGTTAGGATGGTCGTAGAGAAAATGTGATTAGAAAGAAACTCGTTTTATCACAAAATAAAACGAATTAGGCCCAGAAATTTTTTGGTATTAAGTCTTCGTTGGGGGTATAAAACTTTGCACCGGAACTTTATCGCTATAGGTCCACGTCTTCGTATAGCCCAAGTAGAACAATACCTCCCGATTTTCTGTATTTTGAAGGTTGTGGCCTCAATATACCACTAAAATGGCTGAAATTTTGTATTAAGTCTTCGTTGGGGGTATAAAAATGTCCACCGGAAATTTGTCGGTATATGTCCACGTCTTCATATAGCACCTTTAGAACGGTACCTCCCGATTTTCGATATTTTGAAGGATGCGGCCTCCATTTCCCACCGAAATGACTGAAATTTAGTATTTAATCTGCGTTGTGGGTATAAAACTTTCGAAAGGAAATTTGGAGGTATAGGTCCACTTCTTCATATAGCTCCCATAGAACAGTACCTCCCGATTTCCGGAATTTTGAAGGTTGTGGCTTCAATGGCTGAAATTTTGTATTAAGTCTTCGTTGGGGGTATACAACTTTTTACCTGTAATTTGTCGGCATAGGTCCACGTCCTCATATAGCTCCCATAGAACGATACCTCCCGATTTTAGGTATTATCCCACCGAAATGACTGAAATTTTGTATTAAGTCTTCGTTGAAGGTAAAAAATTTTCCACCTGAAATTATATCAGATACCTACCGATTTTCGGTATTTTGAAAGTCGTGGCCGTGGTTCTACATTTCCCTTTTTTATTGATATTTGTTGCAAACGAAAATATGTAAAATGCATTTTTATATGTTTCGATTGCAATTTAATCAGAAGCCAAAAATATGCCCGGATCATTAACCGGATCGAAAATAGGTGTTGCATAAAATTCCGCTGTCTAATCATAAATATTTGTGCGAGACCTTTTTCAATATTTAAATGGGACAAAATTATTTTAGTCATTAAAAGCAAAAGGCCATTCATTCGTGCAACAGGGAATAATTTGTTGAGAATTTTTTTCCATTTTATAGTATTTTCTCAAAAAATAAAAAAAAAATGAAAGTGTTTTGTGCGGAAACTTCTTTATACTAAATGGAATGAATGTTATTTTATTAATAGGCAAACGTTTATTCATTCTCACTACAGGAAATCATTTTTGAGAAAAAATGTCAAAAAGTCCTAACCCTAATATACATATTGCGTGTTTAGGATTAAAAAAAAAAACAAAAAGCGATGGCGAGGTGCAACAAACCAATTCAAAACAAGTAAAAAGCCGGTAAGTTCGGCCACTCCAATAATTCCAATAATTAGTTTTCCTTTCCTGTTCACAATTTCAATTTTTGATGCAAAATTGTTCGCTGATGGACTTAGTAGCCAAAGCTACCTTCTTATTAACTTTGTATTTACTACTAGTTAGGTTAGGTTAGGTTAAAGGACGCGCAGCTGTCGTGTTGGACAGCCACTCCACTCGGAGACCTTATGGTCCATTGTGTTCATCCTATAGTAAGGGTAGGAGAAAAGAAAAGAAATAATAGCATATCGAGTTTAGAAATAGGAAAAAGGAATAATTAAGTAAGTTAGAGGATAGTTGAGAATGATTAAGTAAGTGCTACGGATTGAGAGATTATTTGTAAGGAGAGAGAGAGCGAGTAAGGAGGTTAGCCGTATTAAGGTGCTGTAGTTTGTTCGTGTTGAAGCCACTTCAGACCCTTGGCGAGAAGAAGCAGTGTTGTCGGCTCGGCTTGGCAGAATGTTGTCAGAGATGATAATGTATGTTCACCCATTGTTTGAACTCTCCTGGTCCTGAGCATTGGACAACGGCATAATAAGTGCTCAATCGTCTCTGTTTCTTCTTCGTCTTCGCATAATCTGCAGTAGTCCGTGGGGTCATCTCTATCCCATTTGCAGGTCATTGATCTTATCCTGCAGTGTCCCGTGATAACTCCAATCATTAGTTTTAGATCGGGTTTTCTCATAGAGAGTAGGGAAGTGGTCTTCCTTTTGGAGATGTTGGGCCAGATTGCCTTTGATACCTTGCAGCCAGGTTCGTTATTCCAGATCTGACCAGCCTTCTCCCTGTATGTTTGTTCTAGGAGCCGCATGAAGTGACACAGGGGTGGCCTGATTGAGTTATCGATTTCGATGTCGTTTGACTCAGATCCGCGACGTGCCAGTTCATCCGCCTTTTCATTTCCCTCGATGTCGCAATGCCCAGGGACCCAGCACAAGGTAACGATTGATCGTAGGGCCTCCAAAGCTTTCCTGCAGTGCAAGACCGCAGCAGATTTGATTGAATGGGATCTAAGTGATTTTAGGGCCGCTTGGCTATCCACATAGATAGTCACCGGTCCGGCTATATCCCCTTCCATGTTTTTAATCAATTCTGCTGCTTTCGTGACCGCAAAGATTTCGGCTTGGAAGACGCTACAATTTTCGCTTAGCTTGTACGAGATCCGTAAGTTGAGGGTATCGCTGTAGACGCCCGCTCCTGTTCCCTTTTCCATCTTGGATCCGTCGGTATAAATCTCTATACCGGGTAGAGGTAGGGAGTTGTGGGTCCAGGCTTCTCTGTCAGGTATCCGAACTTCAATGTCGTCGAAGTGTAATTGTGGTGATATATAGTCACTGATTACCTCCAAGCCCACCGATAGTCCAGATTGTCGTAAGATAGCAGCATGGCCGTAGTCGAAGTTACGCCATGAATTTAACTCCTTGAGTCGGAGAGCACTCTTTGCTGCCAACTCCTGTACCACGAGATTCATCGGATGAAGATCCAGTAATACATTGAGAGCAGCCTGTGGAGTGCTTTTCATGGCACCGGTAATTAGGAGAGATGCCGCTCTTTGAACGACATTAATCTTACGGAGAAGGGATGTCTTACTCAAAGCATTCCACCATACCAATGAACCATAAGTTAGAATGGGGCGAACTATGGCCGTAAAAATCCAGTGTATGACCTGTGGTTTCAAACCCCAACTCTTACCAATAGAGTTCTTGCAAGAATAAAGGGCTATAAGTCCTCTCTTGGCACGTTCCTCGACATTCCTTTTCCACGTTAGTTGGTGGTCCAGGATAATGCCAAGGTACTTGGCCTCTAGGGAGAGCTTTAGGGCCACTCCATCCAGCGTTGGTAGGGTGAATGGTTTGACTTTTCTCTTGTTCGTAAATAGAACCAGCTCTGTCTTAGATGGGTTCACCCCAAGTCCATTGTTGTGTGCCCATCTTGATAATTTGTCCAGAGCTCCTTGCATGAGTTCCGATAGCGTTTGTGGGAACTTCCCGGTGATCATTATGACCACATCATCAGCATAAGCTACATTCTTTATACGTAGTTGGTCAAATTCCTTAAGTATTTCGTTAATCACCAGGAGCCACAGCAGTGGTGATAATACACCTCCTTGTGGTGTGCCCCTGGTGACAGACTTCCGAATGGAGGTCTCACCGATATTTGAATTGATTATCCTGCCGCTAAGCATTCCATCGATCCAATTGATCAGCGTAGTGGAAACACCTAAGTTCAAGAGTGAATTGTGGATGGATTCGAGTTTGACGTTATTAAAGGCGCCTTCTATATCTAGAAACGCTGCTAACGTATAGTTTGAGCCCATCATATTCCTCTCGATTAAACCAACGACTTCATTAAGTGCAGTCTCCACCGATCTGCCTTTGATGTAGGCGTGTTGGGCAGGACTAATAACACTATTTCCAAGTTTGGACCTTATTCCTAGGTCAAGCAATCTTTCTAACGTTTTCAATAGAAAGGAAGATAGGCTGATTGGTCTGTAGTCTTTGGGAAGCGTGTGACTTGACTTCCCCGCTTTGGGGATGTATGTCACCGTGACCTCCCTCCACAGAACCGGTGTGAACGATAGACGTAGACAGGCCCTATAAATATGATCCAGGTGTGGTATCAACACCTCCAATGCGTTTTGTAGCATAGCAGGGAAGATACTATCTGGACCAGGTGATTTAAAGGGCTTAAAAGTGTTTATCGCCCAAGCTATCTTTGTGTGACTTATGATCTCCTCGATGACACTCACTTCCCCTGTGGCTTGGTTACACATTGGTGGATCGGCTGAGCGATCTGGTGCATCCATGCAGTTGGGAAAGTGGGTTTTGGCCAGGAGATCCAGAGTTTCTAGACCGGAGTTAGTCCATGTGCCATCATCCCGCTTGATACTGCCGATGGATTTAGGGTCCTTCGACAGTACTCTACGAAACCTGGCTACATCCTTTACTCCCTCTATAGACTCGCTAAAGCAGACCCAAGATCTGCGTTTAGCCTTCTTTATTTCGCTGTTGTACTTATTGAAAGATACCTTGTAGTTCTCCCAATCTGTGGACAACTTCGTTTTGTTGGCTTTATTGTAGAGCCTTCTGCTAATCTTCCTGAGATTAGCCAGATCTTTCGACCACCAGACCGGTTGACATCTTCTGCCTTGGTAAGTGAGTGGGCAGGCGGTCTCATAGCTGTCCACCAAAACCTCTGTCACGTGATTCACTGCACTATTAACCTCTGTGGCTATTTGGGGGTATCGTGACACTCCCAGCTTGGAGCTTACTAGTTCATTGAATTTGTTCCAGTCGGTTTTCCGTGGATTTCTAAATGGTGGCTGTCGAATGCCATTAACAGAGACTTGGAAGAATATCATCCGATGATCCGAAAAGGAGCATTCTTCCGATACCCTCCAGTCACTGATAATAGATTCGTCTTTATTAGTGAGGGTTATGTCTATAACCTCCCCCCTGATTCTATTTTGAAAAGTGTATTCATTTCCCCTGTTGCATATTCTGAGATTATATTTTAAGATAAAATCGAATACGGACTCACCTCTGGCATTTGTGTCTCTGCTGCCCCAGTGGAAATGGTGAGCATTGGCATCACATCCTAGGATGATGAGGCAAGTGCTACCCATCTCTTTGACAACCTTCTCCACGTCATTACCCGGTGGGTCAGGGCTCTCGAATGGCATGTAAATGGACGAGAATATGGTGGCTCCATGGGAGCTGCATTCCATCCTTACAGCCGTAATATCACCTCCGCTGAAATTAGAGAGGAATATTAGTTTAAGACTCTTCTTAGCAACTACACAGGTTCTTACCTTGTCCCCGTTGGATGTGGCGAAGGTGGTGTAGTTGCTATCGTTTAATCCAGCAACCTTATTCTTGTATAAGTAAGGCTCCTGGATTAAGACGATGTCAACTTCAGACTTCTTGAGGGCTAGAAGAAGTTCAGCAGCAGCCGCTTTGCAGTGATGCAGATTAATCTGCATTATGCGAAGCGGCTGCTGCCTCCGTTCCTCCACTACTTTCGTCCTAGGCGGAATCTGATCCATCCTAGACCAAAGTGTAGTTTGCCCTCACGAGTCCTTAAGTACTCTTGCCCCTGAGTGTCTATTGACACCCTGATGGCAACACCTCCATTTTCCGGATTGTGGCTGACCAGATTCCATGTGCTGGTCCGGAGATTGGGGTTTTGTCTGCCGAGTATGGTCAGTATGCGCGCGGGATCCACAGGTGGAGGTGGCACCCAAGCTGACAACACTCTTCTGAAAGGGACCTCGTTGACCCCAACGACTGCCAATTGACATCCCTCCCAGAGTTCGCCAAGACCCTCTATCGTGAAAGTGAGGAAATCCAGAGATTCCCTATTTTCACAACAGATGACCCTAACGCCTCTGTATGGAGCGGCACTGCCAAATTGGGTGTGTTTAGGAGGTTCCCCTTCCCCTGCGAACACGATGTCACGCAGACGAGTTTCGATAAGTAGCCATCGATCCTCTCTGATTATCCAATCAGGGTCAGATTTATCGATGACCGCTGCTCGCAACTCATCCGGCACCATCGGTCTGCTTGTTCTTTTTCCCCTGCTGTTGGTCTTGAGATGGGAACTGGAAGATTCCTTGTGGCCCAAGTTAGCTTGTGAGGCTGAACTGGCTGCGGCATCTTTCCTGTTCCCAGTCTTAGGGCAACCGGCTGGGGAGGTATGAGTAATGGGTTGTTGACCTGAAGTGGGCCTCTTTGCACTGGGGAGTGGCTCCTCCATTGACCTGTCTCTCTTCATCGCGATTTTTGGTGAAGATGGATTGGGCTTGGTAGGTGCTCCCCCAGGCGCGGAGACCGGTGTTCGGTCGGACTTCCCAGATTTTGAACTTTTATGATGCGTCCCCTTCGGCTTGGCTGCCTTCTTCTTTGAGGTTTGCCCTGTCTGTGTGACGGGACATCCCTTTGAAGAGAGCTTTGAGGTCGAAGGAGGCGAATCATTTGATGGTTTACGGATCATGTCAACATCGCTCCCAGTTTGGCCCTTGGGGGCTGTGGGAGTCGATGTAGGCATTGACCTAACCTCTTCGTTTGCCGTAATAAGAGAAAGCTTGCTGATATCAGGTTTTCCCTTGGGTAAGTGAGGGTGAGATCTTTCGATCTTTTTCACTACCTTGAGATTAATCCTGATCAGCTTGCATTCTCTCATCGGTTGGTCCAGAGTTCATACAGGTGGCTGCTTCCACTGAGGTCGAGGCCGACTCATCGTTGACTACAGTCGCTGGAATGACTGTGGTGTTCATTTCGTCATCCGATGAGCCGTCCTCGGCCCCAGTAGAATAGCCACCCTGACTGAGACGCAGGGCCAACGTCTGCTCCAGTATCTCCAGGAGTTTCCGGCTTTGTTCAGCCAAACTGTCAGTGACAGCTCCCAGAGTGGGTACCTTCGGTACGTCCCCTCCCGACACTACCGTCCCGTCAACCGTTGGCTGGGTTGCCCCAGACTTGGTAATAGATTTTAAATCTGAAGAATTGTCCTTTGGCATTGCATTGTTGTCATCAATCGGATTAGTTTTGGTTGTTTTTTTGTTTAAATTTTTGCTCTCCATTACTAGTTAAATATTTGTATTTACGATTAGTTAAAAATTGTTCGACCACGGATACCTAAATGTCAAAATTATCTAATCAATTCTAAAAAATGTGTTCAACCATGTGTTACCTTTATATGGGGCCATATCAAAGTGTGGACCTATCTTGACAATTTTTGGTGGAAAGGTTTTGTAACTGCAGGAATCATCAAATGTCAAAATAGGGTAGTTCCGTCAAACAATGTAGTTTCAAAATACCAAAAATCGGAGGTATTGGCTATATCAAAACGCGGACCGATATAGCCCATCATCGAGCTTGACCTGCCTGCAAACAAAAGACACATCTTCCCAAAATTTCAGAATTCAGACGGTTGTACCATCCCGAACGTAATTGGGCCAGTTTGTTGCAGGTAGTCGTGGCGCACGGGCGACGAGAACACGGGCTGACTTTCGAGATGCTTGGCAAATGAAGTATTGTGTTTCATAACGCCGTAATACTTAACAAATGCGAAACTATGTATTTCAAAACGTCACAATTGCGCTTTTTTAACACAGGTAAAAAAGCAAACATGTATCATTTTTATTTCTGATGCATATAGTTGCTTTTTCGAGGAACAATGCATGAGTGTGCAACTGAAATATTTTGACGTATTTAAAAACTACAAAGAATCCGACGATACGGAAGTCAGCCATACTGTCGAATGTGACCCATAGAATATTGGGATTGTTTGTGGTCGAATCCTGCTACCATCGACCATGGCATTCAACTCTGTTCTCGCCACTGCCTTCCATGTGGTGAACAGAGTGTCCGTAGATTTAGTGTCGGACATTTGAATATTCCTTTTGATAAGTCACGCGCAACCATCACTGTCCTCGACTAATGGGAGATGGCGTGCAGCACAGTTGTCGTGCTGTGCTGATAATGGAACCCATGTTGACGATCGGCAACTGGATAGCTATTTCTGACGCTGGGGAGGCCTTAAGGGTCTTTGCTACGGACGACAAAAACGAAATTGGTTTGTACGATTCACCTTTGCTGGCACCATTGCCTGGCTTCAGTAGGGGGGCCACCCTGTCCGTTTTCCAGACTTCGGGAACGATGTGGGTGGCTAGTGACATGTTGACGTTCTAGGATGGATGTTTTAGCGTTCCTGATGGCATTTGCAACATCATCCATTGTAAATTGTCGTGGTTCATCCTCGGCAGGAATATATCTAATGCGACGTAGTACTCTTCTCTTCGCCCTGTAACTCCTAGGGTGCTCGACAAACTGTCGATTTAAATAACTTTTGCACAACATCGGATCAGTCAGCGTTTTCTCACCAAACATGACACAGGTCCTACCTTTCTTCTTTCCAGGGTTCGAGAGTGATTTAGCCGTTGCCCACAATTCACTTATTTCGGCTCTAATGTTGCAACTCTTCAGATGATTTAACCACTTGTTCCCCTTATGTTCACCGACCAGCCTGTTAACTTCCTGTGTCAGCTCCCTGAGTGACATTTGCTAATCCCGTCGCCTCTGTTATGGAGGTTGGTCGCACTTCGGGTAGTCGACCACCAGGTATATCACAAAAGTATTGGAATGCCCGATTTGAGATATTTTGACTTTTTTTGCTACATTTCTTTGGCGAAGTAACCCAAACGAAACAAAGGTATTTTAGTTTGTATTTTCGATAGAATTTTGTAACAGAACGCTTGAATATTTTTCTGGTCAACTTTTGTAGCACAGTGTCATTTATCGAAAATTGCACAGTCTCAAGGCCAAAACTGCCTGAAGGTGCATTCCAATACTTTTGCGATGTACTAGAGAGTTCTTAATTACTGTGTTGGCTACAATTTTGGACATTGTGTTGGATCGCAAATCTCAATGTTTTGGATGTTATATGCCAAACTATCCAAAAAAACCTCAATAAAAAACTTCAAGTCAAAATCGGGATGCTCTATTTTCACCGTACACATATGGTCTAGTGAACTTTTTTGTTCAGTTCAATCCAAGAATCAGAGGACCCATTAAGGTTTTCAAATCGCTCCGGCCTAATCAACATACTTGGAACATACATACATACATGGTTGAAAGTATGATTTTCAACCACCAAACGAATCACTCATTGAATCGTTCATGTGTTTTGAACTTTATCGTTTTCTATCTGTTGTTGTGGAATAGAGTGGGGCGATTTGAACATCATCTCGGGCGCCTGGAGATTCTGATTTTTGGGATTGTACTGAGCAAAAAAGTCAACTAGACCATATGTCTACGGTGAAAATCGAGCCCCCGGATTTTGACTTGAAGTTTTTTTTCAAGGATTTTTGGATATTTTGGCATATAACAACCAAACCACTGAGATTTTCGATCCAACACAAAGACAACAATTGTAGCCAAGACAATAATAAAGAACTCTCTAGTACATCGCAAAAGCATTGGAATGCTCCTTCAGGTAGTTATGACCTCGAGAAGGTGCACATTTTTCGGAAAATATCGATAAACGACACTGTGCTACAAAATGGAACTTAAAGCCAGTGGGTGGAAAATTTCTTTTGGAGATGAAAGCCCTTGGTGAGTATACTGAGAACCCAAAAGGACATTTTCACCATAGGTCAAGTTTCCGAGATATTGCGTGATTAATGGTTTAATTTTGGCCCCTTAATTTGCGAGAAAATAGCTTTATATCTCTGTTAAGCGTTATTGTAGCTTAATTTTGAGATTACTGTCTTCAGTCAAATCGAGTGGTGAATCTTTTTGTAGAATATTTCATCCCTCTAACTCAATTACTTCCATGTCCTTTTCGTCCTTTATTTTTTGAACCGTAGTAAAAGTACCACAAGATGAGATTTTACAGCATCCAAATGTTCTACAAAAATGTTGTTCAGAAGAATTTAGGTACGGTTCTCATTGATGACCAATCGATATTTCCCCGATTTCATGGTCCTTTTTGACATTTACCCGGTTTTTGTTCAGAAAACTATGCTTTGTTTTTATGCATATTCGTTATTGGTTTGTGGTGCTTCTGAAATAATTACCATAAATAGCTCTTGTAATGACGAACACGTTAATAACAAATTTGATTGGAGGATAGATCCGGTTATCTAAACTTTTGAACCGGATATTCTGATATTGAAACCGATTTTAAGTAACCGATTAACCGTATATGTATATCATTAGAAAGCTAATAAAATGGTGAATCAAATGACAGCAAGTAGCTGATTACAACTATGTTGGTTTCCGATAACATAGAGGGAAAAATGCTATCGTAGTAAAAAACAGTAGCTTCTTGCAGGTTTTGGAACATAACAATTATAAGACATAGAACATTTTTAAAATTTTGCGGTATGAAAAAATGAAAATGGTAAGGACGGACGGTTATTGTCGTGGTTCAAACTTCTGAGTTAGCGTTTTTTTGTTCTAGCTTCGGAACCAACAAAGTTGTAATCAGCTACTTGCTGCCATTTGATTCACCATTTTATTAGCTTTCTAATGATATACATATACGGTTAATCGGTTACTTAAAATCGGTTTCAATATCAGAATATCCGGTTCAAAAATTTAGATAACCGGATCTATCCTCCAATCAAATTTGTTATTAACGTGTCCGTCATTACAAGAGCTATTTATGGTAATTATTTCAGAAGCACCACAAACCAATAACGAATATGCATAAAAACAAAGCATAGTTTTCTGAACAAAAACCGGGTAAATGTCAAAAAGGACCATGAAATCGGGGAAATATCGATTGGTCATCAATGAGAACCGTACCTAAAATCTTCTGAACAACATTTTTGTAGAACATTTGGATGCTGTAAAATCTCATCTTGTGGCACTTTTACTAAGGTTCAAAAATAAAGGACGAAAAGGACATGGAAGGAATTGAGTTAGAGGGATGAAATATTCTACAAAAAGATTCACCACTCGATTTGACTGAAGACAGTAATCTCAAAATTAAGCTACAATAACGCTTAACAGAGATATAAAGCTATTTTCTCGCAAATTAAGGGGCCAAAATTAAACCATTAATCACGCAATATCTCGGAAACTTGACCTATGGTGAAAATGTCCTTTTGGGTTCTCAGTATACTCACCAAGGGCTTTCATCTCCAAAAGAAATTTTCCACCCACTGACTTTAAGTTCCATTTTGTAGCACAGTGTCGTTTATCGATATTTTCCGAAAAATGTTCACCTTCTCGAGGTCATAACTACCTGAAGGAGCATTCCAATTCTTTTGCGATGTACTAGATAGTTCTTTATTATTGTCTTGGCTACAATTGTTGTCTTTGTGTTGGATCGAAAATCTCAGTGGTTTGGTTGTTATATGCCAAAATATCCAAAAATCCTTGAAAAAAAACTTCAAGTCAAAATCCGGGGGCTCGATTTTCACCGTAGACATATGGTCTAGATGACTTTTTTGCTCAGTACAATCCCAAAAATCAGAATCTCCAGGCGCCCGATAACACTTTTTTCCTTCCATACAAATCGCCCCGGCCTATTGTGGAATCGATAACTTTTCGCTATTCGTTTTGTTCGCACTCACGAATGTAAACAAACCGAAACTAAACAGCGAGTTCCGGTCAACGTGTTTATGTTTCGTTTTGTATTGTTCCTATGGAAAATACGAAACGAAACCATTGGAAATGTTTCATAAAGTATTTTTACGTACGCTACTCGGAACGTATTTTCTCCCACCTCTGCCCAAGGCTGCTACCGCAGTGTACACATGTTTGTACCTTTACCTTGGGACTAACTGTATTTCCATATAATATGCCCATCTCTCGCATATCACAGGGTATAGTAACATGAGACAGAATTCACAGAGTAAAAAATAGATCTAGCCTCTTACTTCCATAAAAACAGTCTAGAGCGCATAAAAGAACTACTCGTGATTAAGTGACATGTGGCAATTTCTCGCTCCTCTCTCAACCTAACCTAATATTTCTCCATACAGGATAAAAAGTAAAAAACACATTTATTTTCTTTGCATTTACAATTAAATCTCAGGTTCACTTTATTATCGTTATTTAAAATTACGTTTTTGTTTTTCTTTATCTCTTCGTGAAAGATGCTTTCTGAAAACAAAAAATTGTTTATCGTCAAATTAAGTTAGATGTTGTTTTCTTTGTTTTTAATTAATACGCTTTACATTTAACATAAAAGTATGCTACACTACTGGAATTTGTGACTGTAGTTTTAGTTGCTGTTTTTGTTTTTAATTTGTATGTTGTTCATAGTGTTCCAACGCAATTAATTACAAAAGGATACAGTTGTTTTATTCAATTTCAAATTAATATTTGTGTTCCACACTTTCATTTATCATTCATCTATGTCAGCAGACCGAGCAAATTATCATATTACTCATTCATTATGGCCATAATCCATTTTTTTATTTTTATATTATTTTAATCACAATATTTTTATATTAATATTTTTGATTTATTTACAATTGAGTTAAAGAAACTGAACTCTAACGTTAAATACAAATTAAAATAAAAATTATGAAAATTATAAACAAATTGGCAATTATTTAGATATGATAAATATTACTTTTTAGTGAGAAATGTTTCAAGTCATATTTTTTCAAACCTTTTGGCTAAGATCGTAGATGAAAATATACTGCATCGACTTCCTGGTGGCCTACACCACCCTGATTGGTGCCTGTTTAATTATAACCTGTGTTTACCAGAAGCAGTCTTGTGAGAAACGGATTGTTAAGGGCGTGTGTAGGGGTGAATTTTACCAAATAAAAAGTTCGATCGAAAACCAATTGTTTTACAGACAGTATTTGAAAGATTTTTTGCTGACAACCTGATACAATAAAATTCATATTGTTGAATATTTGTAATAGTACGTTTATATATAACCGGATTTAACAAACCCACTGGGTTTCAAATGTCAATTCCATTGCTTATATTTCAAATAAATCCTCATAAAAAGGTTAACCCTGCAAAAGTCTATAATATAAACATAGCCTAATAATCAAAGACATATATACAACTAAGACTAGACAAAATGCATGCAACAAAAAATGTTTACGAAACTTTGTATAGAAACATTACCCTTAACAGGTTACAGTTAATTCAAAATCGCAACCAAGGAGGAACATTTCATGTAATGGTATCAGAAACGAAATTTATGAATTCAAGGATCTATTCAAGAATAATTCTATGTCAATTGGATCGGTAAATTCGGTTAAATACGTAAAAATGTATAAAAGAAAAAAATGTTACTAAAAAGTGGTTTTCACCGGGCTGATTGGGTCAAAGTGGTGATGGAATAAATAAAACTAATTTATTTCATGTTCAACTCAACGTTTCGTTGGCGACTTTCCAACTTCTTCAGGAGTTTTTATTTGAAAATTCTGACGACAAAAATACAATATTTGTGTTATACAGCTTTTTGATTCTTTGTTTATGTTTACTTACAATTAGTTTTCTATCGCATTTCCAATAAGTATTATTCTTAATATGTAAAAAACGGGACTTCACAACACAGATTTGTATAATTTAGAAAAATAATTACTAGTAATGTATAAAAAAATATTGCAGCAAATCCTTAACCTAAATCACAGAACTGTATAAACTTAAATGATTGCAACTGAATATTGCAATTTGGTATTGTCTTTATCCTCTTTGGTGTTAATAGAGCTGTGTATTCTAAAAAATGTTATATCACCATATCGTGATATAACATTATAGCTCTGTTCCTTTACGTGCAAGAATCTTCAAGTTTTGCCACTTTTTACTCGAAAAGCGTTCCTTTACTTCTGACACCATACAATTCATATGTGATCAGTTTACAACTTTTGCTACTTTTGCCGGTTTTACCATTTTCAAAAGTAAAGGAACAGACCATATCAGCCCTATTCTGAACGCATGGGAGTTGGGAATTTTTTCCCATTCCCACATTTTCGTATTCTGAATAAAATTTTGTGGGAGTTTTTTTTCCCATTTCCCATCTCCCCTCATTCTGAATGAAGTTCGAATTGGGAATTTGTTCCCATGGGAAAAAAGTATACATTCTCTATCTTGAATTATGGGAGAATTTTGTGTCTTTTTGTGGGAAAAATCTCCCCAGCAAACAGTGTGGGAGTTTGAAAAAAAATTTCAAGAAATTTCATATTTTTATGTAATTTCTTATTTTAAGACATCTACACGACAAAATTATTGCAAATATTTATAATCGCCATGTGTTTGCTTAATAAAAGCATACAAAATGTACTGTAAAATATGTCATTAGACGACTTCGGATTTTGCATATTCTTATATGATACAAAAACCTGCAAGAATCTAACATGTTTTACACCGATAAAAAAATTGTCCTTTATGTTATCGAACAAAACAAAAAAAAAAAAAAAGTAGTAAACATTAGTCGATTTTTGCAGTTCTGGAACAGACCATATGTATTGAAATACGAGAAAAAGAGTCATGGTTGATTCTATTAACGCAGCACAGCAAGTAAAAACAAATCAATTTCAAAATTTTTGGCAATAATTATTAAAATATATTGGAAAATAACCATAATATATACAATCTTTACAACTTTTATTCATTTTCGTAAAATAACCTTCGGGTTTTTTAAATCAGACGACTAACGTTCTATTGAAAATATGTTAAGGGGAGTACACATTATAATTCAAAACTGACAGTCAACGTACTTTTAGGACAATTTTCCTGCAAACTTTTATTTAGCTAAAAACTTTTGAAATACAATATATACGGTATTATTTAGAGATTACAAAAGAAATTTTTCAGTTAGGCTTTGATATTCACGAAATAGACCTCGATGACTGTCAGTTTTGCTTGCCAATGTGTACTATACTTTAGTCTCCTCAACGACACGACAACGATCACACAAACGTACATACATATATGCTAAATTATTGCAATGCTATTCCATTTTCCGAAATGCCTTTTCTTGAATAGGATCGTTATTTTTGAACGTAGAAGCTTGAAATTTTGCAAGGGCATGCGTTTTAGTTTTAGATTCAATCAAAAACGTATTTTATTTATTTATTTATTATTATTATTATTATTTTTTTTTTTTTTTTTTGAGATACGTCTTCTGAAATATGTAATAATCGAGAAAAATATCCGAATTTATCTTTTTGAATTTTTTTAAAAATATGCAAAATACGAGATCTAGCGATCATTAGGAATAAGTAAAACTAGCGATATACGCGTTAAACCCCTAACTAAAATTATTCCGAATCAACATACAATTTTTAAATTCGTTGCAAACTTAAAAAGTTCCTATTAATTTATACACAAAACTTATGTTTGCCTACTAATTAAAAAAATGCCTACACCAATTCGCAAATTCTGAAGAAAATGTGCTTATTAGAACAACACCACACATCGTTGACTCCATTCACTTAAAAAATCCATAAATCAAAGCACGGTTGTTGAATTAAGTGAGTTGTGCTTTGCTAATCTAATTCAAAAACCGCGAATTCAATGCAAATAGGCATTTTGTATTACAAAACATTATTACAGCCCCAAAAGTATGCAATAATAATTTGGTGTAACTGATTTCGAATTTCGAAATTTCAGCTCCCATCGTTTGCTGTTCCCACGTCGTTGAGAATATGGAAAACATGGGAATGGGAAATTTCGTTCCCAAGGGAATGTTCAGGATAGGGCTGTATGTTAAATTCAAAAGCCATTCAATGAAGAATGATAGCAAACAAAATGTCTTATCTTGTTGTATTTATGTCTTTGATGTTGACTACAAAAATTTAAATTTAATCACAACATGTGACCATAATTATGAATGTTTTTTAACAGGTTGCCGGCAAACAAAATTATAAAAACAAATGGTCTGTTCCAGAACTGCAAAAATGTACTAATTTTTACTATTTTTTCCGATAACATAAAGGAAAAAATGTTATCGTAGTAAGAAATAGTAGCATCTTGCAGGTTCTGGAACAGAGCAAAAATTAAAGAACAGTGTTTTTTATTTGACAAAATGCTTGATTTATTATTATTATTATTTTTTAATATTTTACATTTTTTTGTGTTTCAAGTCTTCGTTTTTTATTCACATAACAACAAATTATAATTAAACTAAAATAATTATGTGCTGGAAATTTCCTAATATTGTTGATAAATTACATTATAAAGAAAATAATTACAAATTAACGACAGTAATTCTTGTGCCAGACAATGAAAATGTTTTTAGCTTATAAGGTAAGAAGGGAAAAAGGGAGCGCCCTTCGCCTCCGCTTTCTAATAAAAGCTACCAAATTTTAATGTGATATTTTTAATGTCTGGCACAAGGGTTATATATCGTCACCATAAATGCCCGAAGACGTAACCCACAAAATCAAAACTTTACAGGGGAAGCAAAAAACGTTATAAAATGAAACACTGTTTTATGGAATATAATTCTTATGAGGGCGAGTATTCGGGATATTATCAATCCTATACGAATGGGAGTAAAAAATGAAACCAAAACAGCGGAAACGCTTGGTTTTGGGATCCGTCATTACAACAAAATCTGCAATATTATGCCATTTCTTGAAATAGGATCGTTGTTTTTGAACGTAGAACCTTGAAATTTTTTTTGCCAGAGCATGTATTTTAACTTCATGTATCAGATCCCACCAAAAACCGAATTTCGATTTGCCTGTGGGTTTCGTCTTCGGGCATTTTTGGTGACAATATATTCAATTCCAATTAAAGACTTTACTTTCTTTTATCGAAATAAATATTTTTGTTAATCCATTTGCTATTCTATAGGCAATTTAGTCTGCATAAAGGTTTGTTTTTTTTAGAAGAAATTGCACAAAATAGTACTGGAAATCAGGAATTAGTTTTAAGTATTCTATTTGACATTTTATAGGCGTTTCATGCACATGTTAAAGACATGCGTTTTCTGACAAGAGTTTTGGAAATGGGATTTACTCAATTCCTAATCATCCGTTGAGGTTGTCCGAATTATTCCAATCAGCAATCGCCCAAACGCAATCACTCACATTATGACCGCTTTAGATCTGCCCAAGGCATTGAGTGTGTCCATTATGAGTTTTTGCGACCCCGTGGATATATTTTTTGAGAGCTTTCTATTTTATTTATTAAGCTCACCCGCCTTACACACTGAATACCTGGATTCGATTCCCAGACCAGACAACATCCATGTCAGCGTAATATTGGTGACATTTCCTGAATACTTCAGCCAAGTAAAATTTCTGTACATGTGGTATCTTAAGACACGCCGTTCGGACTCGGCTATTAAATGTAGGTCTTATATGATGAGGTAATTTGTATTGGGGTGCACTCATTGGATATTTATGGCAACATATGTAAAAAAATATTACCAAATTCGACATGGATCGTTAATTGTGTAACTTCCTTGGCTATTGCACGATCACGATAAGGGCTAAAATATCCGGTTATTTAGTCACCATCCTGCATCCAGCAAAGTCCACAATTAAGCATTTTATATTTGCAGTGATATCTGGCGAACACATACAGTCCATATTACGAAAATATTTGTGGTAGTCTTCGACAACGCACTCACACTCGAAATACCTTGAGAAAAGACTGGCACCTGCTTGGGCAAAGATAAGGAAACTTTATGGAGACGAAAAGCCTTCAATCATTTCATCATGTCTGGACTTATATTGTCAGTCAGGAAGTTAATTTGTGGCATCACACATTACACCAGGATTCATGGTGTCATCGTAAAAGCATGATTGATATGATTCCCTGGGATTTCAATTTCTCAATGACAGTGCATTAACAATCAGTCTCTGAAGCCGAATCCTAACGACTTGACTTTCAGCATCCAAAGCCCATCATCAGCTGGTTAGCACAATTGATTAGACTTCTGTTTTCATCGTAATTACATCATTGATATCATTCGAAAGGAGGTCAATTTCACAAAGACCGTGCTTCAACAGGCGGTGTCCTTAACCGAACACTAACGAGGTGACTTCCTGTATCCAAAGCGCATGAAGAACGTGCATCAACTGGCAGCCCCTTAACCGAACCCTAACGAGATGATTTTCAACATCAAAAGTCTTGCATTAGCTGATTAGCACAATTCGTTCTACCCCTATTTGTATATCCCTTTATAATCAGCCTTTTTACGGCTGGAGTTGTCGTATCCAAAATTGCAAGTTGACTTGTCGTAACGGCTCATTGGTATTATGAATTTATTTGTACTAAAAAGCAAAAATATCAATTTGTAAAGAATTCTTTTGGTAAAACAAATTAATAGAATTGTTAGTAGATAATTTTTAAACTTTTTATCCTAAAGAAAAACCAAGCCTACAGTTTGAACAATCAAAATGATTGTTTGGCGTAGACGTTTTTGTAGTCGTTGTTGTAGGAGATATTAGCTATTACGAAGCCGCCGATTTTGTTAGAGGACTTACACACAGCCAACGGACCTTTGACTATATATTTCGATAATCAGGCGGTCTTCAAGTCATCGACTATATACTTGAAACCGATCCAATATCTCTAAAATCTGCTGGGTTCCATGTTATTGTAGTGGGGAATGAACTATATCATGACTCAATCGATCAATCTACAAATCTATATCACTGGCAGGCTATGCAAACGAGGCAATAACACGGACTTAAGGTCGAACAGTTGTCATACAATGTGGAATTGGTATTTCAATGCAAGGAGAATTTTGCAGTCCTAATCCTCATATTTGAATATCAACATTTGTGAAAATCACAATGATTAAAGCACCAAATAAAGTGGGGACGCGACCAAAAAAATCGTCTTCAGGACTTTGAAAACGTTGATTTCCCATACCTGCCTATTAAGATCATCTAAATAAAATTATGGCCAAATTTATTCGAAAAAGGTACTTTCCTTTTCCAACATAACTAGCCAAAAAAGCTGTTTAATACAGGGTGTTTTTTAAGCTAGATAGAACTTTAAATTGTAAAAAGTAACACAAAAAATTAAATTTTGTTGAAACTTTTTTTTTATTTGTTTCAGTATACTCTGACAAATCACCATGAATAGACTCACGCTTGAACAACGCTACGAAATTATCCAAATTTACTTTGAAAATCAGTCGTCGATTCGCTCTAGAGCAGTTGGCAAATGACCCGTTGTTTTATCGCAAAATTGTGTTCAGCGATGAGGCGCATTTTTGGCTTAACGGGTTTGTTAATAAGCAAAATTGCCGCATATGGAGTGAGACCAATCCACAAGAGACCCTACAGACTCCATTACATCCAGAAAATGCACCGTATGGTGCGGTTTTCACGCTGGTGGCATCATCGGACTTTATTTCTTCAAAAATGAGGCCGGATCTCGCGTTACGGTCAATGGAGATCGTTACCGCACCATGATCAATGATTTTTTGTTTGAAAATATGGATGACATTGATCCGGAGGAGATGTGGTTTCAACAGGATGGCGCTATTGAAACCAAAATTTGGCGATAAGTTGATATCGAGAAGTGGACCTGTCAATTGGCCTCCAAGGTCGTGCGATTTGACACCTCTCGATTATTTCCTGTGGGGCTACGTGAAGTCACTGGTTTATGCTGATAAACCAGCAACAATTGATGCCTTGGAGGCCAGCATTGTTCGCGTTATTCGTGACATACGGCCAGCAGTGCTCGAAAAAGTGGCCAAAAATTGGACGTCCAGAATGCACTTCGTCAAGAACAGCCGCGGTGCCCATATGCCCGAAATCATTTTCAAATGTTAATGTCACGTATTGATCTTTCGAATAAAAAAATTTGATTACAATTTAATTTTTTGTGTTATTTTTTACAATTTCAAGTTCTATCAGGCTTAAAAAACACCCTTTATAATAATCTCATAATATAAAATAATACATTATGGAATCAAGTCTGAGAAAAAACCGACTGCAATTTGAAATCCACAGTTAAAGTTCTTTCAGGGAACACCTTTCATGTATCCATGTTGATGTTTTGTTTTGCCTAAAAATAAAAACTAATTAAATATTATTATTTTTTTTTCAAAACTGTACCTACTACTTTTTCAAAAATAAAACAAAAAGTTTTCAATTAAAAATATGAACAAAATTCATTATCTTCTTTTATGGGGGTTTTCATTTTCATCACAATATAATTTCACAATCTATGCATATATTTATGTATAATATTCTCTATAGTACAATCTTCAATACAAGTTTATTTCGATTTTTTGCAGAGTAGCAAACATTGTATATCTGCTCTGATTCTTATTCGTATGTTTGTATAGCTTAATCATCTAGTGCTTGCTCTTATAATCAGCTTATGCTCTTATCATTCGCAAAAAAAAGATTCATTTGTTTTTTTACATTGTATGCCAATTACAAAGTTGTTCTTAATGGACATTTCTTCTTAGTATTTTCAGTGTTTCCTTTGTTTTTGCTATTAATATTATTTTAATAATTATATTAGTATTATTATGTACATACATATGCGCAATATATAGTTAATCTATTGGTGTATAAAAATAAATAAAAACAAAAAATCTACAATAATAAAAAACACAAACTTACTCAACCGGACCCGGCCGCTTTTCCGGTTTTATTATGATTTTTAGTCCGGTCGATAAATTGGTGTTTTCGGTATAAATTCAATTGAAATAACATATTCCATCATTGAATTTGAATCACATTGTTGTTTGTGCAATCGCCAATGAAGACCAAGTTTATGATATAAATGACTATTCTCCCATTCCAGTAATTTATCCAATGTTATTTGGGTCTATAGAGTCAATGAAGAAGACAAAACAAGTACATGAGAAAAAAAAAATAGAAAAATGTTATTCCCTTAGAATACTCACTCGTTTACTGAGACATATCACCGGCCACAATGAACAGCCTAGTGTACAACAACAACAGACACATCCACAAAACAGCCACTTAACATTGACGGGTAAGGTTTTCTTTAAAATACCATTTATTCGACCAATTGTGGCTTTGAATTCTTCAGGTGCTACTCGTGACATCAGACCAGATGGGAATTCTGTATTAAAACGATTACTTAAGCCAAATCTGTAAAACAAAGCATAAAATTAGAAAATGTATGTACAATTTGAAATGAAAATATCAATAAAATACATGTCAAAATATAGTGAATTCTAGGAGTGGTACTATATGTAAGTCTATTGTACTGTTCTAAATCGAATCTGTGCATAAGCTTGTGCAAGCATTCAGCATTGCACGATTATGCCTCAGCGCTTGCAAATATTTATTTTTGGAAACCCCAAGTTGTGTTTAAGGCACACTTTTAAGCTTGATAAATATTTATCGATACCTAGCTAATATTTTGATTATTTATATTTGTTCATTAAATTATTTTCTTTTACTTTGTAAGTTTGCCTATTTTACCAACAAAATAAAGAGTCGCTTAACAGACGTTACCTACGCACCTAACAGCAGTATTACCATATTGAGGTAGAGACAGTTTGATGAATTGTACTGATACGACTATATTATGTTTAAAATCGAGTCAAGTTTATCTCTTCAAGTTTTCTGACCGAAAATTAAGTATTTTGTCGAATAATAAGTAAGAACACCGTTTTTATTTTGTTTTCATAATTTTATATGATTTTGTTAAAAAACGTTCATAATTATGGTAACTTCTAGTGATTGTTGAATATTATTACAAATATTCAAATATCATTACAAATATTCAACAAAATGTTACAACAAAAATTTAAATTTAATCACTAGAATTAACCATTTTGAATTTTATTGTATCAGATTGTCAGCAAAATATCTTTAGATTTTTTAAACAATTGATTTCCAGGAGAAATTTCTATTTGGTAAAAATCATCCCTACACACGCCACTAACAAATCCGGTTCTCTCAGGGCTGCTTCTGTGGCAGAGAATCAGGAAAAAGGTTTGGAAAAGTATTGTTTTAATTTCAATTGATTAATTCACATAAATGAGAACCTAGACCATAGGGCCAAGAACGGTCCTCATTAAAGAGAGAAATTTATCATAGTAATTGTCAATTGTATTTGTATATTTGTATCATTTTTATTTTAATTGTATTTAACTCCATTGTGATTAAATTAAAAAATATTAATAACAAAACATTGTAATTAAAAATATTGAAAAACAAGTAAGCCAAGGCTATAGTCGGACGGGGCCGACCATGTGATACCCTACACCTTACCCCTGGGAAGTCCCCCGCCGGGGTTAACAATCTTGAAGCGATGTGGGGGCTAGACGTCACAATCTTCTCATTTAACTTCTTGTAGTGTTGAACTGGGAGGCTGTGATCGACCAAAGGTTATCCACTCTCTGTCACGCACCAATTCAGTGCACTGGAATTCAAAGTGTATCTCCGGATTGAGTGACACATATTTGGTAGCGATCTCCTACCAAAGTAATTGTGAGATCCCCTAACACCGGGGTGTTAAGCGACCTCGTGCCCATCGGTGTACCAAGGTTTTCAGTTAGGGTACCAACTGTATTCGAACGGAGCCTCGCTTGATACGTGGGCACCTCAGCGAGTAGTTAGCGCCCCAGTCATGGTAGTGGAGGGCTATGCCATGGCTGTACTCAGCTCCCCCATTACCGTTCATCTCTCATGGATAATACTAACAACAATAAAAACTATAAAAACAAAAATTCCGAACCACCCTCATCACCGACCTTTGCCTTGAACCCGGACAATGCCGCACCTCGTGCGAACACCCAACCCCTGGGCGGGGACGTCTGCAAACCGACACTGGACAGTGTAAGCGACGCGATCAATAAGCAGAGTAGGGATTTGCTCGAGCTCCTGAGGGACAGCGAGAGTTTACGACTTAGTCAGGAGAGCCCCCCTCCATTGGACTGGGAGAGTTGGGAGGATGATGAGATGGATATTACAATTATCCCATCTCAATCATCCACCGCTACTCTCTCTCGTGCTTTGGAGAGCTCCAACCTAACGGTCGAGGCTCCCTCTCCTTCAGGGGCTGAAATGTCGGTCGGTTCCGACAAACCACCCCTATACAGGCAAGACGCCTTGGTAGAGGATGCTGTGGAGGAGGATACGTCAACGGCCTCCCCCATGTCTCCCTCCACCAGAGCCAATAAATCTCGACAGAAGAAGGATAGGCACAACTACCGTAGAGCTATCTACTACTGTCGGAGATTTATTGGCAATGACCCATCCGAGGTGACCCCGTCGGAATCTAGGGAAATCGGCCTGAAGATCCGATTTGTGAGGCGTTTCGAAAGGAAATATCCTCACTTTGAAAAGATCTCCCTGCCGATTGACCAGATCCCGATCCCTGTGGAGGCTGCAGTTTCCGGCACAGCGGCTGAGAAAAAGGCAACCTCTATGGGGAAAAATGCAAAACCTTAGCTGGAGGCTTCTGAAGCACTTCAGGGAGAGAGACGGCATGGTGATGCGTTTCACCGTCGATAGTGAGAGTGCTGAATACATCAGAGACTGTGGGGGAGTACTGTACTTCGGTTACGGTGGACTTCGGTTCCGGTTCTCGGGGTCACAGTAAGGTTGTTCAGCAGCATGGTCTTCAGGTGTTGCAGATCAATCTGCACCACTGTAAGGCCGCAGCTGCTCAACTCCTTCTCTCCCTCACAGACTCTGCAGTACATATTACTTTGGTCCAGGAACCCTATTTATATAAAAATAGGGTTTCTGGGCTAAACAATAAGCACTTCTCATTATTCTACGCGAATAATGGAGATAAAGTAAGAACCTGTATTGTAGCTAGAAAAAGTTTGAATCTTATTCAACTCTACAATTACAGTTATGGTGATACGACTGTGGTGAGACTGGATGAGGTTACCGGTAGGGCTTTAGTCTTGGCCTCAGTCTATATGCCGTATGAGGTACCCGACCCACCTAGCGAATTGGTGCGCAAACTTGTGGAGGAGACGGCGGGCAGTTGCAGATTGGTGATGGGCTGTGATGCAAATGCTCATCACTTTCACTGGGGAAGCAGAGACACCAATACGAGGGGTGAGTCCATATTCGATTTTATTTTAGTTAATAATCTACGAGTATGCAACAGGGGTGACACTGCCACCTTTCATAATAGGGTAAGGGAGGAGGTCTTAGACATCACTCTTACAAATATGGAAGATACTTCCATAATGGACTGGAGAGTATCGAATGAGTGTTCTTTTTCAGATCACAGGGCGATACACTTTCGAGTGCATTATGGAAGTAAAAGGCAACCACCTCATAGGAACCCAAGCTGGGAAACCTACAACTCCCTTGTTTCCTCGAGGTTGTGCGAGTTCCCCGAACCACGTACAACGGAGGAAATAGATGGCCAAGTTGAAGATCTCACGCGTGTCCTCCTGGGTTGTTATGAGAAGTCCTGCCCATTAACTTATCCTGGTAGGAGAACTCAACCAGTTTGGTGGAACAAGGAGCTGGCTAAGCTTAGGAAAAGCTGTAGGAAAGCATATAATAAAGCTAACAGAACAAAATCTGATACCGATTGGAATCTCTATAAAGAGAGTTTCAATCGGTATAAGAGTGAAATCAGGAAAGTTAAAGGGGACTCGTGGAAAAGCTTTAGTGAGTCGATAGAAGGGGTTAATGCAGCGGCGAGATTCCGTAAGGTGATCTCGAAGGACCCAAAACCCTTCGGGAGTATCAAACGGGATGACGGTACCTGGACTAACTCCGCTCTGGAGACTCTAGATCTGCTGACAGGAACACACTTCCCTGGGAGCGAGGATGTCAGCTCGAGTACACCGGGTGTGTACGAAAGCATGAACCGCACGCCCGAGGAGGTGGCTCTTGTCAACAGATTAATAAGCCATCCCAAAATCTCATGGGCGATAAGTACTTTTCAGCCATATAAGTCTCCTGGACCTGATGGTGTCATTCCAGCGATGCTTCAGAATGCACCAGCTGTGCTGACAACCATTCTTCAGAAGATTTTTAAGGCATGTTTACTACTATCGCACATTCCGGCACTATGGAAAGAGGTGACAGTGACCTATATTCCCAAAGCTGGGAAACCAAGTCACTCGCTGCCTAAAGACTATAGGCCGATTAGTCTTTCCTCCTTTCTTTTGAAGACTTTGGAAAGGTTGTTAGACTTAGAAATTAGAACTTTCTTCAGCAGTGACCTTATAAGCAATTCGCAACACGCTTATATTAAAGGTAAATCGACAGAAACAGCGCTACATTGTGTCGTAGGTTATATAGAGAAGAATATGGGGGATTCGAACTTCACCTTGGCTGCCTTTCTGGACATAGAGGGTGCCTTTAATAACGTGAAGCTCGAATCCATCCATCTCGCTCTAGAATCTCTGGGTGTCCCCTCTATCTTGATAGAATGGATTGACAGCATGCTTAGAAGCAGACTTATCAATTCTAATATTGGGGAGAGCTCTATTAGGAGATCTGTCACCAGGGGCACACCTCAAGGGGGAGTCTTATCCCCCTTGCTCTGGCTACTGGTGATAAATGGGATACTCATGGAATTCGACAATCTAGGGACAAAGGTAGTTGCTTATGCGGATGATGTGGTAATCCTGATTAGCGGGAAATTTTTAACCACATTATCTGATTTAATGCAAAGGGCACTTGCTAAACTCTCGCGCTGGGCTCACAACAATGGACTGGGTGTGAATCCGGCTAAGACAGAGCTGGTGCTCTTTACTAGAAAAAGAAAGATCAGCGAGTTCGTACCACCAACACTAGATGGAGTGCAGTTGAATCTCTCTACAGAGGCGAAATACCTGGGTGTGATTCTTGACCATCAGCTTAGATGGAAAAGGAACACAGAGGAGCGCACTAAAAGGGGTCTAATTGCACTCTATTCTTGCAAGAACTCGATAGGTAAGAACTGGGGTCTGAGACCAAATGTCGTACATTGGTTGTTCTTGACAGTGGTATGCCCCATTTTGACCTATGGGTGTCTTGTCTGGTGGCAGGCCCTGAACAGTAAGTCAAATCTGTCTAGATTAGCTAGTGTGCAAAGATCTGCTTCAGTTCTTTTTACGGGGGCAATGAAGAGCACCCCTCAAGCAGCACTGAGTGCAATACTGAACATCCAGCCTCTGGATGTTTCTGTTCAGTATCTAGCATCCCGTAGTGCCTTGAGGCTCAAGCAGCTTAATCTATGGCGTTCTTCAGGGTCTGGACATGCTAGCATTTTACATCTTAGCAGTCTGATCGAACTACGTGACGGAGGGTCTGTAACAGACTACATCTCGCCTTCGCTGGACTTTGATGCAGCGGAGGTCTATATCCCCGACAGAAGTGAATGGGAGCATGGCAGGCCACTACCCGATAGCCTCTCCATCTTTACTGATGGCTCTAAGATGGTCGAAGGTACTGGTGCGGGGGTGTTCTGCGAGGAGCTGAACGTTAAACGCTCTTACAAGCTTAATACGAATTGCAGTGTTTTTCAAGCGGAGGTCTTCGCAGTATTGAAGGCCTTAGAATTAATAGTAGGACTGACGGACGAAACAGGCAGGGCAGTTACGATCTACGTAGATAGTCGGGCCGCCCTTAAGGCGTTAAGGTCTTACACTATTAAATCTAGGATTGTTCAAAACTGTAGGTCCTTATTAAAAACATGTAATTTACGCGTTAGGCTATGTTGGGTGCCAGGGCACTGTAATGTAGAGGGAAACGAGATTGTTGACGAACTAGCAAGACGTGGCTCCCAGTCCTCTAACCTCATGGTAGAGGACTACGTTAAACCCCCGCTTTGCTACTTCCTCGGCAAGCTTAGCCAGTTCTACGCAGAGAAAACCGAAAGAATATGGCAGGACGTACCTGGCTGTAAGGTATCAAAGTCAATCTGGCCGGCAATCTCGAGGCGTAGAACTGCGTCCCTTGTCTCACTTTGCAAGTCGGAGATCAGGATCGCCACAGGAGTCATAACTGGCCACTGTGGCATTAGATCTATGACATGCAAGTGGGATGGCAACAGCATTGAGTACTGTAGGCTATGTGAGGATGAGGAGGAAACGGAGACAATTGAGCTCCTTCTATGTAAATGTCCTAGACTAATTGTCAAAAGGCATTTACTTTTTGGTGTACATGTGATTGAATCTCTTTCCTACTTCTCCTCTGTCAACCCAACAATTCTGGTATCGTACTGCAAGAGCCTTAAGTGGCTCTGGGGCAGGTCAGTGCAGACTTGAAATCTGCAATATTCCCTTGTAGTTTATCTATAGTTATATATATATATTTTCCTCTAAATTTCGAACTTCTCTCTCCTTACTTTATGATCATCAGCTATACTTACACTAATTACTCTATTTTCTTCTCTCTCCTCTCTCCTATCCTATACATTTCTATTTCCCCTCCCTATCCAAACCCCCTACCTAATCAACCATCTCCCCATAGCACATAACACTGGAACCCGCACATCATCAACACCTCCAAACTACCTCTTGGCAAAAACCACCAAATTCAACTTCCATCATTTCAATCAGCAACAAACAAATATCATCATGCACATAATCACCATATAATCATACACAATAACCAGATACATTTAACCAGCACAACACATACACATAATCACATCACAACATCAGCATCATCAATCAACAACAACAATAGTCTGGATGATCACAATGGACCTCAAGGTCTCCGAGTGGAGTGACTGTCAGTATGACAGCCACGCATCCTAAACCTAACCTAACCTACCCCTGGGAAGTAGCTTTCCATAAATCAAAATGTCTTTATGGAACAAATAAACTTATTGTAGGAAATAACTTTGGGGATTCTGGTACCGTATCACACCAAGCTTAAAAAATAATATAATAATTTTTAGATTCACTTTGGCAGTTTTGTTGAGAGTGGTGTAGGATATAAAAAAAAAAACAAAAATGATTCTTAGCCTTCCATAGAGAGAATACCAATCTTATGTAGGAAAGCAATTTTGTACGGGTTCTCAAATCTACTCCTGTATCCGGGCAGTGGGAATGAGAAATCAATGTCCGAACACCTGTCATATAAATGCTTTATAGGCATCTATAAAAAGGAAACCAATGTTCAGGAATTAATTACTGTAAATATACGCACATATCATATGGTAATTTGCTTCCCCAACGACAATGTACCGAAATTGATTCAGACTACATACGATGGCCCCATTTGAACAAAAAGATTCAATTATAATAAAACGATACTCGATTGTTGACATGGTTGATATGCTCTACGATTTATATACCCTCCAAAATCAGATGGAATATTAAGTTTGTGCGAGGTTTATGTATTTTTTAATTGAAACAAAGGCACATCTATAAAAAAGTAACAAAACGTATATTTGGTTCGAAGGAAATACAAGAACTGAAAATTATAATTTCAAAATGAAAAAAGTATTTTTCTGTCAATTTAAAATTCAAAGAAAAGGTGATGTAAGTTTACAAGTACAAACATTGTAAAGTATGCACCTACATTACCCCCTTCCTAGTGAAAACGATACAGATTTCTCTTCCGATTTGATAGGGGTGATCTGTTGACTTAAATCAATTTCTAAATGTTCAATTTCTGTAAATGCTGGTTTAAGTCGATCAATTGTGATGTTATCTGTCTTGCTTCCGATTTGAAGGGTAAAATATTTTGGAAATCTTTTGATCACTCTGTAAGGTCCATGAAATTTTTGCTCAAGAGGTTTAAGTACATGATCACTTCTTATCCACACATGGGAACATACATTCAATTCCTTGTTGATAAATATATTTGAACTGTTCTTATTTGAAGTTATTGCGGGTTTAATTCCAGACATTAATGTTTGAAGATGTAACAGAAAATCATCTGAATCTAGAACGACATTACTTTCGGTGAACATTTGACCAGGAACATGAAGTGTTTCGCCATATACCATTTCAGCTGGAGAGCAATTAATTGCATCTTTTACCGAAGTTCTTAACCCTAGCAATACTAAAGGCAAAGACCTTGTCCATTGCGTTTTGTTGTGGCATATCAATGCGGATTTAAGAGTTCTGTGAAGACGTTCAACTAATCCGTTCGATTGTGGATGATAAGAAGTCGAATGTTTTAATCGAGTTCCCAATAACTTTAATAGATTCCGAAAAGTATTCGATGTGAACTGACGTCCTCTGTCTGTATGAACAATATCTGGTGGACCAAAACGAGATACCCAGCCATTTAAGAAACTTTGGGACACAGTTTCAGCTGTAATATTCGGCATTGGTATTGCTTCCATCCATCGCGTAAATCGATCAATGCAGGTAAGAATATAGCGATGACCATCTGATAGTGGAAATGGACCAACTATATCTAAGTGCACATCAGCAAAACGTCGCGATGATAATGGAAATGTCCCGATAGGACTTTTTGTATGGCGAGTTATTTTTGATCGTTGACAATACTGACAAGATTTCGTCCACTGTACACAATCTCTTTTCATGAAAGGCCAGCAATAACGTTCAGTGACAAGTTTTACGGAAGATATTGAACCAGGATGAGATAAATTGTGTAAACCATAGAATATTGATTTTCGCAATTGAACTGGAACATATGGTCTTGGATTATTAGCTTGAGAGACGTCACAATATATCTTCGTATTTGAGGCAGGAATTGTAATGAGTTGTAAATTCATTGATGTTTCGGATTTTAACAAATCTTGAAGTTCTTGATCGCTTTGTTGAAGTTTTGATAGTTCTTCAAAATCCAATAATGATAATGATTCTACACGGGAGAGTGTATCTGCAACGATGTTTTTATTACCCTTAATGTACCTCAAATCCGTTGAAAATTGGCCAGTTTAATTGTCGTAGTTGACGAGGGCTTGCTTTTTCTGGCTTTTGAGAAAAAGCGTAAATTAGTGGCTTGTGATCAGTATAGATTGAAAACGAACGGCCTTCTACGTAGTCCCGAAAATACTTAACAGCTTCATAAATCGCTAATAGTTCTCGGTCGTAAGTACTATAGCGTTGCTGAGTTTTGCTTAGCTTCTTGGTAAAGAAAGATAATGGTTGTAACTCACCATTTATTCGTTGTTCCAAAACAGCACCTAAAGCAAAATCTGATGCATCTACTTTAATGGATAATTCTGCATCACTAACGGGATGAAATAACAACACTGCATTTGATAAGCTTGACTTACATTGCAAAAATGATTTTTCCGCTTCTTTAGTCCAAATGACAGGTCGTTTATCATTTTTCACTACATTCTTGAGAAGTTGGTTTAGTGGGGCTTGTTCTGTCGCTGCATTAGGTAAAAATCTTCTATAAAAGTTTACCATTCCGAGAAAGCGTCTTAAGTCCTTTATAGTCGAAGGCTTAGGGATACTTACAATTTCATCAACTTTGCTTCGAATGGGTTGCATTCCAGTTGATGATATTCGGAAACCAAGGAAATCGATTTCACTATTACCGAAAGAACATTTACCTTGATTGACGACAATGCCATATTTCTGAAACCTCTCAAAAACAATCTTCAGATGCTCCAAATGTTCAGCAGGCGATTTTGAAAATATAAGGACATCATCAATGTAGACAAAGACAAAAGGTAAACCACGTAGTACTTCATCCATTAAACGTTGGAAACTTTGGGCGGCATTTCGCAATCCAAACGGCATTTTGACAAATTCGTATAAACCAAATGGAGTAGCGATAGCAGTTTTTGGTACGTCGTCAGGAAATACAGGGATTTGATAGAACGCGCGCGCCAAATCCAACTTTGAAAATATGCAGCTACCGGCTAAGTTAATGTTGGCATCAGTGATAAAAGGTATTGGATAACGATCAGGTACCGTAATTTTATTTAAAAATCGGTAATCTCCAACACATCTCCACTCACCATTTTTCTTGGGAACCATATGAAGAGGGTTCGACCAATTACTACTTGATGATCTAATAATCCCATGTTCGAGCATATACTCAAAATCTTTTTTGGCAATTTTAAAACGATTTTGATCTAAGCGCCGTGGTTTTGCATGTACGGGTGGTCCAGTCGTTTCAATATGATGATATATTCCATGTTCCGTTTTAATTCCAGGAAGAGTGGAGGCTTGATAGACTTCTGGATACTTCATTAACAATTTGTTGTACACAGATTTGTAACATCTGCTATAATAAAGGTCCAAGAAAAATTTCTGCGTAATCCGAAATCTAAATGCATAATTTTCTGACCGAAAGTACGAATTGAAGAACCATTTGCAGCAAAAATTTTAATACCACAGTCTGACGTTTTTGAAGTCTTAAAGCACGGAGGAATTACAGACACATCGGCCCCGGTGCCAATTAAAAAATCTCTGTTGGAAAGCTTATCTTTAACAAAAAGGCGACACGAGATACCACTGTAATCTGGAATTGTCGCAACTTCCGAGTGGTCCTCTAGTTTTTTGAGAAAGAGCATGGGGACACGCATTTTGTTGCCTTTTCTGCAAACCGATTATGGTACCAACACCAGTCTCTGTGTCGTGACTTACTTCTGTTACGCGACTTGCTGTTATTACCTGTGTCTGAACGAGTCTGAGAGCGGTTTCTAGAAAAGTTGTTGAATTTCTTTTCTAAAGCTTCAATTTGACGGGATATTTTGGTCATATCAATATTGCCAGCTGCAGCAGTTACTTCATAAAGTTGTGGCGAACGTAGACTCATGATCTTATCTGCTTGCAGAGCTAACGAAGGCAAATCACTTACTTGACTTATTGTTAAAATAGACCGAACATCTTCTGGAAGTTGTTCCAAAAAGAGTGTCTTGAGAACAGCGTCATTTAATTGACCAGAAGCAAGATTTTTCATAATTTGCAGCAAATGCGATGGCTTTTGGTCTCCTAATTCTTGATTTTTCAGCAGTCTGCGGAGTTTTGATTCCTGAGATTCGGAAAATGTTTCCATAAGGCGATTTTTAACGGCAACAAATCTACCATCAGCAGGAGGGGATTCCAAAATATCACAAATGTGAGGAAGAAAATTTGAATCGATATTTGCTACAACATATTGGAATTTGGTCTCATCGCGAGTGATACCAGAAATTGCAAAAATAGCTTCAACCTGCATAAACCATAGTTTTGGATTTTCTTTCCAGAATGGAGGCAGCTTGTGGACACTAGAAGCAGCAACATTACGGGCTTGAGAATTTTCATTCCGACCATCTGCTAATTGATCCGAATTTTCCGAGGGCATTGTTACACTAGTTTTGTATTTGGTTTTTGTATTTAACGATTCAAAACGCGAGGTCACCAATTAATGTGCGAGGTTTATGTATTTTTTAATTGAAACAAAGGCACATCTATAAAAAAGTAACAAAACGTATATTTGGTTCGAATGAAATACAAGAACTGAAAATTATAATTTCAAAATGAAAAAAGTATTTTTCTGTCAATTTAAAATTCAAAGAAAAGGTGATGTAAGTTTACAAGTACAAACATTGTAAAGTATGCACCTACAAGTTTGTCATCGAAACAATTGTGGAAACCATGTACAGTACACATTAGGGTTAAAAACAATACATCAGTACTACGTGCGGAGTATTGTCCCAATAACAAACGCGCTTATTTAAAGCGGTTTCATTGTTTTTTTCAAAATAGTCTGGCTTAATCCCATTGTTGTTGTTTTAATATTTTAAAACAACTAGTTTATTAGTGGAAAAGATTTGGCATTGTTCGCCAGGGGTAAGGCAGGGAATACTATAGTTTCGATTCTCGCCACAGAATCTCATCAGTTCCCTTGTTTTTTGTTTGTGGATATTCTCCACCGAAGTTATTTTTCAATAACTTCTTCAACAATAAACTTGTTATACCCAAACATCAATCGTCAGCTCGAAGTATAAAGGTAAGCAAAGAAAAAAGTTCAATGAGAAGCTTTTCCTTGGCAACCTCACACAACTCCGACCCAATGGCCTAATTAGCTGTACTCGCAATCTGTAGGTACGCGGCATAAATTTCGCCTAGGGTGGGGGCCTTTATAGGTCCACCCACATATATGAAGGTTTTTCATAAAATGTCGATATTTCAAAATTTATACAATCAACCTGTAATCAAATTATTATTTTCTTATAGTGGACCCAATGGCCTAATTAGCTGTACTCGCCACTTGTTGGTATGCGGCATAAATTTCGCCTAGGGGGCCCTCAATATGTCCACCCACATGTATGAAGGTTTTCAATAAAAAGTCCTACAGAATCTTTTTTTTAACTTTCCGTTTTTTTCAATTTTGTCAATTTTCCGTGTTTTCGCTCTTTTTAGATCCTGGAAAAGGTCTAAAACACATATTCTTCAAAAACGATTTTGCCAAAATCGTTTTTAAAACTGTTCTAAATCAGGATTTAAAATGCTAACGTTATATTAGCAAAAGCACCGAATATTTACAGCTTTGCCTGCTAAAATTTCTTCGAAATATGTTTAGCAACAATGAACAACGGCAACATGTAGCAACAAATTTCACAAAAATATTGCTAGCGATGCTATTTGATATTGTTGCTTTGATAAAAAAGCGTCGGACACGCATACTCATATTTTGCAGCACACATGATCAACACATATCAGAGAAAGCAAGAAAGTTTCAACGACTTAGCATGTTTTCAGCAAACAATTGTTTTTGAGATCAGGGTTACCAGTGTAATGCATTAAAAATCACGATATAATTAATTCCACTTTTTCGTTCAAAGGACATGTGCATTTTTGGTGAAGGCGTTAAAAATATATTTTTTTATTTTTAAACAATAATAATTAGTATTTCTTAGGTTCTACTATATGATGGGAGCATTTTGACATTAAATGGCATCTTTTTATTACTGCGTTGGCAACTCTAATAACAAAAAACACCCTCTCTGGCTAATTCGCTGCGACGAATGGTCAGCCGACTTCTGAATATGTAGCGTGGTTGTCGATTATGCCTAACGAAAAAAAGATTAGGCGTAAAAAACGAAATAAGCAAAAATGTACAAAAATAAATATGCGTTCCGTTGCTTATTTAGCCGTGTGTGTGAATTTTGTGTAACAGTTGAAGTGTACAGCTAATGCTAATGTTTTTAGATGCTGGCTTTTAAACCCTGTTCTAAATCTGTTATACGTGAGAGAATGTGTCTTGGCTAAATGTGGTGGTATTTATGGTTTTTGTCTCCGCTAGTTAAAATCGATTTTATTCTTACGCACATCTGACGAAAGTATCTGCGAAAACAATTTTCAGTGAAAACGTTGCCTCAAACGAAAACGTTTTTAAAATCCTTATGACATTTTCGTCTGATTAAATAATTGAGTTTAATTTGAACGAAAATTTGAGGTATTTTTAAGTTAATTAAATTAAAGTAAACGCGGTTATTTAAAAAATTTAACTTTGACTTATGGTCCCGTATAAAAAACAGTTTCTGGTTCTATAAAAAATAGGTTATATTAACCGCAATGTAAAAACTTCCATGCAATCGGTGCGGGAAGTTTTTAACCATTGGAAAAGTGACACCAATTTTCATAATAATTTTCCATGCTCTATGTGGTAGTATTTTTTATGTTTGCACAAAATACCATAACACTACATATTCATAATCAGCATAAAATGTTAAATCGGCGTAATCTAACGATGTCTATCTGTCCATCCGTCTACTTACTTACTTACTTAGTTGGCCCATTACAGAACATTTGTTCCATAGACCGAACTAAGAAAAGATCTCCATTCCTCTCTGTTTTTCGCTTGACTTTTTGGAATACCGCGCCTTTCCATTTCTTCATCCACTTGTGTGCTCCATCGAAGCTTAGGCCTGCCGATTCTGCGTGCACCGCCATGTGGCATGTATTCATACGCCTTTTTAGCGGGTTCATCATCGCTCATTCTCATGATATGGCCTAGCCAACGCAATCGTTGCATCTCGATACGTTTAACTATATGCATGTCTTTGTATAGCTTATATAGCTCGTGGTTCATACGACGTCGATATTCACCGTCAACGCAAATCGGCCCGTAGATCTTTCGAAGAATTTTCCTCTCAAACACACCAAGCACTGCCTTATCTGCTTGCGCAAGTACCCATGCTTCGGAGCCATACATTAGCACGGGTAGTATCAGCGTTTTGTATAGTGTTATTTTTGTTTGACGAGATGTGGCTTTGTTTTTAAATTGCTTACTTAATCCATAGTAGCATCTGTTGGCCAATACAATTCTTCTTCTTATTTCACAACTGATGTTGTTTGTTGTGTTTATGGCAGTGCCGAGGTAGACGAAGTCTTTAACTACCTCAAAATTGTAGGTACCAACTTCTACGGTTGGTCCGAGCTCTATGGACGCTTTGCGCGTCGACACCATCAATTTGGTCTTTTCGCCGTTTACCGCCAGACCCACTTTCGCAGATTCTGCTTCGACCTTCCTAAAGGTATCAGTTACTTCCTTTACTGATCGTCCCATGATGTCTATGTCATCAGCATAGGCAAGTAACATGTGGCTATTGGTGTAAATTGTGCCATTTCTTTTGACATTTGCATCTCGTATTACCTTTTCCAGCAAAATGTTGAATAGGTCACACGAAAGGCTGTCTCCTTGTCTGAAACCTCTTTTGGTACAAAATTCTTCGGAGAGGTTCTTTCCAATTTTAACTGAGGACCTAGTATCAGTTAGAGTCATCTTACAAAGCCGGATGAGCTTTGCGGGAATACCAAATTCAGACATTGCATGGAATACCTTTGATCGGAGGGGACTGTCGAATGCTGCTTTATAATCGACAAAAAGGTGAAATGTGTCGATCTGCATCTCTTGGGTCTTCTCTAGGATTTGCCGCAGGGTAAATATCTGGTCAATGGTGGACTTGCCAGGTCTAAAGCCACATTGGTAGGGTCCAATTATCTCGTTGACCATAGGCTTTATTCGTTCGCACAGTATCCCTGACACTATCTTATAGGCAATAGGGAGTAGACTTATGCCCCTATAGTTGGAGCATACAGTCTTATCTCCTTTTTTGTGGACGGGACATAGGATGCTCAGGTTCCAATCGTCGGGTACGCGTTCTTCCTGCCAGATGGTACTAACTAGCTGATGCATACACCTTATCAGCGCGTCGCCTCCGGTTTTAAACAGCTCGGCTGGTAAGCCATCGGCTCCTGCTGCTTTATTATTCTTCAGCCGGTTGATTGCTGTTTTTACCTCATCTTGGCCGGGTGGTATACATTCTATACCATCTTCTGGGATTGGATCTGCGGTATCATCGTCTTCGCCACTATTGGATACCAGCAGATTGGAGAAATGTTCCTTCCATATCCTGAGCACGCTATCTGTATCTGTTACCAGATTACCTTGCTGGTCTCTACAGGAGGATGTGCCTGTACCAAAGCCATCTGTTTGATGTTTCACTCTTTGGTAGAATTTTCGGACTTCATTCTGGCTCCTGTACATCTCGGTTTTTTCACACTCCCGCTTTTCCATTTCTCTCTTTTTCTTGCGGAAAAGACGTTTCTCTTCTCTCCTTTTCTCCCGATATCTCTCTCGTGCGCTACGCGTTGCTACTGAATGTAAAGTAGCTCTATATGCCGCATTTTTATCTTCGGTAGCAGCACGACCTTCCTGGTCATACCATGAATTCCTTTGTGGAGGTCTCTGGAATCCAAGTATGGATTTTGCGGCTGTTTGCATGGAGTGGGCAATATTTTGCCATTGTGTTGTTATGTTATCGGGACAAGGAGTGCTCGCGTTAAGCAATTGGGCTAGTTGAGTGGAATATGCTGTGGCTATCTGTTGTGTTTGCAGCCTATCGATGTCCAACTTCCGCGTTGTGTCTGTTCGTGCTTTATTTGCAACGTTTAGACGGGTACGTACCTTTGCTGCAACAAGATAGTGGTCCGAATCAATGTTTGCGCCTCGGAACGATCGTACATCCAACACGCTGGATGAATGTCTTCCATCTATCACAACATGATCAATTTGATTACTTGTTCTTTGATCTGGGGACAGCCAGGTGCCCTTATGAATATCGAGATGATTAAATCTGGTACTGCTAACTACCATGTTTTTTGCAGCTGCAAAGTCTATCAGCCTCATACCATTGTCAGATGTTTCACTGTGGAGACTGAATTTCCCGACTGTTGGGCCAAAGATATTCTCCTTTCCAATTTTGGCATTAAAATCGCCTAGAATGATTTTAATGTCATGGGCAGGGCAACGGTCATATGTTTCTTCTAAGCGCTCGTAAAATATATCTTTGGTCTGTTCGTCCTTTTCTTCAGTGGGAGCATGAGCGCAAATAAAGCTGATGTTGAAGAATTTAGCTTTTATTCGAATTGCAGCAAGTCTTTCATTCACTGGGGTGAAGCTGGATACCAGATGTTTTAGTCTCCGACTAACTACGAATCCGCAACCAAACTCATGCTTTACGTCATGGCAGCTATAATACAGTGCGTCACCTTTAGGTGTTGTTGTGACGCCTTTCCCAATCCATCGTATTTCCTGTATGGCAGTAATATCGGCCTTGTACTTTTCAAGTACGTCTGGCAATGCGAAGACTGCACCTTCTCTATAAAGAGTGCGAACATTCCAGGTGCAGATTCGCAGATCATGGTCCTTAAAACGTTTGCGGGGTTCGTCAACTTTAGAGGGGTTTGTTTTTCTTTTCTTTCGTTTTTTCATAGTAGGCAGTTTTTTTCTAGGGGGGGGGGGGGGGGTACTAACCCGACGCCCAAACCCAAGTTTTTAACGTTCTTATGGGTGAACGCGCGGCACATTTTAGCTCACTACCTTTAACGGGTGTTAAAGGCAGTTCCCCAGGTGACACCACGGGGAGGTCAGTGTCCACTTGAGATGAAAGAGGGACCATCCGTCTATTGAAATGAATATACAGCTTACAACATTTAAGATAGAACTTTCAAAGAACATTAGCGGTAATCACTCATGGTGGTAAAGTGGCATTGTAGATCTTGTTAATATTGTAGATCTACAACTGTTTACAATACCACAACAACAAAATACATGAAAGTTTAATTTACCACAGGGTTGTTAATTTACTCGACCTAAAAGTATTGTAAACATTCCATTGTACTTTGACAAGGGTGTAGAACAGCTGGTTGTTTTGCCGTCACTTTGTTGTGAGTTTTATTTTATGTCGGAGTTTTGTTTTGTGGTAGAAAAATGGGAAAAATAAAGAGAATAAAAGAATAAAGGTAAAAAAACAACACATTTTTATGAAAAAAGTGTAATAAAACTGAAACTAAAAGATAGACTTACGACGACGTTAAGATGTTTGATTTGTTTACAATATTGACAATAAAGACGTTCACACTTCGTTGGAAAAAAAAACCTAGTACATATAGTACATCAACAAGAGTTGTAAATCTACCACCATGAGTGAATACCGCTATTATATAACTCCTAGGACTTCCAAACGATGTAACTTCTAGTACTTTTCGTATCGAAGATGCATTATATTGGTCCAATTTTGAAATATCCCTTTAGAACGACAAGGTAATATTTTGGTATGTTGGTGCTACTTGTTATTTTGTGGAGGTACACAAACCTTTCTTGCATAATTTTTTCTCTCCACGTTTCAGTAAATAAAATGACATTGAAATATGGTCAATTTTGTACTTGTTTTTCGCAAACCTTTTACTCAGAAAATTTTTGGTCCAGTCGTCTATATACAGTTGATAGATGTAATTTCGAATTTTCTGTATCGCGGGACTGGAATATGGAACAACATAAAAGACAAATCTGCCATTACTTTTCGTTACAACATATGAAATTAACACCAAAATGATTTTAGTTTCCCAATAAACAAACAAAATCGGTGCATTAATCTAAACAACTAATATGCTTTCGCAATTTGTATATTTTTAATTTCCTTTAAATTATTTCTATGCAAATGTTGTAAATAAAACTGATGCATAAAATATATTTCCGTGAATACATATATGCATTTTTCGCTAAAAAATTAATTAACAGAAATGCAAAACACAAATCAACAATAAAAGATCTAAAGAAATGTGTGAGAACAATTAATTTTCTTCAAAAATTAGTTTGCAAAATTTCGCGAATTTTTCGCGATTTTTTTAGGTTTTGTCCTTTTCTGCCATGAGACTATTCCGAATTGGTGCGAATTATTGAAATCAGTTCAGCTGTTTCTTGAGTTATAAGCGTATAACACCATTTGTTTTTTATATGTAGATGTTTCTATCATATTGATATGCCTTATTAATATAATAATATAGTTTCTAAAAATTTATATTTATGTTCTTTTTGTATTGAAATTAACACATTTTTTGTTTTAAATTGTGACTATACGCTTTCTTTCAGCGCTTTAAATGCACTTTCTTTCAGCGATTTCGATGCGCTGTCAAGGATAACTAAACGATGTGTATTTTAGTGGGACATTTCTTTATATTTTCCCCGCGGAATTCGTCGATATAGTTAGCGCTGGCAAGTCAAACTTCTCATACAATTGTGAGGAATTTTCTTAGGTTTTCTGCCATTTTTGGTTTTCACAAGAAAAACGAAAATACGTAATTTTAAATAACGATTATAAAGTGAGCCGGAGATTTAATTGTAAATGCAAAGAAAATAAATGTGTTTTACTTTTTATCCTGTATAGAGAAATATTAGGTTTGGTGGAAAGAGAGGCGAGAAATTGCCACATGTCACTTAGTCCGAGTAGGCCTTTTATTTTTTATTTTATTATTTTTTTTGCGTTTCTGTTTTTATGGAAGGGCCCGCACGACATTCTGCAACTTTTCAACTGCCCTATCAATCCTACTCAAATAATGGGTACTTTACACGATATGTTTTTTACATATGAGTTGTCACATCTCCCATACAAAATAGGTCTGTACGATAACCCAAAAATTTGTACAAATTTTTACTGAATGCTGTTCGATAACAAAATTATCCAGCAAAAGAGAGCGAGTTTGGAGAGATTTTTGGAGAATTTTGTGACTGCGAACTTGTAAATTTTTGCTGGGAAAATTTGTTCCGCAAAAATTTGCAAGTCTAATCAGCTGACTTTTAATCACCTGTTCAATGTAAACAACTCGAAATGTTAACATTTTTGACCAAGAAAATTTCACACATTTTTTTATTTAGATTCTAAAGCGTTGTGGATAGGATTAAAAGCATCAAATAAGTAAACTGCAATTTTAAAATGTATGTTTTTGTTCCGTTTGGTTTAAAATATCAAAAGAAACAAAAACAAATTTCACACATTTTCGGAAACAGCTGACTTTCTTTCAAGTTTTTGCAAAATGCTGTTCGATAACTTTCTGCAATTTTTTTTGTTTGAGAGAGTAAAATGCTGTAACTGACTGAGTAATTATTGCTGGGAAAGTTATCGTACGCACCTAATATACAGCTGTGTTCAAAATAATAGGAGTGCTCATTCACACCAAGGGAATGGTCGAATAAACATGGTTAAACTTACCCATTTTGGTTTATTTTGAATTTATTTAACATTGTTGACATCCCAACAGTTAATTCATCAGCAGAAATGTGGTAATCCGTTTTAAATTATTTACTGTTTACACCAACATTATAAATCGCCTTCAAATTTGTTGTTCAAAAAAATAGGAGTGCGGAAGAACAAGTTAAAAAGTATCAGTCGGCTTTGCCGACAGAGATATACCCTCAGCCTGTGCAAATTGAAACACTGTTTTCACAAAAAACTTATGTATTTAGGGGGTTTCAAAATTTTGGTCGTATGAACCGACAAAACTGTTGTTGCGGAAAAGGTACTTAAAGGAATGGACCGTCATAGACCATGGGGGTGCCATAGGGGGTTTTTACACCCTTCGGGCTGTTTTCTCAAGAAGTATGGACTTGCCCCTGAAACAACGTAATTGAAGCAGCGAATGTAAGTTGCTTCAACAAAAATCAAAGTGATTCAATAGCAGGTCTTAAAGTGAACTTATCCAAAATTTTGTGTGAGAGGTACGGGATGGAGTGGACAAATATAGTCCATATTCGAACCTTATCTATATTTGGTAGATATTATGAGAATGTGTAAAGTATGGACCAAATCGGTCACTCCCATCAAGAGTTATCGTGCGCACAGTTTTTCCGAATATTTTTGAACTTTTGTGGGGTAGGTATGGCTTATCTACGAACTTAAACAAAGTTTGGAAACAATATTACGAAGGCCTAATTTCGGCCGAAATCGGAATTTCCGTTCGAGAATAATCTTGCCCTTCCACCCATGAACATGGTGTCATAGGGTTTGTTTTTCAACTTTCAGGCTATTTTTTCAGGAAGTATGGATTTGCCCCTGAGGAAATTTGTACCTTTGTATAGGGGACAGTGAATACAAGATGTTGCAACAAAAACCAAGGCGATTCGAGAGTAGGTCCTAAACTGAACATTTCCGAAATTTTGTGTGGGTACTCGAAGTTTACCGATTAAGTCCATATTGGAACCTCATCTAAGTTTGGTAGAAATTACACGATGTGCAAAGTATGGACCAAATCGGTTATTCCCTACAAGAGTTATCGTGCGCACAAGTTTTGCGACAATTTTTGAACATTTGTGGGGGAGGTACCTGAAGGAGTGGACCTATATGGCCCATCTTCGAACTTAAATCGAATCTGGACAAAATATTTCGATACCCAAAATTTGAACCGAATCAATTGATCCGTTCGAGAGATATCGTGCGCACCAGCCAGACAGACAGACAGACGGACGGACATTGCTAGATCTACTCAAAATTGTCTGAAACGGATATCGTACAAACATACTTGGGGTCTAAAACCATTATTTCTATGAGGCACATTTTTGGTCGTATCAAAGTGTAAATACCCTCTTTAGCCTAAAGGCTGAGGGTATAAAAAGGACAATAAAAATATTTTTAGTTGAGTTTAAGATCAAATTTGTCTATATTTTAGTTGTCAGTAGTGAATCCAATAGATTTTATGAGATTTGATGGCTGTTTGAAAACAAAAGTTCTTTTGGAGGTAGCCTAAAAACAGGTGATTGTCCTTGCAGCGATTTTTTCCATAAATTGAGCACTTATTGGGTAACTCAATCAATTTTGTAGACAGAACTTTAGTGATTAGAGTTTTTTGATGCTCTGGCTGTCATCTCGAACAATATATAATGATCGGTATCCCGGAAATTCGTGTATTTTGATCATTGAGCCAAGTTAAAGCCGGTTTCCATTAACTCTTTACGCAAGGATCGGTTAAAAAAGCGTATCTATAAGGCATTAATTTCTCGATCAAGTGATGTTTTGAGGTCCTTAGCATCTTAACTGCACGCAGAATTGATTATATGGTTCATTTTTGAATAATTGGATGATTGGCACATATGAGACATTTTTCAAAAAGCTTTGTTGAGAAGGAAACTTTAAAGACAAACTTTTGAAGTTGGCCTAAGATTATTTTTATTAGGTTTTGCATCGTATAATAAACAGTTTTCTAATGAAACCTAAATGAAGTATTTTTGAGCGAAAAACGTAAGTTTATATTGAAAAATATATTACGGCGTATACCAACCATAGTGCAATCCCAGCCTGCCTATCACTAAATGGTTCAAAGTACATTTCAACCGTTCGCTTTTTAAACATTTTTTGAGTAGAAGCGAAATTGATTGCATATACAAGGTAAGCACCCTAAAGACTTCCAAATATAATTTAGTTGGGGAATAAATTCCTTATAGATACGCTTTTTTTGGCCGATCCTTACCTTAAGGGCTAATGTAAACTGTCTTAAACTTGGATCAAGGATCAAAATACGCAAATTTATGGGATACCAATCATTATATATTGTTAGAAATAACATCCATAGCATCAAACAAATCTAATCGTTAAAGCTTTTGTCTACAAAATCCATTGAGTTGCCCAATAAGTGCCCAAATTATGGAAAAAATTTCTGCAAGGACAATCGCCTGATTTTTGGCTACCTCCAAAGGACTTTTGTTTTCAAACAACAATCAAATCTCATAAAATCTATTGGATTTACTACTGTTAACTAAAATATTGACAATTTTGATCCTAAACTCAACTAAAACTATTTTTACCATCCTTTTTCTTCCACACTCCTATTTTTTTGAACAAAAACTGTAAACACGATTTATAATGTTGGTGTAAACAGTAAGTAATTTAAAGCAGATTGTCACATTTCTGCTGATGAATTAATTGTTGGGATGTCAACAATGTTAAACAAATTTAAAATAAACCAAAATGGGTAAGTTTAACAATATTTTTTGACATATTTCTTTTTTTGTATGGGCGCTCCTATTATTTTGAACGCAACTGTATATGTAAAGTGACAGCTCATATGTAAAAAACATATCGTGTAAAGTACCCATAACTCCAGTAGATCTGTGGTTACATCCCATCGTAACAGCTACATTACTCGAACTGGAGATAGGCCCAGAGCCAGATTAAGCTGAAAAGCGAGTATACAAACATATAAATCCTGTTACAACCACAGCAGAAAGAATCCGTGAGCGATCCCTTCGAAATGAGACATTAAAAAATACAAAGAACATGAATACACATTGGGAAATTTAACTCGCCACTGCATTCAAAGCGAATTACATCAGACCTTAAAAACTTACCACAGTTAGTTCGACAAATCTTAGAAAAATTAACGAGAGACATTACAAATTCACTTAGGGTGAATAAAAACAGCTTTCAGTAAACATAACAGTGAGATCAAGATGTTCAAGCGAAAGTCTTGGTTGTTTTTTAGAGAACTGAGAGAGTTCTGGCAACACAAGTTTATGTTCCAATGTCTGACAACTGATCCCTTTTCCAATTCAGTTGCAATAGTCTCCGAGATAATATCGATGAAATAGTGGATTCTATGAGTCAGAGAGAATATGGTGGTCTCGTTGGTGCGGGGAACTAAGCTCAAAAACAACTGCAGTGATTATTACAACGTGCTGAGAAAGATTGTTCTAGTATTGGAGGATTGACGTTCCTATACAATGTTTATATCACACCGGCAAACTCGCTTTTGGAAGACAATAACCATTTGGTTTTAGGAAAAATTAATGCACATCACGAGATGTCGCTAGTTATGATCTACATCGGCAGACCGGCCGATTTGGAATTTTTCTAACGCGCACAATCAGGCACAATCACCAACTGCCCAAACTACCAATCACCGCTTCAGAGAAATGGCATACCCTTCTGATGTTCGGATAGAAAGTTTTTTCTGGATTATCACGTATGCGGCCACTTACTTCGTCACCAAAATTTACACTTAAGCTTTTGCAAATACTCTCCAAATGCTTAATCATCCAAAACGCTAGGTGCAGATGGAGTCTCCATGATAATGCTGAAACTTATGGATTAACTAGATGTCAAGGAGCTTGCAAATTCCTTAAGATGTCAATAGCGCATCTCAATCATTATCGAAGTCTTAACAAAAAGCAAATTGGTCCCGCTACTGAAACCAGGTAAGAACAACAGCAAAGGACATATTACACTTTTGTCGCCTGTACCAAAGACCATTGAGGTTTCATTCAACTCCCCAGCGACAGAAAAAGCATTCAAGGTGCCGATCTTCAACTTCGATCCCTACCGTTATTGCACAATGCTATGCCGCTTACTACGTTGATAGAAATTAGATCACATGTCCTCCCAAATCTACGGAAGTATGGACAATAATCAGAAAATGCTTATTATAATGACCAGGACCTAAAGGACTGTGTTCAAATTTTCAAGTCGATCTAAGAGGGAACCTCAAACTTAATGTAAACGAGAGGTAAATTGGAATCATGGCCTTAAGAACCACCTGTTTTACGTTATCAACATGACATAAATTGAAAAATATTTTCTGAGAGATAACAAAATTCTACACCATTTAATTTTTAACTTTTTTGCTTTGACTTTCAAAACAAATTTATGAATGTAAGTCATTGTATTTTTATCTAAGGTCAGTGACAGCGTTTTGATTAAAATGCAAACATATTTATAAATCGCATAGGCTGATATACCTATATTTTCTCTTTACAGATGAAATTACGCTGTAAGTTAAATATTTCATTTAAATGATTGTGTCAAGGAATGGTGGTACTCGTCACACAATACCCCTGCCGGGGATAACAATCTTGGCACGATGCGGGGGCTAGACGTCACAATCCTCTCATTTAACGTCTCGGAGTGTTGCACTGGGTGTATCTCTACCTACCAAAATAATTGTGAGATCCCCTAACATTGGGGTGTTTTGCGACCTCGTGCCCATCGATGTTCCCAAGGTTTGCAGTTAGGGTACCAACTGTATTAGAACGGAGCCTTGTGTGATACCCTTGTAGTCGAGGGACTAACCCTCTGGGGATAAAGCGTCGGTCGGAACCGACAAGCCTATCTTGTCTAGGCAAGACGACTTTGTGGAAGGAGTCGCGGAGGTGGAAGAGACACCCACCCCATAGTCCCCAACAGCCATGAGAAGCAGGGCCGGGCAACGAAAGGATAGGTATATCTATAAAAGAGCCGTAAACTACTGCTCAAAATTCATTCGCACGAACACTACTGAGGTATCTCAGGCAGAATTCAGGGAGATCGGACTGAAGATTAGATTTGTTAGGCGTTTTGAGCGCAAATACCCTCACTTTGAGAAAATCTACCTTCCGATCGACCAAATCGGATCGATGCAGTTTCCAGCCCAACGGCTGTGATTAAGGCACCCATTACAGGTAAACAAGGAAACCCGAGGGTGTTGAGCTGCTCAAGCCCTTTGCGGACGCCTTTGGTGTCTGCGGTAGGGTAGGGTAACTAGACCCCGAAGACGACGATACCGTCGGAAAAACCCCTGCTGTGATCACCCCCGTTTCGAGGTTGGCAAAGGAAAGGGAAAAGTCGCAAGCCAAGCAGCCGCAAAAGGTGTCCCCTATTTCGACTGTTTTCTCGGCGACTGCTGCCGGACCTGTAGGGATAAAGAAGGGTGGTGATCTGTCAGAGGCTCCGACTGTGCAGACCACTGCAAACTGCAGGGCGGAAATTCGAAGACATCTGCGCAGCAATGCGTGAAGAGGGTTAAGTCCTCTGAAGATCGGCATCCGGTTGCTAAGAGGACGGTGGAACGTCAGTCGAACAACTACTTGCCATCTTATGCAAAGGTGGCCGCTCAAAGGAAGGTAAAAAGGTTTCAACCAGGGAAGGACAGTCAAGTCAATCAAGGGTTGAAAACCTACACAGCCTTCTGGTGGGAGGACGCGGAAGCCAACAAGTTCCGCCAAGATAATCGCTCCGGATGTCCGTCGGGTGGCGATCATCGACAGATCCGATCTGGATCGACGACCACTGGCTACTGGTGGAACGTCTTCTAAGGAAGACTATAACCTCGGACGAGGTGGATGCCAGGAAGACCGGCTTTGGCAGGGCAGTCGTCCACAAGAGCGTCAAGGTCCTTAATTGCCAGGATGAGAAGTCCAAGGACTTTCTCATCCAAACGATTGAGGGCTCTGGCGCACTATGGGTTGTAGGCTAGCCGCGGTTCCTCTTGACGAGATACCTCGTAGGATTATACCCACAGCGTGGGTGCCGCCTCCAGATTCGGACGTGGCGGAAGTGCTGAAGATGATCCGCAAGCAAAATAGGGGTCTTCTGATCGAAAACTTCTTTAAGAAAGAAGGCATGGTGATGAGATTCACCATTGATAGTGAGAGCGCAAACTATATCAGGGACTGTGGGGGAGTGCTTTACTTCGGGTCTGGTGGACTTCGGTTCGGCATCCCGCAGGCGCAGTAAAGAGGTTCGACTACAAAGCCGCGGATGCCGAACTTCTCCTCTCCCTCACAGATACTGAAATAGACGTCGCTTTGTTCCAGGAACCCTATCTATATACAAAAAAAATAGAATTTCTGGACTAAACGATGAGCGATACTCCCTATTCTTTGCATCTAATGGGGAGAAGGTAAGAACTTGTATTGTAGCAAACAAAAATTTAAATCTAATTCAACTCTACACTAACAGTAACGGTGATATGACTGAAGCTAGAAGAGGATACCAGAAGGGCCTTGATATTAGCCTCGGTCTACATGCTGCATGAGGCACCCGACTCACCAAACAGATAGGTGCGCAGACTAGTGGAGGAGACGGGCAATTGCAGGTTAGTGATGGGCTGTGATGTAAATGCTCATCACTTCTACTGGCGAAGCAGTGACACTAATGTGAGAGGTGAGTCCGTATTCGATTTTATTTTAGCTAATAATCTACGAGTATGTAATAGGGGAAATACGGCCACCTTCCAAAATAGGATAAGGGAAGAGGTTATTGACATAACCCTTACACATTTGGAGGATACATCCATAGTGAACTGGAGAGTATCGGAGCAGTGCTCCTTCTCGGACCATACAGCGATACACTTTCGAGTCTGCTATGGAAGTAAACGGCAGTCGCCTCATCGGAATCCAAGGAGGACCAATTGGGAAAATTACAACTCCCTCGTTTCGAGGTTGTGCGAAATATCTGAACCACGCACAACGGGGGAAATCGACAGACAACTTGAAGAACTCACACGGGTCCTCCGGAGTTGCTATGAGAAGTCTTGCCCATTTTCTTATCCTGGTGGGAGAGCTCATAATGACTTAGGAAGAACAGCAGGAAATGTATGAGTATCACTTAATGTGGCATCCAATTATTAACCTACATATAACAAAAAAAATAAATAGTTACACTTGCTATGTCTTATTAACATTGTATTTACTACAAGTTAATCTAATAAATAAATAACACAAACATACTTACACTGTCATATTACCAGCTCCACGTATAACAATAGGATCTGGCACTGGTGCCACTGTTTGATCTTCATAGTGCTCCTCTAATTGATCCTCCTCATATATTGCATCAAAGTCCGCCATTGACATTGGAATTTTTTATTGAAAGGATATACCTCAGCAAAGGAAACAATAATGTTGATAATGATGGTAGTGTTGAATCAACACTACTTGGTGATGATGACGAGCACGAAGACGACGACAGCAGTACGTCAAATGTCAACACAAAAGGAAAAAAGTAATATGATAGCAACAACAATAGCTATGCACGTTCTTTGCAGTTTTCACTTGATGAAGGACGTAGAATAGTTATGGAAGTAGGATTGGTTGGTTGTTTGGTAAGGCTTTTTTAATGTGGTTTGCTGCCACCACTGCGCTGTTGCTACTAGTATTGCTGCACACACTGCGTTCTTGTTGCTCAGAGAACAAGTGGAATAGCTTAATGTGCCAACAAAACGGATATTACAATAATGCAGCACACACAAACACACTCAAACAGCTATTGTAAAAAAACACATTCACTTATCACACTTCAAGTCGGGGTTTTATAGGAAATGAAAAAACTGTTTAAAAAATAAGGAATACTGGCAAGGGAAGGCTGTATAATACGTTTTGAGTTACACGATGACGTTTAATTTGGTTGTTGTTGTTGTTTTGTTAATACATTAAGGCAACTTGATTATGCACTATTTTCAAAGTGATGAAACTGCACTGTTTTCGTTTATTTTTATTGCTGTTAGTGTTGTTGTTTTCTTTATTAAACTTTTATAAAAATGGTTGTGGATAACAACAATAACACTGTGGAGCTCTATAAGCTTACAAACATGTACATTTGACATAGGGGCGCACAAATGAACAATTTTCTTTATTTAGAAAAGATGAACGAGGTCGATTCGTTGCCGTTTGCGGTTGACTGGCTGACTGACGATCTGTCCGTCTGTTTGGTTTGGTGTTACAAATTCAATAGAGGAACAAGCAATGGGTTTCAATTGCACAATTGCTAATGTTGTAGTTGTAAGCTTTTTTCATCTGCTTCTGTTGTGTTCTTTCCAATGTTTTTTCTTTTATCCGATATATTTTTATTAGCACCTTTTTCGATTTTGTTTACTGCATACAAAAACAAAAGTACATATTTGCTTTTCTTATGTGATTTATTTGTGTTTATATTTTTAAAGTTGTTGGATTGAGATATTTGCTGCTGGTGTTGTGTGTTTTTGAGGGGGACAGAAAAAATCGAAAAATATCTCCATTTGACATATAACAGCTGTTCAAAACATAGAAAAAAGAGAGTGTGGAAAATGAAAAGTGTGAGAGGAGAGCAAACACTCTATTGTGAATAGTCAACCAATTGACAAATAATCCAAAGGCAACGGTCAGAAAGATGAACGGCGTTAAAACATGTTGTATTAACATTACTTGACAAAATCGCTTCTTGAAATTAATTCTATTTAATAAAATAACATTTAGTTTTAAAAACATAATTTTCGTTGTATGACAGAGTGCTAAAGTCCAAAACCAGTATTAAGCTCAGTGTAAATCTGTTGCTATCGGCAATTCTTAACGACAGCTTTATTTTGGTCTTCAAAAATTGGACTATCTCCTGATTCTTTTGAATTTTTTACCAAATATAGGTCTCATCGTTCTGAATATAACAATATACATTTTATCTATGTGAAGTCTATACTTCCCATAGGAAAAATTTTAAATCCTCAGCTGAAGGTCGTAAAACCAGTCCAGTTTAGGGCTTAACCCGAATCATGTTGATATTTTTACCACAGTTAAGTCGGGGGGGGGGGGGGGGGGGGGGGGGGGGGGTCTAAAACAGCTACGCAGTCAAATCTTCCCTTTGAAAATGAAAAGTTTTTCAACACCTTGCAATCAAGACTTCCAAAGCTTTATAATGATACCCATATTGCATGATTGTACAAATTGAAAGTTGGCTATTAAAATCGAATTGTTTCTTGTTTATTATCGAAATTATAAACATGTTAATTTTACCGATTTTTGCAGAATAACTTCTGATCATGGACGAATGCAGATGACCCAGCATCACGGTTATGGAGCTGTCCATAAGGCATATCCAGCAGCCCAAAATATTTTGGAAGAGGGTCTATAACTTATTTCCTCATAAACGACATATTTTCGGAACTTTGCAGGAACGTATCGCGGAAGGTAATAACGTGTGCCGTGATTTGTTTTCAATAAAACACCTGAAGAAACTTTACACACTGCACTTGGCACAACAAACATCAATATTTGAACAACACAATACAAACAATCCGACTTTGTTATCTTGCATATCGCCGTCCTCTTTCTCTCTCTTCTCAACAAATTCTTTCATTTTTTCCACACACTCATTTTATCTGGTTTGCCCCCCTTTTGTTATTTTCTTGTAAATTTTGTTTAGTGGTCTCACACAAAGAGGGCACCCCACCACGTAATTGTAGTTGTGTCAAATGGTTACATGTGTTGCGTAAATAAATCGACGTTTTTCTGATTTGTTGTTGTTCTGCAACTATTACATACATTTTTTTATAATCACTTCAATTTATTAAATTCGTTACAATTTTATATCGAAGTGAAATGTTTTTTGTATAATCCACGTATTATGATAATTGCATTTTTACACGCCTTATAATTTTGTTGTAAATCGTCGAGGGCACAATTACACAAATATTTTTATTTTACTTTTCACTAGGGGACTTTCGATTAATCGACTAGCCGATTTTTTAGTTTGAAAAGTAAGTATAAAAATCTAATCGACTTTTGGTTATACAGAAAATCAAAAAGTCGACTTTCAATATACGAATATAAATCTGGGTGCACATTAGGTCTGTACGATAACTTCGCAAGTGAAAAGTACTTGCAAGTTCTCAGTAACGTTTCTCCACCAATTTTAAGGGGAGTGCACACTAACAGTCAAAACTGACAGTCAACGTACTTTTAGGACAATTTTCCGGCAAATAACAACTTTTATTTAGCTAAAAACGTTTGAAATACAATATTTACGGTATTATTTAGAGATTACAAAAGAAATTTTTCAGTTAGGCTTTGATATTCACGAAATAGACCTCGATGACTGTCAGTTATACTTTACTCTCTCGAAGCTAAAAATTTGCAGATTGTTATCGAACAGCAATTTGCAAAAACTTGCAAGAAGTCAGGTGATTTGAAGAAGAAGTTGGCGGAAAAGATTAAATAAATAATAAAATAAAAAAAGTATTCACCACAAACTACAAAATAAGTTATTTTTGCTCTGTTCCAGAACCTGCAAGAAGCTACTATTTTTTACTACGATAACAGTTTTTCCTTTATGTTATCGGAAAAAATAGTAAAAATTAATAGATTCTTGCAGTTCTGGAACATACCATTTATTTACATTATCGTTTTCCATAATTTGTTTATATAATTTTTCCCTTTTTTATTTCTATTTATTCTAATAACCAAACGTTTGTTTATGTTTTTGCCAAGAAGTCCGCCACAAAACATTCGAATTTAAATCAGCTGATCAAACTTGCAAGTTCTTACATGAAAAATTTTCCTTGCAAAAACTTGTAAGCAAAACTCTCCAAAGCTCTCCAAAATTCTCTCACTGTTGTCTCCAAATTCGCTCTCTTTTACTTTACAAGTTTGTTATCGAACAGCATTTTGTAAAAGTTTGTGCAAATTTGTACAAACTTTTGGGTTATCGTACAGACCTATTGTCAGTTTTGAATGACAGCTTTTGCTTGCTTGTTATTGCTTGCTAGTGTGGCCGTTCATTTTTGTCATTCATCATACAACCACAAAATAATTTGTGGTTGCTGGACGGTTGGACAGTTATCGATAATTGCAAAAAATCGTCATTCAAAACTGACAATGTGTACTATACTTAAATTTTGACAACAATTAGTCTGTTGCAGAACTGCAAGAATCTGCTAATGTTCACTATTCTATCCGATATCATAAAAGTACAATTGAGCCAAGGCTATAGTCAGGTCGGGGCGGACTATTTGATACCCTACACCACTAAAGCTGAGTACACATTGCCAGTTTTGAATGACAGCTTTGTTGGTGCTTGCTAGTGTGGCCGTTCATTTTTGTCATTCATCATGCAACCACAAAACATTTTGTCGATGGTCAGACTAGCACGATTTCAACATGGCGACGTCAAGTTTATAGGCGAGGGGTATGAAGTAGTGAAACCCATGTACATGGTTTTCTGTGTTTGTTGTGTTGCCTCTTCTTGTTATTCGTTGCAAGATTTTTTCTTCCATTTTCTTTCATTTTTATTTTCTCAAGCAAACGTTAACAACAAAACAAGCATAACAAGATTTAATAAAAACATTTAATTAATGAAGTAGTGAAATTTAACTAATAATATTAATTGATTTATTATTACTGCTAATTATTTTGTGTTGTTTATTAGTTTATTTATGTTTGTTTTGTTTTTATTGGTATGAGAAACACAACAAACGCGAATGGTAAAATAAAGAGGACACGCAAAAATCTTAAATTTCACGTTAACGTGTGTGGACACTAACGAAACTTTAAAAGAAACTTTAACGAAAATGGTTTCAAGAAACCTTGCTAGTCTGACCATCGACTTTGTGGTTGCTGGACGGTTGGACAGTTATCGATAACTGCGAAATATCGACATTCAAAACTGACAATGTGTACTGCTCTTAACCCTGTGCATAAGCTTCCCTACAAGCAAAAACTATCGCGGAAGTGACTTAGGCGATTCGCCCAGGGCGATGAAAACAGTCGCGGAAGTCACCCTGAAGTGAGCTCCGTTGTGAGGAGAAGACACTTCTAGAAGATCAATTCCGCGATAGTTCTTGAAATTAAAAAAATATTTTTTTCTATTATTTTTATTTAATTTTTTTATTTATTTTTTTATTTATTTTTATTTATTTGTAATTTTTTATTTTTATTTATTTTTTATTTTTATTTATTTTTTATTTTTATACCCTATACCACAATGTGGTAAAGGGTATTATAAGTTTGTTTTGGTAAAAATTCATGTACCACCGCGAAATATTCGTCGGAGACCCCCAGTGCGGTATACCAATCTTCATATCTCGACGAGATAAAGCGATTTTGAGATGTGTGTCTGTCCGTCCGTCCGCCCGTCTGTCCATTATAAATTGTAAACACGCTCCAGGCCGCAATTATGGACCGATCGTCACGAAATTATGTATGGAGGTCGGGTTCAGATCAGAATAGATCCCTATTGTTATTGGTGATGATCGTGAAATATTTAGCGGGTGAAATGGACCAAAAACATAATATTTATCCAATTTTCTAGCGGCTCTGTAGGTCTCAATAATAGTCCGATCAACACGTAATTTTAAATAAGGTAAGAGTATATCACAAGGGAGAAGCTTGCATTTTGAGATGGCGATCGGATAATATTTAGAGGGTTAAATGGACCAAAAATTTTGTGTGAAAAATGTGAAAAATTTTAATATTCAGCCTATATCTTAATTCCTGGAAGTGACATTCCGGACAAGTGAGATTTCTTGAAAGTGGAACGCTTTACCTTTCTATTGATGCCAATTATGTTGGTGTGCATGATCAAGATAACAGAGTTACAGCCTAATATATTCCGTTATTTGTTTGTAGTGTAATAATAAACTCGCTAGAAGTCGCAATTATACATCAATAGTCACGAAATTTTTTTGGGTGCCACCGTGGTGCAATGGTATGCACACCCGCCTTGCACACTAAAGGTCGTGGGTTCGATTCCCCGGACAGGTAACATCAAAAATTTCAACGGTGGCAAAATACCCCTCAGTAATGTTGGCGACATTTCTTGAGTATTTCTCTACAAGTGGTGTCTTAGGACACGCCGTTCGGACTCGGCAATAAACAGTGGGTCCCTTATCATTGAGCTAATATGAATCGGGGTGCACTCATTGGTATGAGAGAAGTCTCCATTGTCCCGTATGGGATGTTTGTGGAACAATTATAGTCACGAAATTTTGCACCGGGTAAGAGTATAGGTCGAAAAAGATGCCTACAATTTTGAATGATGATCTGATATTCTTTAACGGGTGAAATGGACCAGCTTAAGGTAGAAACACAATGAAATACGCCGCTTTATCACGCTCAGTTTCATGTAAAAGACTAAAGGCCAAGTACTACCTACAGTGAGTGTCAAAAATATTCGGTTTTCAATTTCACCTATAATAACACATCAGTTTTTTAGAACCCCATACCCAATATTCAAAAAAACAAATACTTAAAAAAATGTTGGTCCTGTGGCAATTAAAAAATGTACGTAACATGGATCCATGGCAAAGAAGAAGTTGTTAACCCTGTTTTCTATGCGTCAAAAATATTCGATTTTTTTAACTTTTGTTAAATATTTAGGCAAAAAACCGGTCAATATCGAAATTTTTCTGCAATATGAGTATAAATTTCAATAATTGCGAACAGAATCTTTGTTGATGTGTGCAAAAATATTATATTTCATAGCAAATTATTAAAATTTAGGGCTAAGGAAAAACGCAATACTAGAAAAGAGAAAACTGTTTATATTTCTTTATAAAAACGGCAGAAATAAAGGGAATTTTTGCTTATTTTTGAATATTTAGTCGAATATAGTTGATATAATGTGCAAAAGTCAAGAAAATGCAGCAATAATCGATTTCGTGAAACAAATAAGCCAGCCAAACCCAGAACTGTAGTGGAATTCTGTAACACATTTTTTGAGTTACCGACAATTAAAATTCTTATAATTTCGGTAATTAACGAAATTTTTCGGTAAGTTAACAACCAAAATAAAGCTGTCGCTAAGTCCTACCGATAGCAACATTGTTGTCAACTTTTATTGATAATTTTCAGTCATAATTTTGCGTTTAAATTTTACCGACATTTGTCGGTAACTCAAAAAATGTGTTACAGAATTCCACTACTGGGAGGGTAGGTAGAGGAATTTCCCGAAAATTTATGTCTAAACCGCCCTTAATTTTCTCGAAATTGGTCACCGAGTCCTATATGAATTTCAGAAGATAGAAAATATGCACTTACATTCCAAAAAATCGAAAGGGTAAAGCCTTTCATGGCCTTGTAACACATCACACACCATGGGCTTATTTACATAACCAAAAACCTAGTTCAAATTTCGCCTTGATGTACCTTCAAAACTTGATGTACATCAGAAACTTGGTGAAATGGAGTATTTCAAATGAATTCGATAGCATTTGAATTAGGTAGTACTTGGCCTTTAATTCTTTACATGATACTGAGCGTGAACAAAGCGACGTATTTCATTGTGTTCTACCTTTAAGGCCGCAATTTTGGACCGATTGTAACGAATTTTTTAAGGAGGTTGGGTTCGGGCCAGAATAGAAATGATTAGTTTTTGGTGATGATCGTGAAATGTTCAGGGGATGAAATGGACCAAAAACAAAATTTTAACCAATTTTGTTGCGGCTCAGTAGGTCAAAATAATAACCCGCAAAATTTTAAACAAAATTTGAGTTTATGATAAAGAAGAAGCGTACAAACCAACGTGAAGATCAGATAATACTTAGCGGGTTAAATGGACTGAAACTTTTGTGTGAAATTGGTAAAAATTTCAATAACGTAGCGGTTAAACAACGGAAGTAGTAGTACTACATAAGTGGGTTTCATTACATTTTACGTGAACTAAATTTTCCTTTCCTGCTACAAAAATGTCTTTGTCATGCTAGATAACTTTTTGGTTTTGGTCATAAGTATAATACATTACATCTCTGATATTTGATAATTAAATTTTCACAATCATTGAAAAGAAGTTCCGTGGAGAGCGATAGGGATAGTGGTATAGGGTATCCCATGGTCGGCTCCGTCCGACTATAGACTTTTCCTACTTGTTTTATTTCTCTTTTCTTTTAGACAATTTATTCTTTGCAATTTCCGCCTACATTAATTTTGTCATTTTAAAAATGTGATGTTTTGTTGCCTAACTTGGGAAGCGAACCCGGACCTTCAGAGTGCAAAGCGAGTATGCTTACCACTGCATCACCGTCTCATATAATCACCAGGTAGAAAAATGTTCTATATTTGTTCAAATGTGTTGAATCATTAAATAAATATAAACAATCGCCCAAAGACATAAATACAACTAAGACTAGACAAAATGCATGCAACAAAAAAATGTTTACGAAACTTTGTATAGAAACACTACCCTTAACAGGTTGCAGTTAATTCAAAATCGCAACCAAGGAGGAACATTTCATGTAATGGTATCAGAAACGAAATTTATGAATTCAAGGATCTATTCAAGAATAATTCTATGTCAATTGGATCGCAAATTCGGTTAAATACGTAAAAATCACATTCCGAGACCGAAACTTAAATGTTTTCATTCGTAGAACAAATAATTTCCCTTTGCAATGAATTGCATTTCATGTTTTGTTGGGGTTTAGTTTTTAAAATACAAAACACACACATACAAACAATAACGTTCTATCAAATTTAAATTTTTTTCAACTTACAAAAAGTATTCGCTCGACATATTTCGGTAGTTTTCATAAGGCCCATACCTATATACGTCCGTATACCCAGGGGGTGTGTGGTGAAAAAAGTAGAACACATGTATTCTTACGAGAACTACTGAAATACGTCGAGCGTATACCTACTTTTTGTAAATTAAAAAAAAATTGAATAATTCGAATTAAAAATAGAATAATTCGAATACAATTGAAATGTTTAGAATTACAAATGGAATTCTCAAATTACAAATAAAATGTTACGAATTACAAATGGAATTCTCGAATTACAACTAAAATGATTCGAATTACATCTGCAAAAGTTGTACACAAAGGAAATTTATAACTTTAGGCGTTCAGGGGTTAATGACTCAATGCAATTATCCACATTAACGTGGGATTGACCCGGAACCATAGTGTTTCGGCCAGGCTGCCAACCCAGCATTAAACCTATGCGTCTAGGTAGGGTTAAATGCTGCTACAACAAAATTAACGTGTACAAGACAAAACATTTGGTTTTGTGGCAGGTTTTGTTTGTGCTTTATAACCATAGATGGATGTAAAAAATGCCCAGGATGCAATGCAGCTTGGAACAGAGACATTTTAATTGATGACTTCTTTCAGGTTCACAAAACCGTTATACTGAAATTTTACCGGAAAACTAAAAAAGGGCAATTTTTAATTGAGCATTAAAAATGATGCACAACAATAATCGATTAATAATTTCCATATTTTTCGCTTTTTATGTCATTTTAGTAATCAGAATGGTGGAACAATTGGTTCCCTATCGTTTTCTGTAGTTTTGTCATTAATTTCGATAGAAAAAACCAGTAAGGAAAGGATCAAAGTCGGGCGGGGCCGACTATATGATACCCTACACCACTGTGAATATGTAAAATATAAATCGGAGTTATATCCAGATCTTAACCGATTTCGATATAATTTGACACATTTATTTCCAGACCGAATTCAGTCACACATTCCGAATATCATTGAAATCGGACTTATATAGCGTGTTTGGTGCAGCAAATACGCGAAATCGCCCGAAAATATCAGGCATGTCACAGATTCCGATCGGAATGGTTGCAATTCCGAAATTTCATTTCGATCGTTTTTGTCTTAGCTTCTTTAGATTCCGATCGATTTTGTGAAGTCAAAAAACTTAATTATTTATTTTAAATGCGAAACTAAATGAACATTTGTTAATAAAACAACATTTTAATTATTTCTAATTGTTTTTATAGTGTTTTAAAGTGGCAGATTTAATCAAAATAAAAATACAATTCCGTTTGGAAAATCAAAAGTGGTTTCATTCCGAAAAATTCTTCGTTTTTCGTTTTCTGAAGAAGCTAAATACGGAATCAATTCCACTTTCGATCGGAATTCGTTTCTGTGACATGCCTGTATATATATGGGAGCTATATCCAAATCTGAACCGATTTTTACCAAAAGCAATAGCGTTCTTCCTATGGCTAAAAAATTGTAGTCCACAATTTTCAGCTGAATCGGACAAAAAATGCGACCTGTACGTTGCGAACAAAAATACATGGACAGACGGACGGACATGCATAAATCGACTCAGAAAGTGATTATATGTATATCCCCAAAAGGAACTATGGGTATATTTCGCTTCCTTTTGTATGTTACATACAAATGCACAAAGGGTATAAAAAGTGAAATTCTTTTAAAATCTATATAATAAAACGCTGAAAACTTATTAGAATCGCTAAAGGGTATAATGATGTTGCTGACGTAATTTTTGCATGATTGTAATTAATGCCACTTTTTAGGAAATTTGGCTAGAAATTTCAAGGGTTTGAAGTTATTTTCCAAAAAATGACAATAAAAAATCATTAAGGTTTATGTCCAGAGTATGTACAAACAATTTAATGATATATGGAAAGTCCTGTATTAGACAGGCTCGCCTATATTATACTAGTTTTTAACGGCGTTGCCCTGATAGACGTAAAAATCAGGGCATAGAACAACATTTGGTTTGTTCCAGTCTGCAAAAATCTACTAATTTTTACTATTTTTTCCGATAACATAAAGGAAAAAATGTTATCGTAGTAAAAAATAGTAGCTTCTTGCAGGTTCTGGAACAGAGCAATTTTTTGCACTTTTCTTTGAAAATATTTTTCTGAAATACTAGCTCTGTTCCTTTACGTGCAAGAATCTTCAAGTTTTTTACAACTTTGTACTCGAAAAGCGTTCCTTTACTTCAGACACTATACAATTCATAAGGAACCAGATTACAACTTTTGCTACTTTTGCCGGTTTTACCACTTTCAAAAGTAAAGGAACAGACCAATTGTTAACCACCATTCATTCCACCATTCTGATTACATAAAAAGCGAAAAATTTTGAAATTATTATTCGATTATTGTAGTGCATCATTTTTTATGCTCAATAAAAAATTGCCCTTTTTAGCTTTCCGGTAAAATTTTAGTATAACGGTATTGTGAACGAAATATTTTTGTATGCCATCTTAAAGACAACTTTTCAGCCTACAAAATTGTTTTTTGAACTGTTAAAAAATCTCAACTTGTTTCCAAGTTATCAACGTTAACATTTTTTATTTCAGGTTGCATCATTTTCTGTGACAGTCACTGTATGTAGATCGAAATAACTTCCACTCTTGATTAAACTTCTTTTGGGCACTAACATATTGGGGGTGGGCATTAGGGTTATGACTTTTTTACAACCTTATATCCCTGTATCATATTTTGATGAACTTTTGCCTAAGATTAGATAAAATCTTAATTATAAGCTGATATATCATATAAATTGAAAGTGGTTTGTTCGTGACCTTTTTTAATATTAAAATGGAATATAAGTTATTTTAGTTATTATAGGTCAAAGGTCATTCTTTCATGCAACAGGAAATATTTTTTTTGAAAAAAATTTTTTTCCCTTTCATAGGTCCATATTTACATTAGGCAATTTCACTTGCGGCAATTGTTAGTTTGTTGGTGAGAGGTTATTCTGAACGTAAATTCCCCGTGAGTTTTCTCACTGTTTCCCTTAAGTATAGTAGACTTCGTAATGTTTGATTATGTACACATCATTCCCATCGTTAAAGTCTCGCTCATATTTTTTATAACTTCGGCATTTTGTTGCGACCCACTATGTCGGGATTACTGAAAACATAAGCTCTGTCCTAGAACCAGCAAGAAGCAACTATTTTTTACTACGATAACATTTTTTCCTTTATGTTGTCAGAAAAATAGTAAAAATTAGTAGATTCTTGCAGTTCTGGAACAGACCAATATGTTAAGAAAACTACCAAAAATTTCGAAAAATGCCCACGAAACTTTCTATGGTGGAAATGTAGTAAATATACTAAAACATCACCGGATTTCAACAAAGCACTTATGGATTTATTGTTAGGACACACAAAAGTGACGAAAAGAAGTTAAAATGCCAAATGAAAGCCATACAAGGTAAAGAAAAAAATCTTACGTTTTGCTAGGGTGTTAACTTTCTTTTGACTAGTAAGATTGTGGGTTATTTTGTTAAATCCTCGTTTTTTTTCTCAAATGAAGCTTTTGAAGTACTAATATATTCTGGAATTTAATTCACCACTAAATATGATTGCATTTATATTTTATATCTATCATATCCTTATATTAGTGAAATAATGCAATTTAAACTAAAATGCTAGGTGTTAACTTTCTATTGACTCTGACTGTACATGTTACTTGTTGTGACAAAATTAGCTGTAAGATTTCTCCCTCTCTGTCTAATAAGTTGATCATTTGACAGCTCTCCCACAATTCCATCACCGAAATCATGTGTTTTTACAATCTTGATCTAATTAATTTGAATTAAATAATAAATAAAATAAAGAAAAATGTATTATTTAATTTTCATTTCATTGTATTTGGACTGTGTTAGCATGAAATGTGTATGGGCTGAATACTGTACACAACTTACAACAAAATCACTGGCAAAAATATTGGGACAAGCATTTAATCCCCGCTATATGAGTATAGACCCACCAATTCTAAGTCAAGATAGTGATGCCAAAAGATCTTCATATGAAATACCCTTCTATGCCGATAATGATGTGGTGTCTGTTGGAGATTTTCCTGCCTGGGAAACTGATCACATAAATTACTATGAAGAAAAGAAAGCCATTAACGATAAGAAAGTGATACGTGTTCGCAATATTTTCAATCATAAAAGTACAAAGGATCCGCAAGCATCTAAAACCCGTCCATGGGAATGTGCCTCAAAACTTACATGGTTGGATTTGGGCATCAATTATTTTCCACGTTATATACGATCTGTGGAATGCATTTCGAATTCTTGCTGGTATGGCCACTATAATTGCAAACCGAAATCATTTACCATAAAAGTGCTGCGAAGGAAACATGGCTCCTGTATAAGAGTCAATGAGAAATTGTTGCTATTGACATCGGAACAATTTCCATCCGATTATACAGAATTGTGGGTATGGGAAGAAATTTCAGTTAATTTTTGTTGTGATTGTGTTACGGCACCGGATTAAGGATTCAAATGTGAAGGAAGAACAAAAAATATTTGTAAATATTGTAATAAACTAAAATTGTAAATAAACTAAATCCTCCATATTTAAAAACGATATGGATTTTTAAAAATGTTCATTCATCTCTTACACTGTGCAACAAAATGGAGGTAAAAGTCTGGGGCACTGAAAATTCCTCTTAGGGAAGAAAGGCCTTGGTGAGTATATTAAGAAGCCCGAAGGACACATCCGCCGTGAGTCGAACCTCCGCGTTATGGCGTGACGGAGTTTTTGCTAGAGACCCTGTAAGCCATCAGGAATTAGCGTTATACCTTTGTTCACTGTTGCTTTAGCTTATTTTTGAGATGACATGTCTTCAGTCATCAGAAAAACACCATATTTTGGTTTTTAAATGGTTTTATTTAGCTCACCCAGTTTGTTTTATTTATTATTTATTCTTGGGTCAAATTTAGTAATTCAAATTTCACCCTCTTCCTGTCAACCGATTAATCTGAAATTTTGTATACACTTTGGATTTTGGTGACAATACAGTTATGTTTATTCATTATCATTATAAATTCAAGATGGCCGCCGCTACAAAATGGCGGATAACGTAGGTTTTATCAATCCCATCAATATGGGTATCAAATGAAAGGGCTCAACAAGCAGAATACAATTTACTATGCAAAATTTAAATCTAAGATGGCCGCCGCTACCAAATGGCTGATAAAATTTTTTTATCAATCTCACCAATATGGGTATCAAATAAAAGGGCTTGACAAGAAGAATACAGTGCACTATACAACCTCAATGTTTAAGATGGGCGCAGCCACTAAATGGCGTATAATTAAGATTTAAATTTAGAAATTGAATCTTTAATTTAGGTATCTGATTAATCCAGCCTGAATCCAACAGCAAGTCAAGATTTTTTATCGTGTTGAGGACTGTGTGGCGTAAGGGTGGGTAAAAATGATACGCCGTTAGCGGTACACCACCCAAGTTATGGTGAAAGGTTAAAACGCGCCGAGAACTGTATGGCATTAGGGTGGATAAAAATGATATGTCGTTAGCGTTTTCCCCTCAAGGCTCAGGCGCATCTTGTTGTACATAGCCTTGCCCGTTTATTGGACCTCTGGGGGGTCGACCGTTTAAATGTCCATTACTCGTGGGAACAAAATGGTAAAAAAAATATAAAAAATACAAACACAAATAAAACAGAAACTGCAACACAACGTAAACGAAGGCTTCAAAAAGCGAAAGAAAGTGAAGGTGATAGAAATAGTCGATTACAGAAACGACGGGAACCATTAGCGTCAAAAACACCTGAGCAATATGAGGCCAGGTTAAAAAAGCAACGTCAGCGATATACACAAATCGACGCCTCCAAACAATAGTATGCTAAGTCGACTTAGCATGTTTTCAAGTTCTTTACATTTTTATATTTAGCGTCCTTTAACTTAAATTCTGTCAAATTTTGGTAATGATCGGACAATCCGAACAGAAGTTATAAACAAATATTTCCTTAGCATAGTACTGAAGGTCAAAGAAATTTCCAAACTTTAAGAGCTTGTCCTGCAAAACTCGCTTTTCAGAATTAGCAAACTATTATTTGGAGGTGTCGAACGTCCTTTTACTTAAATTCTGTCAAATTTTGGTAATGATCGGTCAATCCGAACAGAAGTTATAAACAAATATTGACTTAGCATAGTACTGGAGTTCAAAAAAACTTCCAAACTTTGAGAGCTTCTCCTGCAAAACTCACTTTTTAGACTTAGAATACTATTATTTGGAGGTGTCGAAATGACGGCGTCAGAAACGCCTGAAGAATATGGGTTAACAAAGCAACGTGAGCGATAAACACAGATGTGTGTTGCCTTTAATGCTATCATGGGCTTCTACAATACATAAAATGCAGGGCAGCACTGTGGATCACGCAGTCGTATACTTAGGTGCGAAACTGTTTGAAGAAGGTCAAGCCTACGTGGCTCTTAGTAGAGTAAGATCTTTGCAGGGACTACGTATAGAGGAGTTGGACTGCAATAAACTAACGGGCAAGAAACCTTGCATTAATGAAGCACTAAATGAATTAAAAGGAATGCGAAATAAAAACTAAAAACTAGAAAATAAAAATAGGTAAAAAACTTTTTAAGTTAAACGGTTTTATGTTAAACATACATTGCAATGTTTAAGATAAATGTACTAAAAACCAAAAAATAATAAAATAGATACAGTCGTGGGAATTATAAACATATGCATAGACTAGACTAAAATAAAACCGTGGGCACGTCAATTGTCTACAAATTATCGACTTAATGTGCGATAGAAGAATAGTTTAATTCGTCGTTAGGCAGTTGGCCCGCAGACGGTGAGGAAATTACTTACTATTTTCTTGCTCATGGAAATTCCAATAGTTATACACTCCATGTAAATAAAAGAGATGTTTCAACTAGTTTATCGTTGGACATTCACACTGCTGGCTGGCGAGGAATCGTTTCACTGCTCGTAGTTTGTCTTTAATCGACAAAGTACTACTCGCTCACCACTATGAAACCCTAAAACTCGCTTATAATCGAGCTTGCTAGCTTGTTTCCACATTCTAGCCCTACTTATCACACGTCCATCGTTGTCGGTTGAACAACTGCCTAATTATAGTGTAACATTACAAAACAAAAATTTTAATCAACGATTGTAGACAATTGACGTGCCCCACGGTTTTATTTTAGTCTAGTCTATGCATATGTTTATAATTCCCACGACTGTATCTATTTTATTATTTTTTGGTTTTTAGTACATTTATCTTAAACATTGCAATGTATGTTTAACATAAAACCGTTTAACTTAAAAAGTTTTTTACCTATTTTTTACAGTGTTTTATTTAACTTGCTTTGGTGTGTGTTTAGTTCAAATCTGGTAACTCATTTTTAACACGGTTGCAGGTGACCAATCAAACTAAAACTTTGCACACTTTTCAGATTTGGATGACGAATATGAAATCAAAACCAATATTGGTCCATTTTTACACTGTTTTACAGTGTTTTATCTAATTTTCTTTTCAAATCTGGTAACTAATTTTTCACACAGTTGCAGTTGACCAATCGAACTTAAAATATGCACACATTACAGATTTGGATGACAATACATGATAATTTACGGTGTCTAACTTAACCCCATTTTCAAATCTGGTAACTGATTTTTAAAACGGTTGCAGTTGACCAATCGAAGTAAAACTTTGCACACTTTTCAGATTTAGATGACAATACGTGAATATGAAACCAAAATCAATATGGGTCCATTTTTCCCTATAGCCCCCATATAACGGTACCACCCGATTTCCGGTATTTTGCTTTTCAAATCTGGTAACTCATTTTTTACACAGTTGCAGTTGACCAATCGAACTAAAACCTTGCAAACTTTTCGGATTTGGATGACAATACATGAATATGAAACCAAAACCAATATGGGTCAATTTTTTCCTGTAGCTCCCATCCAGCGGTACCACTCGATTTCAAGTGTTTTAAGGATTTTATCTTCATTTTTAGCCGGAATTGGCTGTAACTTGGCATTTGGAGTCCCAAATGGTACAGAAACTTCCCCACCAAAAATTATAGACCTTAGTCCAGGTCTTGGTATAGCCTTTATATAACGGTACTACACGTTTTCAGTCATTTTAAAGTTTTTCTCTAAATTGTCGGCCTAAATTGGCTATAATTTTGTTCTCAGTGGTCAAAGAAATGTATTTACTAAAAAGTTAAAAATAAAATATAATTAAAAAAAATTAAGTTTCAGTGTTTTATTTAGAAATGCACTTAAAACTAGGAAATAATTTGTCGCTTAGCCTCAATAAATATATTCTTTCTCATGATGGAATCTCTCAAATAAAACGCTTGCAATTAAATTATAAATGGTGGCAAAATTAAACGGCAAGCGTTTTATTTGAGAGATTCCATCATGAGAAAGAATATATTTATTGAGGCTAAGCGACAAATTATTTCCTAGTTTTAAGTGCATTTCTAAATAAAACACTGAAACTTAATTTTTTATACCCTCCACCATAGTATGGAGGGTATATTAAGTTTGTTTTTCCGTTTGTAACGCATTGAAATACTCATTTGCGACCCTATAAAGTATATATATTCTTGATCAGGGTAAAATTCTAAGTCGATCTGAGCACGTCCGTCCGTCCGTCCGTCTGTGGTAATCACTCTAGCATCCACAAAAATGGAGATAGGACGCTGAAATTTTGGGAAAATGCGTCTTTTGTTTGCAGGCAGGTCAAGTTCGATGATGGGCTATATCGGTCCACGTTTTGGTATAGCCCCCATATAACGGTACCCCCCGATTTACGGTATTTTGACGTTTTTAGCTACATTTTCAGACCGATTTGGCTATAATTTGACATTTAGGGTTCTTAAGTATCAATAAACATATATAACAAAACTTGTGAACATAGGTCCACGTTTTGGTATAGCCCCCATATAACGGTACCCCCGATTTGCGGTATTTTGACGTTTTTAGCTACATTTTTAGACCGATGTAGCTATAATTTGACATTTAGGGTTCTTAAGTGTCAATAAACTTATATAACAAAAGTTGTGGACATAGGTCCACGTTTTGGTATAGCCCCCATATAACGGTACCCCCCGATTTACGGTATTTTGACAGTTTTAGCTACATTTTCAGACCGATTTAGCTATATTTTGACACTTAGGGTTCCTAAGTGTCAATAAAATTATATACCAAAAGTTGTGGACATAGGTCCACGTTTTGGTATAGCCCCCATATAACGGTACCCTCCGATTTGCGGTATTTTGACGTTTTTAGCTACATTTTCAGACCGATGTAGCTATAATTTGACATTTAGGGTTCTTAAATGTCAATAAACTTACATAACAAAAGTTGTGGACATAGGTCCACGTTTCGGTATAGCCCCCATATAACGGTACCCCCCGATTTACGGTATTTTGACAGTTTTAGCTACATTTTCAGACCGATTTAGCTGTATTTTGACACTTAGGGTTCTTAAGTGTCAATAAACTTATATAACAAAACTTGTGGAAATAGGTCCACGTTTTGGTATAGCCCCCATATAACGGTACCCCCGATTTGCGGTGTTTTGACGTTTGTAGCTACATTTTCAGACCGATGTAGCTATAATTTGACATTTAAAGTTCTTAAATATCAATAAACTTATATGACAAAACTTGTGGACATAGGTCCACGTTTTGGTATAGCCCCTATATAACGGTTCATTTAAGTTCATATTTTCGTATAGCCCAGATACCTCCGAACTAGCTGTTAATGACATTTGAAGTTCCCACGTTATGTACCGATTTTCGATATTTTGAAGATTCTAGTTACATTTTTTAACCGAATTAGGAGTTATTTGACATTAAAGGCTCCCATCAAAAACTGTCAACATAGGCCCATGTTTTATTATAACCCCTATATAACAGTACCTCCCAATTTCTAGCCCACCAAAAATTGTCAACATACATAGTTAGATATAGGCACCATAAAAAAGGGCCTCCCGAATGACAAACATTATCTGACATTTTAACGTACCCACTTAAAGTTGGGGACAGGAATGAAAAGTAATTATTCCATTTTAGTTCAGAATATTTTATGGTGGAGGGTATGAAAAGTTCGGCCCGGCCGAACTTAATGCTTTTTTACTTGTTTTAATTTTATTTTGTATATACGTTACAGAACATTAGAGATGGGAAATGGGTAAATACCCATTAAAATGGGTAAATTGGGTACAAATGGGTAAATACCCAGGTATTTACCCAATATGTGGGTAAAAACTACAGAAACTAAAATCATCCAATTGGACGCTAAAACGCAGTATTTTAACAAATTTTAACTGACTATCCCCCAGTTTTTGTAAAAATTTTTATTCTTCTCACACGAATTGTCAAATTTTGTAGATCGATTTACTCGCTTTAGCGCAAATGTAGAGCGCTGATTTTTAAATGAGGAATCCTTAATGATATATGGAACGGGTATACGAAAAATTAGACGTGTATGTCATCTGGGGGCTGAGCTATGAATGCCTAAATTATTACGAATATAGACGAACGAACAAAAATAAGTTACAAAAACTGGGGGTAAGAATAAAATTACCTTTTTTGGAAATGTGACTAGTTAATATTTTACCAATTTTGGTCCATATTTTTGGTAAATCTCTCATATATAGTTACAGCGTAATTTTTGACATATGAGGGCTTTTAGAACGGTTTGTTGAAGTCCTTCTTGCGGAAAAACGTAAATGCTGGACCGATATTCTTATTTTTTCATATATCTGACGGCTTAACTTTTGATTTCAACTGATAATCTTGAGATTTTGGTCCTCTTTGACAAAGCTATATTTGATGCGGTCTGCATTGATTTTCTTCCACCATACAACTCCAACACTCGATTTTACATATAAAAAGAATAGTCCGCGAGGTTAAACCGCTTTTTTTGGTTTCCTTTTTGATTTTCTGTCTGACAGAAAAACAAAATTTTCATTTCAAAATAAATTTTTAAATACCCAAATAAACACCCGAAAAAGGTATTTATCGAGAATTTACCAGGTATTTACCGAAGTTTTGGGTAAGAATCGGGTAGAATCCCATCTATACAGAACATACAAAAACACAAAACACAGTTTTTTTCTGAGCGAACAGGGGTAAATGTAAAAAATGACTATGAAAACGCGACAAAATCGATTAGTTGTCAATGAAAGCCGTACCTAAAATTTTCTGAGCGACAGAACATTTCGAACCTGAAAAACATCATCTTGTGGTACTTTTATAGCGGCTCTTAAAATAAAGGACGAAAAGGACACAGAAGAAAGCAAGTTATAAGGTCGAAGTGCTCTACGAAAATAATCCGCATTCGATTTGACTGAAGACATGTTATCTCATAAATAAGCTAAAACAACAGTTAACAAAGATATAACGCTAATTCCTGATGGCTTACAGGGTCTCTAGCAAAAACTTCATCACGCCATAACGCGGAAGTTCGACTCACGGCGGAGCTGTCCTTCGAGATTCTTAATATACCCACCAAGGACTTTCATCCCCAAAAGGAATTATCTCTGCCCCAAAATTTGTGTTCACAGTGTTATCTGCGAATGTTATGTTGTTGTTGTAGCAGGATGAAATCTACGTAGACGCATAGGTTTGATGCTCGGTCGGTAAGAATGACTTGTTAATAATAATCCCTGGTTGGAGACAGTGGGCGCATACCACTTGTTGATAGTCTCTTATTATTTACTGATGGATCGAAGATGGAATAAGAATCGGGAGTTGATGTGTATTGTAGTGTTTTTTAGGCAGATGAATATCAAAACTTTGCAGATAGGATAGTAACGGTAAATGTGGATAGCCAGGATACTCTTAAAAGTTTTATGATCCTTCACAATAAAATCTAAGGCTGTTTTAGGTCTATATTAAAATCTTGTAATATAGCCGTTTAGTTTTGTTGGGTTCCAGGGCACTGCAATATCGAGGAAAATGAGACAATTGATGAACTGGCAAGACGAGGCTCTGAGTCTTCTGACCTTGTGGTGGAGGACTGTGTCAAGCAAACACTTTGCATCTTCGTCAACAAACTCGGTAAGCTCTGTGTGGAGACAATCGTAAAGATTTGAGCTCTGTTCCTTTACGTGCAAGAATCTTCAAATTTTACAACTTTTACTCGAAAAGCGTTTCTTTACTTCAGACACCATACAATTCATATGGAAGCAGATTACAACTTTTGCAACTTTTGCCGGTTTTACGACTTTCAAAAGTAAAGGAACAGACCATTGGTAAGATGTTCCTGGTTGTAAGATATCGAAGTCAATGTGGCCGGCAATCTCATGGGGTAGAATTGCGTCCATTCTCCGACTACGTAAATCAGAGATCTGAATCGCTGAAGGGGTCATTGCTACATTAGATTCATGACAAATAAGCTATGTGAAGTTGTGCAAGTTTTCCGCCGGTTTCCTAGTTTAACAGTAAGAAAACACACGCTGTTTGGTGTCCATGAGATTGTGTCTCTCTACCTCTTTTCTTCCTCCATAGATCCCGCAGCCCTGCTAACGTATTACAGGAGCCTTAATTTGATATGGAACGGTACATTCTAGACACAATAAGTTCATCTAAGCATCCTTTCTCTTCTCTACATCTCTGTTCTATCTTCTCTTCTCCTTCCTCTTTCCTCCCCCCTACGCTGTTTTTACCTCTTTTAAGGATGAGCAATTGGACCGCTGGTTCCGAGTGAACTGAGTGCCGGCAAGCAACGGCAGCTGCTCATCCTATAACTTAACCTATCATTACAGATGCATCCTATTTAATATAAAATGGCGCCGAATAATTGGTAGATACGCGGTACTCTAACCTTTATATGAGTACCAAAGATCTGCGAGTGACTCCTGTTCTGATTACCGCGCATCCTTAAGTCGATTATGCCCTTTCATTATTTAAAAGGTCTCTGTTCCAAGCTGCATTGAATCCTGGGAGTTTCCACCTATATGTATGGTTATAAAGCACAAAAGAAACCTGACACAAAAACAAATTTTAAAAATGTCCTTTGTGTAGTAAAAATCTTAATTGATATGATCACAGCCGCCATTTGCATATAAGAACGGTCTTATTGTGATCATGTGTGGATGCCACCACTCCGCCTTGCACGCTGTGTGCGACCGGGTTTGATTACCAGGTCAGGAATCAGGGTACAATCATGATTTGAGAAAAGCATTTGTGCCTATGAGTAAGATTGTGGGAACATATGCATTTTATTGTGGTCTTACACACAAAATAAATTATCCCTTACGACCGCAATTTTGGAAAGTAAAATGTAGTTTGTGCGGCATTGAGAGTTAATTCATATTTAAAATACATATGTATGTATGTATTTTACGTGGCGTTGAAGAAATTCATTCATTCCAATGGACTAAGTTAGACCTATAGGGGTCGGTTATGGATAGCAACTCAACTGTAATTGCGTTCCCAGAAGAGAAAATCATGCAATTACAATGAGTAAAAATACGGAAATGTTTGTCAAATTCAATCAATATCAGTGTTTTGAACTTTCAGCTATTAATTGTAAAAAAGTATTAACTTTAATGCGGAAATAGTATGTTGCTAAATTTGCTGTGGGTAACGCAACTGGAGTTGGGTTGCTATCCATAATCGACCCCATAATTTTATTTGTCATGTCGCAACGGTATCGTTCTGTTTCAACCTCAACATCCCCTTGAGTGTAATCATGGTACAATAATTTGGAAGGTGGGTCAGGTTCGAACAAATTGTGAAAAACAAGGCCTGGGTGTATTTGCTTATTCTGTCAGAATTACCATGACTGAATATGCAACAGGTTGTGCTGTTTATTTGATATTTTGGATCATTAACTAAAAACGCGAAAAATGAATGGAAGGCTAAGTTTTCTTTACAGAGTCAGCTTCTGTATATGTTCAAGAATTTGTTTCATCACAATGTTGTACTAAATATAAATAATAAATGTTGTAATAACAATTTTCATTTCGACTGAATTCTAATAAGTATAAAATATTTTGTCATATTTTTCAAAACCATACACATACATACATACTTTGTGTATACTGATTTGAAAGAATAAGCAAACCAATAGAAAAAATTTGTAATCAGCTGTTTGCTATGCCCTACCTTGTAATGATTCTACCATGTGTAATTAAAAGAGCTTTAAAAAATGTTGTTGCTTTGTTTTTGTTTGTTTTATTTTTTGTTTTTTATTTATTTAACTGAGAGTACATTGAAATGTTACATTTGTTTTATTTTGTTGTTTTGTTTTATTATAGGTAGTTATATTATTATGTACTTATTATAAATATTGTTATAATTTATTTTTGGTATTTCTTTTGTTTTGTTATTCATTAAATTTTGTTTTCATATAAAGTACAATCAAATCTATGTATGTTTGTTTGTTGTTGTTGCGTTTTTATTTTGTTTTCACGTTTCACTAGAATAGTTGATTTTAGTTTTTTTTTGTTTGCTTTGTTGTTGAATATATTTTTTATTGCGATTAAATTTTGTTGTTCTTGTTGTTGTTTATTAATTTTTTCATCATTTTTTGGTATCTTTGTGCCTTTATGTTTTAATTTGTTTTTGTATGAAATGCTTTCATTATTTTATTTGTTGTTTCTTTTTTTAAATACAAATTTTGGTTTTCTGAAATATATTTCATATTTGTTTTGTTCATTTTAATATCTTTGTTTTTAATACTTTTTCCATGTGAGAAGTTTATTTCATTTAATCATCATCATGATATATGTATGTATTTACTTTTTCTTTGTTGTTGTTTTTGTTAATCTAGTTTTATTTTCGTAATTTGTATTTTTTTAATTTTTTGTTTACTTTTTGCTAAAAACTTCATTTATTAATTTTTGTTACTTTTTGGTGGGTTTGAGTTTAACAATAATAATAAATTAAAATTAAATTCACTATAAATTAAAGTGTTTATTTTGTTTTATTATATTTTAATGCGAATTAAATTAAAAAAACATAAAACACTCAAGCAGCAATGATGTGGAAATTAACAATGAAAAAGGTAAAAAGATTTTGTGGCGAGATTCAATTAAAAATAAAATACACTTTTTTTCTAAGAAATATATTTGTGCTATATATGTATGTGTATGGGCGGTTGTGGTTTGCATTTTTCTTTTTAGATAAATTCGGAGAAAATAAGATTTTGTGCGGGGTATTAAGAGGCCAATACCAGCGAGAATTGTTGGTGTGACCAGTGTGTTGTCGAGATTACGAGGTCTATAACCGAAATGCTTTGGAATAAGGTGCTCCCGACGATGTTTAAAGAACATGGTACTTATTCGAAATATAAAGTAGAGAACTATTCGTCTTTCTATATAAAAAGTCAATTTAGTAAGATGCCGAAAACACCGACATCTGCCAACATTGATGTAATTTATAATTTTATTTCAAAATCCAACTTTATAATCTAAATTAAATGTATCGTAACATTTAACTATTGCAAGTTCTAGCTGATGGCCACAGTAGCCAATGATATATCTTGCCTTTTACTAACTCTGAATTCACTACATTGTTAATAATAAATAAATAAATAGTAAGATCATCTGCCTAACCGACGATAAACTAAATCCTACAGTTGTTCTTACGAAGCCAACTTAGCTAAGCTGCACATTAGGTAACCGAGTTTTCAAAGATAAAAATGTCGATATCTGTGAGCTCCGTATACAACAACTTAGCATTTAAAGTGAGGGAATAAGAATACGATCCTTCTTCACCCAAAGTTTTGAGTCACAACGATGTTATTGTGGTTTTTTAATCGGTATTTTTTAATCCGGCTTAATAAAGTTTCGGACCACGTGTATCAAATCAGCACATACATACATGTGTACGATCATATTACATGTGTACTATTTCCGCCGAATTAAAAACTCAAAGGAATATGGCTTCGCATCTTTCCAAATTCTTGGTTATGAAATGAATGTCGAACTGACAAGCGTCATTTTTATATTAAGAAGAAATGATTCGTTATTCAAGAAGAGAACCGTGAACAAACATGGCCAAAATCAAACACCAAACGAATTGGCGGTCTTGGAAATTCTTCATATAAAGATCAGTTTCTTACTGTCCTTAGCAAGAAAGTTAAAGAAAATATGCGTCAAAATGACAGAAAACTTGGAGCTATGGAACAACAAAAACAACAACGTGCATCCATATTATTACTATTCAAAAAAATATTGGGGGTTATCATGAACGGCAATTCCCTGTGATTTTTTCACTTTCTCCCTTAAGTTGCAACGGCGGAAAAACAAAACTCACGGGGAAAATTCATTCATGATAACCGCCATTAGTAATAGTTTCTATATCTAAATTATCGTCCAGAAAGATTACTTCGATTCATAATCTTCTGAACATGGAGGGAATGAAGTGTACGACATAAGGCAGGAGGGAGGGGAGGAGTATTTGCAGAAAGTAAACGTTAAGGGAAATTATAGTTGAGCGTCAAGCCTTGTGCATTCTTTAGATTGATCTACCTCATTGTAAGTATGTGACCGCCTTTCACATCTCGTGAAGTCTGAAGTTGACATTCGCTCTTGTCACTACATTGTAGTTAAAATTATAGATATATTATGGGAGATGTAAAAAGCTTGCAAACCAAAATGAGCTAAACTATATATACAAGGTGGCGCAAAAGTAATCTTCCGAAGTTTTTTTGGCTGTAATTAAAAAAATGAAAAACTTTGATTTTTCTTGTGGATTATTTTTATTTGGTCTTTTAATTTTTTTTTTTACATCAAGTCGAGAATATGATATCAGATAAATGGCCGCCGCCACAGTTTATTGTCATTTGAGCCCTTTTTATGGATTTTACATCACTTTGGCCAAAACTTCCATCGATAGGTCCTAACATTCCTGGCAGATATTGTCTTTAAGAGCTGAAAGAGTCTGAGGCTTGTTGACATAAACCCGCGACTTCAAAAAGCCCCACAAAAATAAGTCTGGAGCGCCACATCACTCATGATTATTTTTGATGAAAAATCATCTTCCTCTTGGTGGTGATTAAGGATGGATTGATCGTATGTTAGACGCGATTGGCGGTCAGCGTTTAACAGCTGATGCACCGTCTGGACTTTGTACGGAAACATCTTCATATATCGTACCAAAATTCGCTGTAAAGACCGTCAACTGATACCCATTTGCGTGGCACGTCGTCTGGTCTATGTCGAAGGCGCTTCGTGACATCCTCGGCTACAGCAACAATGTGCCGTGTTGTGCCAGTCTCTTCGAAGCGAGCGGCTAAACGTCTGCGACGAAATTCACGTTGTGCCAAAGTCACCGACGGATTATTGGTCAAATAAATAGTCACCAATATTCCGCGTTCTGGAGCAGTGCAGCGTAACATTAGGTGTGTCTTTTTACGTGATAATTTGTAATAATTATTACGAAATGTTACTAAATGCTGTCTTTTTACACAAAAGTTCAGTAAAAGAGAGCGAAGTGAGAGAACAATTTTGACAGTTGTTTGCTGAGAAATTGCTACAAGTTGCTGAAAGAATTTTTCCCAGCAACATTTAGCAAGTTCGATCAGCTGTTTTTTAATCATCTGCTAATGGTCAGCTGCTCAATGTTTATCTTATTTTTGTGGAAAAATATTATAAATATTACGATTCAGCTATATTTATTGATTGTTTTATTAATATATTAATTATTTTTTATTTATTTTGCTTAAAATTGAAGAACTTTTTCATTGCTTTGGAGTTAGTTTTCCTTTCATGCATTGGCGCCAATGTTTTTGTTTTGGTTATTAACTGTTATCTTGCTAAAGTTTACTAAATGCTGTCTTTTTACTTTTTTCTCTATTTTCGTATCAAAGAGTAAAATCTCTCTTACTCTCTGAAAAGATGTTACTGAATAATTATTACTGAAAAAGTAAAAAGACACAACTATTGTTTATCAACGTGTATTTCGCATGTGCTTACTACACAAATGTCAAAACAGAACTGACATTAGGGGCCAATCGCAAAAATTATAGCATTTTCTGAAAGGAGGATTACTTTTGCGCCACCTTGTATGTTTGTTCCCACAAGCATTTCCGAAGGGACAAGGTGGACTTCTCTCATATGAATGAGTGCACACCGATTCATATTCGCTCAATGAACGTAGAGAAGTTTTATGTGGCTAAATTACTCAGGAAATGTCGCTGAGTGGTATTTTTTGTCGCCGTTGCAAGGGTTGTGTTTATCATTACCTGCGGGTGCTAGTAATCTATTTAGTGATTCCATACTTAATTGTCTCACTTTTTATACTTTAAACGTAATCATATTAATCAGGAATACTTGGAGTGAAGGAAAAGTTCTTACTGTGACTATCCTACTAAGCATAAAGTAAACTATTCTAACCTTCTTTCCATCCCATTACCATTTATACAGCAGTTTTAACAATAACACTTAACACACCCACTCGTATTCTTCTTCTTTCTAATCTGTTCTACAAGCCAAGTATTCTACATTGAAACATTTTTAACTCGTGGTTCAATAGATTTCATATGAATCCTCAAAAAATACACAATTTCCAATCCATATCGCACCTGTTCAACAAAAGGGCAGTAACTCAAAATGTTGAAATGTTCCACTGTAGAAACTGAAACACGTTTTTATCGATTTTTGTCGGTAACTTAAGAGTTAGAGATTTGCACTACTAGATAGATTGAAAATTGAAACCAGAGAAAAATGTCTCTATGACAAATCTTAGCTTTATCCATTTTAAACGGTTAAAGTAAGAGTTACCCACCTAGAAGTATCGAATCTGAGGAAAGATTTAAAGCTAATCGAGAGTGGTTTGAAAAGTTAAATTCGAGAGCAAATCTGCATAATTTTCCATTAAAAGAGGGAACATGTAGCGCATATATTGCAGCAGCGAAAGAAGTTTCAGGTATGGAAGAAAAAGGCATTCATGAGTTCTTAACGCCTCGAAGACATATTTTCCATTGACTGGTACATGCATTAGAAGATAAATCACTTGAGGCTCATTGAGCTCTTAATTCTTCTGCTTTGCTTAAGTTATTTCTGGTAAAAGAATAAAAGTCAAAGGGCAACCAAGTGCGAATATGTACCGGCGATTCTTTATTATCTTACCAGAAGTACAAGCCAATAGAATCCATTGAGTTTTGGCCTTGCATGCCTTTGTACATAAGAAGACTCGCCGTCTGGCTATCTTGTCTTGCTTCAATTCTGCCATAATAATAAAAAGAATAAAGAAGAAAAGGGCAACCTAGTTCGGAATTGTTACGGGTTTCTTTATTCTTTTATTTTTATTATGTCAGAAGAAAGCCAGGCGGCGAGGCTTCTTATGTACCGAGGCCTTTACACCTAACAAATGTAGAAACATTTTAAATTTAAAAAATGTTGGAACCAATTAAAAAAATCTTCACATAAACAAATGGAAACACATGTTTCGATTTTCGTTGTTTCGCATTACGTTAAAGTTCGTCAAACCAATCATTAACGCAAATCGAGGTATTAGTGTATCAACAAAAGGGACTTATTTCTAGTTGCGCCCAAGAGTTTTAGATATTTTGATAGCAATTTTTTCAAAAAAGAATAGTATTTCGAATTGCTCCCTTTTATGTTATAAATCGCCGCCCATATTATCAGTTAAAACAACGATTTTTTCAACAAAATGGTGGTAACTCGAAGAGAAATTCAGTGTTGTGATGTATTTAGCAAGATATCTTTATGATGAATTAGTTTTGCTATATAATATACTTTTAACATTAACATTACAAGTCTTATGTGTCTACTGAAAAATAGAAAATTTTGAGTTACTACCCTTTTGTTGAACAGGTGCGATAAATGTTATTTTCTCCTATAAGGTGGTTTGTTATACGGACCTAAAATTGATTCGGTATTAGGGTTGATCGAGTCAATTTTGGAAAAGAAACGTAGTTTTCTTTTATTTTCCTTCAAGTAAAATTGAAAATAGTTGGTCGTCGATGTTAAAGGTACGGATTGTTTCATAAAATTATGAAAGGAATAGAAAACTGATACGTATTTTATTACACGTCTTTGACCAGAGGTCTACTAAATTCTGTTGTATTTTGTTATTGATATACATATATTCAATGGCCTTCATTTTTTTTCCAATAATTTAAAAAAGTATATTCAATTTGTGCATAATTTGCAAACACACAGACATACATACACACACATATGTAATAAATTATATTTGTAAATAAATCTGGAAAATTTAACAAAAAATATGTTTTTAAAGAAAATATGTTTAACATTGATAAATATGCATTGTATTTTAAAATATAATATGTATGGTATAATAATCTTATTAACTACAAACAAAAATATATATAATATTTAATAAGAATTTAATTCTTACAGACAAATAAAATCTCTGTATAACTGGTTTTGTTGATTTTTTGTTTTGTAATAAAATGCAATTGCGCCAAGCAATTTGAAAAATGTACAAAAAATGTGGTAATAATTAATTTATCTAAGAAAAAAAAAACAAAAGCTAAATAAAACATATAAAGGAAAATAATATTTATAATAATAAAAGGAGCATTTGACTAGAACGAATAATATTAATGGCAATAATAAAAAAACACAATCATATTTTTCTTGTTTTGTTTCACAATAACATATAAATATAAATTCTAAATAGGATACAATTTACAATAACATAAAATGTTATTGTAGGCTATTACAATAATAATAACTATAATCATAGCAATGATTATTATTGTTGTTGTTGTTGTAATAAAAAATAATACTTTATGAGCTAAAAATTAAAGACACATACACACACGCATATAAATATTATTTTTGTTGTTGATGCTAATATATAAAGCAAAATTGTAACAGTAATTAATTAAAAACTAATAAACAATAAATTTGAGCTTCTTATAGAGATTGTTGAATGTTAATAAAAAATAATATTGAATGAAAATATTTAAGAAATAAAGGACACAAAACACAAATCAATGTTTATAGACTGGGATGTACAGAACAAAAATTGTTAAATGTTATAACACATGGGTAGGCTTTCAAATTCTGGCTTAACACAAAATTGTAACATATCTATCTACAAGATTTAAAATACAAATTCACATGAAGTCGGTCCGCGGTAATACGTACATTTCAGTGATTTCCTAGTAATAGTGTAACCCTACTTTTTGTTAATTTCCGAAATATATCTGATAGTGGAAGTGAGTAAAAAACCAAAGCAAGATAAATAAAACACTGTAATAACATACAGTAATTGAAATGTCAGAGTCTTTTGAAAGTAAAAAACAGTGTGTGTGAATAACATAACATAAATAAAAATACTATATACGTTGAAAGAAAATTTACGTTTATTTTACAGCAAAAACTATTTTAAACGAATTTGTGTTGGAAAAGATAAAATTATGTATTCTCCTGGTTCGAAAAATTTTAATCAAGATTCTTATTTTTTGATTTAATTTCGACTACGGTCAAGGTCAAATATACCTCCGTAAAAAATATTGATCCGTGAAAAGCTTATGTACATGGTTAGCGGTGTAGGTTATTACTAGACAACGGAATTTTATTCACACCCTACACTTGTCCAAATTAAGTACATTTTGGATCCAGGCATATTTTTTGATTTAATTAATGTCATGTTCACACGAGCGTTTCAATTACGTTGTTCGCCTGTCGAACGACGTACACGAATTAACCCGTTTCCACGACACCATTCGTAATTAGCAGAAACATAAACAAAATTTCCTTCATTTTTGTTTCCTTGTTTTCACGAAAATTTTAACCGAAAACACATAAAATATACATTAAATGAATAGGAAAAACAATAGACTTTCCTTCAAATGTATCTTCTATATTTAACTACACACATTTCATTCATTTTTCCATCAATGCCAAATAATTTTGTATTTTCAATATATTTTTCTATTTTCAAAATTAAAGTGAGAGAGACATGTCAAAACAATTTTTGTGTATACAGACTTTCAGTTATTTGTTTCCTTTTTGTTTCTGATTTTTACGCGATTTTGAACTAATGGACAAGAAATGTGTGTGGAATTAAGAAGGAAACACAACCATCTTCCTTCTGCATCAATATAAAATTTTTAGTTTATTAATTTTCATTCATCTTTTTCCTTTTTTCTAAAAATTTTTGTGTTTTCAACAAATTTTTCAATTTTGAATTTAGACATGTCATAATTAATTTATTTCGATAAATGCTCTCATTTGTTAGAGATGGGACATATTTTATCGTTGTTCGGAGAGTATTTCTACTTGAACAACGTAGAAAAATCGCCGTTCGTTCTCAGAATTTTGTATGGGAATCAAGTAATTTATTCGTATTTGAGGGTCGAACAACGAATAGAGAACGAACGACGTACCGTGGAAACGGGCTATAAAACGCAATAAAAACATATGTAAGTATGCAAAAATATGCAAAATGCATAAATTTGAAAAATTCATATTCCCTTTTTATGCAAATGCGCTATATAAATCGGAACCTATTTGATCCGATGCAAATGCGCTATATAAATCAGAGCCTATTTGATCCGATGCAAATGCGCTATATAAATCAGAGCCTATTTGATCCGATGGGGGCAAGATTTGTACTCCTGGTGATGAAATGGATTTTGATATAATCGGTTTTGCAGTTGCATAAGATTCCGCTGTCTATTTATTACACAAGCGTATTCCATCCTGACTATAACGCCTTTACTGTTGGCCAATTTAAGTGTTCAATAATCCACGTTTTCGGGGTTTCAAGCATTTGTTGACAAATTATGTTGAGTTTGTTAAAAAAATCGAAAGTTGTTACCAAAATTGCCATTTCTAAAGGGCCAGTTTTTAGCCGATGTGTTAAAGCTCTACGTATGGTGGAGACTTATTTGTATAATAAATGTGTACATAATAGTGCTACTTTTTTACGAAGTCGCAAATGAAATCATGTGATGTGTGTTTCTTCTACATTTCCCAGTCTATGGATAAAAAAGAGATTCAAAATATCCTAAAATAATAAAAATTACAAAAAACATCATTCTTATGCAAAGAAAGATAATTCTCTTGATTTTAAATATAATTTGTAGAGGATTTCTAATTTTGTTCTTTTTATTTTTAATAATTAAGATAAAAATTTTAAAGAGAAATTTTGAACCAAAAGCTCTAGTTAAGTTGGAATTTCGAACTATTTAAATTATTAAACTGAAACAAAACACGCCATGATAAATCCTCCTCAAGATGAGATTTCATTTTACAGAACAAAAAAAGATTTAATTATTTGTAGTTATCCTTCCTTGGATTATTAAAAAAAAAAATATTTAAAAATTATGAATAGATGAAATTTTTATAATAAAAAGGTATGCAAAGGAGATTTTAATGTTTTGTTTTTTTTTCCTTTGTTCTTGGTACTACCAGGTAATTTTGAAAAAAAAAAACTTTCGACACAAATTCCGATATTAAAAGAATGTCTAAATTAATAATAGATCAAATGTGATCATTTCAATGACGTTACTTCGATAAAACGAAAAACTGCTATAAATAGGATAATATCAGGGCGATTAGCTGTTAAAATTTCTACGTACACTTAGTAGCAGACTATTCCAGTTTGCCGAAAGCCTGTTTGGTATCAATAGTAACTTTATTAATTTAACATAACCTCTTTTCGAATCCCGACTGCCTTGTTTAAGTTGGACAATCTTGCAGAAGCGGGAAAATAGTTTAACATCTACTAAAAGTTTTTGAAGTTTTTGGTAAAAGTCGTCATTTCTTAGAGGCTATTGGAAAGCCATGGCATAAAATGTTGCAATGTGTTTTAGGTTATCGCAATGATGACCGAATGTGCATAAAACCAATTGGAGACAAGACAACGCCCTGGATAAAAATATATTCTTTTCATATACTTTAAGAAGGAATCGTGATATTTATTAGAGTTTGGTAAACTAGTAGCTGTTCCTAGTTCACTGTACTAAACGTATGAGTTACGTCATAAAATGTAACGTGTGATATTACATATACGCAGTTTGTTCATACAAATGATGTGGGCATTCGACCATTAATAAGTAAATAGAGCTCTGGGTAGAAAAAGAGTAATATGGACCCTCGTACTTTAGAACGGATGACAAAAATATTATAGAATGAAACGAAATTAACATAGCAATAACCTCCCCACTAAAAGGGACATAGAATTATGGAATAAGTTAGTATTAAACCTAAAAGACAATCAACGTTCGAGTAAAGTTTTGCGTCATTTCGGGTAAACTAATAAAAGTTCTACTTTTTGATTATTCTTTTACAAGAATTGAGGCAAAACTTTACTTAAACGTTGATTGTGTTTTCGGCTTTACGGTCATTTTCCATATAATTGGTCTGGTAAAATATTATAATACAATAATTGTTCCACAATCATCCCAGTGGGGACAAGGGAGTGCACGGCGATTCATATTGGCTTAATGATATAGGACCTACTGTGTATCGCCGAATCCGAACGGCGGGTATTAAGACACCACTTGTAGAGAAGTTTTACATGGCTGAATACTCAAGAAATGCGGTAATGTGCCACCGTTGAAAGTTTGATGTTGTCTGGCCTGGGAATTGAACCCGGGCATTAAAGGCCAAAACTCAATAGATTTTTCTCGCTTACGCCGCTTCATTTCCGAACGGCCGAGACAAATTCGAACTAGGTTGTCCTTTTTCATTTATTCTTTTACTAGAGCAAAGCGAACAAAGCAAGCAACGAACTGATTGAGTTTTGCCCTTAAACGTGCAACGCGGGTGTGCATACAATTGTACCACGGTTGCACCCCTAGTAGAATATTAACTAATTTCAAATCATGAAATTATACACCATGACAATGTATGAATTGTACGATCCATGTAATCTTGAAGAATGCAGCCAGGAGGCTACATCAAAATGTTGTTTTTTGAATTTTAAACATTAAATCGCCACCCGTAACGTAACCCACAATAAAAAATAATCGTAAAAAAATAGATTAAAGTTTGGATATGTAGCTCGATTTTCGAATGAGAAGAACAAAGAGGAATGAAGACAAGTTCGTTTGATTTTCTTTCAGAAAGATGACTCTCGAAAGATGTACAAGGTTCCGTCTATGTTACTGAAGATGTTTGTATACAGTAAACTTGTAAGCACTCAACTTCCAGACGATAACGAAATTTATACCTACATAGCAAATTTATACCCAAAACTCTAAGATAAAAATCTTTAGACAGTAGCAGGCATCTACAAAATACGCTCCGACCTGAGACTCTTATTGTAATTGAACAGCAATTGTAGAAATGGATTGGAAAGTGTCGAAAGTGTTTTCTTTTACAAATTACCAAACTACAACATAGCAGCAGCATTTTTGTGATAATTATTATTTGTTATGATTAATTTTGTTCTTGTTCTTTTTTTAATGTTTTGCTTGTTGTTGATTTGTTATCTAAATATATACTATATATATTCTTTTATATAATAATGCATTTCTTCATTATTTGTTGTTTGTTTGTTTGTTTTTTCTTTTGGTTGTCTCTAAAAACTTAATTCATTTAATAAATGTAATTTCAATTTTGTTTGTTTTTGTTTTGTTGTTGTTCTTTCTATAAAGTTAATTTCTATTCATTTGTTGTTGTTTGTTGTGTTTTAATTCAACTTTCTTCTTTGGAACATATTTTAAGGTTTTGTTTGTTAGTTTTAGTTAATCATCGTCATCATTATCATCATTGATTCTCATCATTATCATCATAATCATAGGCAATTGTAGCTTAATTAGTTTTTTTGTGTGTTTCTGTTTTGTTTTTGTAGTTATAATTTTCTTTTGTTTATAGACTCTAATTAAATCCCTAACATTCTATACCTAGAATAGTTGTTTGTTGTTTTGTTTCTCTTCAAAACACAAAAAAGGAAACAAATAAATTCAATTTTTCAAGTTTTAAAAATTGTGAATAAAATTAAAAACATTAAATATTTTTAAAAAATTTTTGTTTTATAAATAATAAATACGTTTTTTTTTTGTTTTTGTTGATGGGGGTTAAAAGTTATTAAAATATCTCAATGTGTTGAAGATTTGTTAATTTCATTTTGTGTTGTGGTTGGTTGGTTTTGTTCAGCTTAATGCGGAAAACATACACTACATTACATACATATATAATTAATTTATATATAAAGTTTTGTAGTACTGTGGCACAAGTTACCACAGATTTTGAAACCAAACAAAAGAAAAATCTAAGAAAATATATTCAAAGAAAATAATAAAAAATTGATATAAAGTCGCCGAAAAGAAATAAATTATTTTCTAATTTGTGTGTTTTTTGCCAAACGTTTAAAATCAATTGTAGTTTGTTTTTCTTTTTGTTAAATTTTTTGTTTGTTGTTAGTTTTTTTTTGGTTTTGTATAGTTTTGAAAGTTTCTGTTGTTGTTTGCAATAAAATCTACTTTCTGCTCATAGTCAACTTTTTATGTTTGTTTGTTACCGTCTTGCGGATTATTCTGTATTTTCGAATTACAATAGCCAAGAATAACGCCTTTCATCTTTTAATATACTTTACGTTCTGGTCCAAATTTAGGATTAACAAATGAAAAACCAGCAAATTCATCTTGATTTATACAGCGTACAACGTCATTTGGTATGGGCGTTAAGACTGGTTCCTCTTTAGTAAATTCTGTATCAAAATTATTGGCATCTCTTGGATTTTTCTGGAAATTTAAATGACAGTTATAAACGTTAGTTCGGAACACGTTTTAAAAAATATAAAATGACAAAATTAGTATAGAGAAGAACTCTGCAAACAATAACCGGTCCATGTTTTGGATTTACTTACCATTTTCGGCCGGAATGGTGGCTTTATATTACGTTTCTCCAATTCATCCCAATCTAATCGACTGAAGAATGGATGACGACGTATTTCATTTTCATCACCCGAACAGCCTAAACGTTGTTGTGGATTTTTTGTAAGAAAACCTAAATAAAAAATCACAAACAAAAAAAAAAATAAGTACATTCAGTCATTTTAAGTAATATAATGCTCATCTAATTTACCTTTTAAAATGGACACAGCTTCTCTGGATAACCAAACAGGATATAATACATCATCGTGCATAATCGATTCGAATAGTTCATCTTCATTATCGGCTTCAAATGGTGGCTGACCAGCCATCATTTCATACATAAGAACACCAAGGGCCCACCAATCAACCGAGGCACCATATTCTTGTTCTTTGAGTATTTCTGGTGCTATATAATCGGGAGTACCGCAAAAGGTGGTAGTTAAAACACCATTCATAATACCCTCCTGCAAAGATTTGTTATTATGTTATTATGTTTTATTAAATAAAATAAAAACAAACATACCTTGCACATGCCAAAATCAGCCAACTTGCAATGACCCTCTTGGTCTAGTAAAATATTATCTAATTTTAAATCGCGATAAATAACACCATGACAATGTAGAAATTGTAAGGCCAATGTAACCTCGGCAGCATAGAAGGCAGCCCTAGCTGCCTCAAAACGACGTGCTTTTTGAATTTGAAACATTAAATCACCACCGTTAACGTACTCCATAACAAAAAATAAACGATCCTGGAATAAAAGCAAAAAAATAATAATAAATCGATTAAAATGTGTAAATATAAACTTGAATGTAGCCATGTTCGTCAGTTTGTTTTTCTGCCAGAAAGGTGACTCGAAAGTTGTACAAAATTCCCTCTATGTTACTGAAGACTTGTAAGAATGTACATACCAAGAAGAGAATCCTTGACCCACAACACTCTACCTCTCGACGATAATGAAATTTTTACCAACGACTCTAAGATACAAATCTTTAGACAGTTTCAGGCATCTACTGAAATACGCTCGATTTAAGACTCTCATTGAAATTGAATGACAATTTTAGTGTCTTCCAAGCCGAGATATTTACAATCAACCACTAGGAAAATGAACGTGAATAGGCCAGTGAACATCTCTGCCTGTAGCCAAACGACCCTTGAAGCTTTCAGATTAATTACGTTTTGGAGCGTAAAGACCTAAAATCCAGCATTACATTATGTTGGGTCCCTGATCACCGTAATATGGCAGGAAAGAAAAAATGCGAATGAACTGTCACGTCACGGGACGGAGGAAGGAATACAGATTACATTTGATCCTATATCTACAATATACTCGTAAATTCTAATTTTCCGAACAATATAAAAGATGGAACTTTTCCTCTTTGCTTGCCAAATAGTATCTTGCTTTCAAGAGCAACCAAAGAAACTATTTCCTCTCCAGCCGATGTGTCCAAATGACGAATGTTGATCATCTACATGAAGAGACTACACATGATAATACCTCCTGGCGTGCTACCTGCCTGATGGAATGAACACATAATTATCCAGAATCCGCCGCCTAGCCAAATCTGAAAAGGCTACAGATACTATTGCTAAGAGATCCATTAAGCCATACCATCCAAAATCAACAGATTTACAGCAGTGTCCTACATCCACATTCGCCACAGATGTCAGATTTCGAAATATACTGCCTAGATTCACAAGGGTATAACTGCGGTACCTCTTGTCCAGCTTCCTCAAGTCATATCACACAATCGAAAAGGTTTGCCCTGGAGGTTCTGGAACAGGGTTTTTCTATTCATTCGTTCACATTTTTAATCCCTCTAAACATCTAGTCATTCATTATGTTAGAAGGCATAATCTGGCTCACCAAAAACTTTGTATCGCTGTAAATACGACCACAAGAAGTAAACTCGGGAAACATTACCAAACCTGCACTTCAGCCACCATTCAAGAAACACACTGCACTTCAGCCAAAATGTTGTACATTTGTGAGAGAGGTACACGAAGAAGTTGTGCAGCACAGACCTTATTGGATCTTGACGTACGTTTGGAAGATATTTTACGTTGCGCACTTTAGTTGGTGCCGGCAGGATTTTTTTGGTCTTTTGGGCCATGGTCTCAGGAAGTATGGGCATGCGCCCGAAAAAAAGTTAGCGGTACTACTTTTTTTCGGGCGCATGCCCATAATAGGAACGAATGAAAACGTTCCGAGACACGTCCTTAAACTGAACTTTTGCGAACATTTTTGAAAATGTTGTGGGATGTAACTGAAGGAGTGGACCCTATAGTCCGTGTTCGAACCTTATCTATGTCTGCAAGAAATATTACAATGTACAAAGTCGGTTAATCCCTTTGACAGTTATAGTGCGCACAATTTTAGGGAAACATTTTGAACTACTGTGGAGGAGATACCTGAAGGAGTTGATAGATATGGCTCGTCTTAGAACGTAATATATTTGGACAAAAAATATTACGAAATGAACAATTTTGAACAAGTCGATTAATCCGTTCAAGAGTTATCGACTCCAAATTGTCTGAAACGGATTTCATCAAAACATTCTTGGGGTCTATAACCATTATTTCGATAAGACACATTTTGATCGTATTAGCCTAAAGGCTGAGGGTATACAAATAATGCAATGCAATAATTTTTTACATTCGATTAACTTTTCGCGATATTAATGTATAAAAAGAAAAAATCCTATTATAATTCTTCCATCTTCCTGATTTTTTTAAAAAAAAAAATAATTAAATTATAAATTATTGCATACCGGAGTCTGAAAACAGGAATGTAGAGCTGTTAAAAATGGATGATTGGCCGCCAATGCCAATATACGTTTCTCCGTCATGGTGCAATCAACATCGTCATCCTGTATAATGGCATCCTTTTTCAATACTTTGATGGCATAGATTTCATCGGTACCCTTCTTTTCGGCCAACATTACTTTACCAAACGAACCTTTGCCCAGGACCTTGATGAAATTGAAATCTTGCAAACATGTTTTGCCTGGACGCGAGTCATAGCAGCGATTCGAGCTAGTCATGCCCATTTCACCGCCACTGCTACCGCCACTGACATTTGTGGCACCCGAACTGCTAGAGGATGTGGTCTGATGTGACATTGTTGAACTACGAGTGGTAGTTGAAATGCAATCACTGTCGCCGTGAATACTTGCACCAAAGTTATCCTCGCCACCGGGTTGACTTAAATACTAAAAGAAAAATAAGAACAATAAAACAAAACAAAATTAGAACATAGTTCTTAATATATGAGAAACATTGGTCAACATTTACCTTTGATCGTCTAGGCTGGGCCTGCTTATCAGGCGATATACCCAGTGAGCTAAGGATTTCAGCCATTTGTTTTGTATTAATACCACATGTATTTGCCACATTCTTTTGGCAACGTTTGTGCACGTTCATGTTGCACACCTGACACTGTAGACCCTGTTTGATCAGACCGTACAACAGTGAACCACAGTGATCACAAAATGTAAAACGTTTGTAATTGTGAACGACAAAAAGATGCGGCACATTGACATTAAAACGTTGTCCAGCTGGTCCAGGTTCCAAATTGTTTTGCTAATTTGAGAGAAGAAAAAAAAACGGGAATTAAAATATTATACAATTTGGTTTATTTCCAAGACTTACCTCTTCCCGCATACCAGGACATTTTGTAACCACGGAACGATGACATCTCTTATGTACAACACAAGTGCAGACTAAAAAATGTATTTTTAAATATTAAAATTTTATTTATTAAAAAAAATTGGTAAAACATAAAAATATTGAATTTTGTATTTAAGTGTGCAAATATGCGAGTGTGTCAAAATATGCATGTTTTGTTATTGTTTTTGGAAAATTAGTAAGCGATGCGGGAATTATTTCATTAATAGTTAGAAAAATACATAGACGATTATCGAAGTTTAACAAAAAAATGGTACATATCAATGGATCATAACCTTCACGAACATCTAATTAAAATACAGTCGAACTTCTCTATAACGAATAATTTTCTGTAACGGATTGTCTTATAGGCCAAATATATGAATTTTCACACAAAATAGTCTCTTTATAATGAAGTTTATCTATAACATATAAAAAAAAGCTACGTTATAGAAAAGTTTGATTGTAAATAAAAATATAAAAACAAAACAATTAACAGTATGACGGTGTTATGTTAACCCATTACGATTGCTGAGAGAACGCACGAATACATAACCTATGAGTACATATATGATAGGATATCTTGTCACAATCACCAGATTGCAATATAAATACATATTACCATAATGTAGGTAAGAAAGGTTGGCTAGTTTAAGAATATCTATTAAGACAAGACACAAAAATGTTTTAATAAATGAAGACAAAGAAAATTCCAAATACTTAATTAACAATGTGATTATCATCTTTAAAGATAACATTATCGTTATTTGTACTTGAGGAATTAATTCTACTTGCAACTTTCAAAAATCGAAAAAAAAAACGTTTTATGTATTGACTCTAGGTAATCTAAACCAAGGCAAATTACACTACCTGTAGTGCGATTCTCTAACTCATTTTTTGAGTTATCGACAAAAATCGGTAAAATTAAAACGCAAAATTATGACTGAAAAGTTCAAATAAAACTTGACAGCACTCTTGCTATCGGTAGAACTTTACGTCTACTTTTTATTCGTAGCTAACTTACCGAAGAACATCGTTAATTACCGAATTTATAAGCATTTTAATTTTACCGATATTTGCCGGTAACTCAAAAAATGAGTTAGAGAATCGCAGTACTGTTCAATTTGCCTTGGTTTTGATCGACAAATTTTGAATATGTTATGTCAAAATTTCTTTATGTTGTTGGGGAAAATACAACAAAAATATTGTTTACAAAGGAAATTGACACTTCATATTCGAAAAGCTTGTGTAACACCACTACCTGCCTTGATCGGAACAAAATTACTTTTTTGTGTGTTTGAGGGTGAAATCAGAACATTAATCGTGTTTTTCTTGAAATGGCAATTTAGGAATCGGTGTTTATTCTAGACCGAGAACGAATGGTCCCATGTACTCCATCATCATTTATTTTTGTGGGCTTATTAAGACAAATGTTTTCTTTAAATTATGAGATTTGAGCAAATGTTGACCGATTTATGGCCAAGAACGGAACATTTTGTACCTTAAAATCGATATATTAATACAATGATAATCTCCTATTTTTTAAAGGATTTTGTTATTACATGTTTATTGTTAGCCGTAAGCGTATTATAACCGTATTCTTTTTCCAAAGTACTGTCACGATCCATACAACAGGTCATCCTGAAAAATTAACTTTTGTTAAATATTTTGCCAAATAACATTTTATTATTGATCTTTTTGTGCCCTCCACCATAATATGGAGGTTATTATTAAATTTGTCATTTAGTTTGTAACACATCCAAGCATTCGTCGTAGACCCTATAAAGCATATATGTACATATATTCTTGATCAGCCTGTCTGTTGAAATCAAGATACAGTTCGTAATATTTAAGATACAGTTTTTTATAACTTGGTATAGAAGTTTCCGTTACTCCTAGGATGTTTGGTTTTGAAAATGGGCTATATCCGTTCCCGTTTTGATATAGCTTCCATAGAACGGTACCACCTGATTTTCGGAATTTTTAAAGGGTTTAGCCTCATTATCACAACGAAATGGCTGAAGTTTGGTACTTAGTCCTCGTTGGGGGTATACAACTATTCCCCAGAAATTTGTCGGTACAGGTTCACGTCTTCATATAACCCCCACAGAACGGTACTCCTCCCGATTTTCGGTATTTTGAAGATTGTGGCCTCAATATTCCTCCGAAATGACTGAAATTTGGTATTAAGTTCTACAACTTTTCATCTGATATTTATCAGTATAGGTCCACCTTTTGATATTGCCCCCATAGAACGGTACCTCCCCATTTTCGATATCTTGAAGGTTGTTGTCTCTGTATTCCACCGAAACGGCTGAAATTTAGTATTTAGTCTTCGTTGGGGGTATATAACTTTCACCAGAAATTTGTCCACATCTTCAAAAAAAGAAATTGAATGCCTTTTGAAAATTTTCATCATTTTTCACGATGTGGATTATCGCGGCAAGAGTGTATCGATCAAATTAAATATTTGAAAGGCAATGAAACTTCATTCTATAGCACTCTGAAAAACTGGTTTAACAAATTTAATCGTGGTCGACGATCGCTCAAAAACGATGGTCGTGTGGGTCGTTCAAAAACGGCCGTTGTGCCAGAAAAAATATAAACCGTGCGTGAACGGATAATGCAAGATCACTATGTTATATACCGTGAGATAGAGGTATCCTTGGGGATTTCTTAGATAACCTTCGATATTGCGTGAACACCTGATGGCAAAAATGGGTTTTGCTCGATGGATCCCGTGTCGATCGGTGGAAGAAATTTCGACCAAAATCGGGTGATGACTTTAAATGGGATGTATCTATTTATATTTAAACTCCTACCTACCAATTTACAGCTATATCGGCTGGATAATGTGGCTAAAACCTTTACAATTTCTAAAAATCGAGAGGCACCGTTCTATGGGGGCTATATATAATGGTCTATATAAATATTGCGAGCTGTATCTTGACATACAATGTGAGATATTCATGGCCTGCCTTGGTGACTTAATAATACTATAAAGTATACAAAATAAGCAATTTTTATAAAGTCAAGTGTGAGTCTTCTATATTTTGCAAGGTATATTTACGATAAATGTAGCAAAAACTGTTTAGATCGAGCACACGGAATTTCTAAACAAACTCAATTTTAAAAAACAAACAAAAATATTTTTGTTGATCAAGGATAACGAAAATCTGATTAAAAATTCTAAACTAGGGCCCAGAGCTACATATATATCAGAAACAAAAGCTGATGGAGCTTTTTCTACTGCTTCCGGATTTGAAAATAACTCGCCAATTTGAGAAAGAATGCAAAAAAATTCAGATGAAACAGCTAACTTTTTCATTTTGTTTGGTAACATGCCAAATTTTCAAAATAGATTAAGAAAGGAGTTAATGAATACAACGCTCACCAACATTGACGGTTCTGAGGTAAAGAGTTGTAGCTATAGTGAGTCCATGGAGGGAGTAAATAAAACTATTCAAGGATCCAAAATCCATAGGATGTATAAAGAGGGGCGACGGTTCGTCGACTAACTTTGAACTAGAAATTCTGTATCTAATATCAGGGGTTAACTTTCCCGGTTTGATGATGACCTGCAAACAGCAAGCCATATTTAATCCCGCACTGAAGGAGATGATCAGCTGATAGATAAATTAACTAACCTTCAAACAAGCATTTCAATGGGCGATTTAAAATTTTCAGAATTACAAATACCGGCTCCAGATGGCGGAGATGCCAACTGTTCCGAGGTAAAAATCGCTACAGACAAATTGTTAAAAACCAAATCTCTACTGACTAAGACCAAAAAACACTACAAAAATTTGTAAAAACTGAAGAAATGATCAATTGTTACACAGAAAGAGAGAAATATAAAAATCGCACATACATGTTTTTACCCACTTCTTCAATAAAATATCCAGGCTTTTCTATATTATTGAACACGATCTGCCAACTAAATGTATGGATATTTCATTCGCGGCATAGACTAATAAATGTATAGACGAAGGATTACTCAATTTTTCCGCGGTCAAGTCACTAAAACCGGAAAACTCAAAAAAGTTGGAAGACGATTTTTGGGGAATATTACCATTTTTTCTTGGATATTTTTATCTGAGAATATAGTTCCCATCAAAAACTAACCCTTTGCAGTATTTTGCAGGAAAAAATATTTATTACCTTTCATTTTTTGGGATTTTATATTGAGTTTCTTGGTCACCACACTCGAAACATACTCGTTGAGAGCATTCCGTCGTATATATATGCATTAGTCTATGCTCGCGGCACAATATATTCTTTTTTGTTTGATTTAAAATTGATGACAATAAACAATGTTGCGTAAAAATCGCTACAGTCGCTACCTTAAACTGCCAAAATCGCTACTGTAGCGATTTAAAATAAAAAATCGCTACAACTCGTAACCAGTGATTTTTGTACGTCAAAAATCACCACAAGTAGTGGGAAAACCACCAACTTGGCATCCCTGCCGGATGGTATAATACCAGATAAAGTAGTCTTCTTTACTTTCAACTAAAGATGGAAAGGTTATTGGATCTTGAAATTAGGGCACAGGTAGATTCCAAAAAGATCAGTAGATCTCACCACACGTACATCATAGGAAAGTCAGTAAAAACAGGATTAGGCACGTTGATAAGAATATGGGAAATTCAAACTTTACAACTTACAATAATGCAAAGATTGAATCCATCCATATTGCTCTCAGCAACACAGGAATTTTCTCCATCCTAGTGGAATGGATTGATGAGATTCTGAAAAGGAGGAATATAAATTCGCGCATGGAGGAGAGTTCCGTGAGAAAAACTGTACAGTTAACATAGGTATGTATATTGCTTATACCTAGACAGTCGATTGACATGGAAAAGTAATACAGAGTAGCGGACGAATAAAGGTGTTATTGCCTGTACTCCTGCAAGAACTCCAATGGAAAAAGTTTAGGACTCAGACCACAAGTCACACTGGCTGTATGTAACCGTGGTTCCCTCATCTTAATCTATGGTGGGCTTGTCTGACGGCAAACACTTGGGAATAAGAGACTAATGACCAAACTATCAAATGTTCAAAAGGACTGGATCAATTCTTATTGCCGGAGCAATCAAAAGCATTACAACCTGTAAATATCCTGGTCCAGCTTCAGGCTGTGAAAACGGCGTTTAAGTCATGAGATTCAGGATCGCGGCTGGTTTTACGTTTCGGATTGAAGTGCGCTTGAATTTGGCGGCAGTAGTTGCATAAGCGATCATATGCCCACCCCTTTCAGTAGTGCGATTCTCATTTTTTTGAGTTACCGACAAAAATCAGTAACATTAAAACGCAAAATTATGAATGAAAAGTTGAAATAAAAGTTCACAGCACTGGTCGCTAACTTACCGAATAATATTGTTAATTACCGAAATTGTAAAAATGAGTTATAGAATCGCACTACCGCATTGGGCAAAAATAAAAAAAATTAATGTCAAAATTTTGGTACAACATCTGGCAATACTGACAGCTATGACATGGACCTTTTTAAAAATATATTAGTTTTTGTTTCATTCGAACGCGATCTTCTTAAGAATAGCTTCAAAAGTTGGAAAATTTAACTAATATTTTTTGTTGTGAGTATAACCCATATTTTAAGTGCAAGTAAATAAATTCAAAATATCGCGAAACTAATACGTATAGCCAAATATTATAGTGGATTTTTAAGGAGGAGGTAATAGCTTAATTTTCATTAACAAGTTGTGTTTAAGCTTGTTGTGGAATTCTAGTTAGCTGCACATTTTCTTAGTGTATTTTGTAATGCCATTTCGATCATATACTTAAATTTTACCTAAGGTTTTAGTCATGATGCCCACCAGTGCCCACCTCGGGAATAGTTTTCCAAAGTAGGTCATGGGTTTAAGATTATTCAGTATTAAAATCAGCTGCCATCTAGTGCCAGACTATAAATGGTGGGTCACTGACTAAAGCTGCCCTAGAATAGGGGTTCTATGGATATATTAGCGTATAACTCTGTTATCTGACCACGTACATTAACATAATTGGCATCAGTGGCAAGATGAAGAAATCTTCTTCAAAATTTGTCTTACGTTAGCGGTACATGCCTTCCGGGAAGCACGCTATAAGATCTATATTAAAAATTTTACCAATTTTCAGACAAAAATGTTGATTTTTTTAATCCGCTAAATTGGTTGGATTTTATGTTGTTTTGGAGATTGTTTTGTTTCCCAAAGCCTATTTTTGCATCATATAATCGGGACCTTTGTTCATGTCATTTTGTATTAGCAGCATAAAACAATTCTTACCGTATACCCCCTCCAGAGGGGAAAGGGGGGAGAATGTTACGCTCGTGGTTTCTTAAAACACTTTTCGCAGCATCACAAAGCTGTAACCGGCGCATTGGCTTGATTTTTACACTCTAAATATTTTTGGCCACGTTCTCCATACAAGTGGATCCACTGTGTACCGGTTCGACTTATGTTCAGTAATTTTTCAAGCAGGGACGTTCAATGAACGCAAACAAACAAAACGATTTCCGTACCAATCACACAAAGTCACAAACTTTTCAGTTTCTTAAAACAAAACCTCAATCTTTTCAAACGATTTCTGAAATGTACTTCGGCTATGCTATGCCGAGTTGTTTCATTCACCAGCGGAACAAAAAGAATTTTTGGCAAACATTTGCTGTGCGAAATGATCAATGACAGCCACACACACATTTCATTGCTTAACAACCCTTTAAGCAACGCCAACATGCTTGGAACATACTACGGTGGATGTTTTATCAACCACCAAACGAATCATTTAAATGTGTTTTGAACTTTTTCGTTTTCTATCTGTTGTTGTGAAATTGAGAATTTTCGCTATTCGTTTTGTTCGCACTCACGAATGTAAACAAAACGAAACTAAACAGCGAGTTCGGTCAACGTGGGTTATGTTTCGTTTTGAAAGCGAAAAAGAGCATATTACGGAAACTCCTTCCTTTTTATCCTCAATTCAACAAACAATAATCATAGAACATTCTCATCATCATCATCGTCAAATCTATCCAGGATAAACTTAATGGACCAAAGGTCTACGAGTATAAGCATCCTCTGTTGCACCATTCATGAATTCGGCGTTCGAAAAGAACAACAATGTTAACAAATATCGTAAATTATGTATTTTATTGGATAGCATCAATCATAACAATGTTGGGAAGATTTCTGTTAGCCATATGAGCGGAAACGCTAGTGGAAAATCTTGTGGTTTATAAAATTTTACTATCTGTTACTAACACTTTCATTAATTCCCTTCTTTTAGGTCTCTTTATGTTTTTACGGAATAAATAAATTTGTTTATTAATAAAATTATGACTACTGCAAAAAATAATATAACAACAACAAAAACATTCCACATTTATCTTGACAAAAATAAATATTGCGAACGGGTAGCGCAGCTGAAGATTGTTAACTATTTACATGTGACTATGATAAGAAAATAAAAAAAGAGCGATGCTAAAGTTGAAATTGCGTTAGGGCAAAACACTTGGTATGGAGGTTGGTGATGTTAAAATTCAAATACGTAAGCAAGATTAAAGAAAAAACGTGAACCATAAACATAGATATTTCTTATGATATTTCTAGAGTATTGAATGGGTCAAAAATCTGTTTCGATCTGATTGTTTGGGAAAATTTATGTTGCTACTTGCAGCTGTGGAAGTGACATTTTCAAATGTACGTACTGGAAATTATATTAGATTAATTGAAGAACTTAAGCGAAATAACTTTTCGTCTCCGGCAGACATATTTGCGTAAAGATCTCTCTTCTGTGGGACGTCTCCTCTCTTATGGGACGTCGCACAGAAGAGAGATGTTAAGGCTAATAAGTCTGCCGGAGACGAAAAGTTTCAAACCACGCGGATAACAGAAGCCTACTATATTAAACTTTAACATCTACTTGCGTGAAACACTCCTTGTCCTGATTTAATGGAAGCGAAATGCTATTGAATCACCCGCACCTGCAAACCCTTGCAAAATCTGTGTTCGAGTACCAAAGGACACCAACTTGAAATCGGTGATACGATCAGAAATGTATTAATGTTACTGAAAACAAGAAGAAGAAGAAGTATCTGTCGGCAAAGCCAGTATAGCAAGTCCATACTTCCTGAGAAAATAGCTCGAAAGGTGTAAAAAACCCCTATGACAACATGTGTAGTAGTTGGAGAGCACGATAACATCCGAACGAATCAACCGATTTGGACCAAAATGTGTTTTTCGCAATATTTTGTTCAAACTTAGATCAAGTTCGAAAATGGGTCATATCGTTCCAATGCTTCAGGTCCCTCCCCCACAAAAGTTCAAAACTTTTCGCTAAAATGCCGCGCATGATAACTCTCAAAGGCAGCAACCGATTTGGTTCACACTTTGCACATCGTAATAACTACTAGATATAGATCAGGTTTGAATATGGACTATATCGGCACACTCTTTCGGGTACCTCCCACATAAAATTTCGGAAAATTGCAGTTTAAGACCTTTGATTTTTGCAACAACTTGTACGCACTGCCCCCATTACGACGGTACAAGTTTTTTAAGTGGCAAGTCCATAATACACCCTAAGAAAATAGCCCGAAAGCTTTAAAATAACCTTTACGGACACCATATATAGATGCAGATGAGCACGAAAACTTCCAAACTGGACCCTGGGTTGTTCCAAACTTAGCATATCGTAATATTTCTGCAAAACTTAAACAAAGTTCGAAGTTGGTACTTAATCTGTCCACTCCTAACGGTGATACTCGCGATATCCCATAAACGGAGCAACTCATTGGGGCCAAACTAAAATATTGAACTTTTGTGAGGAGAGTACCCAAATATGTTTTCCAATATAGATCTTCTTGGAACTTGATGTGGTCTTGGAAGAAATTTTGCGATGTGCAAAGTTTCGGCCAAATCTAATACTCAAATTTTCGTGCTCATCAGTCATTTGAGTTGGAGCCGGTAGAATTATTTAGAGCTATTGGTACATTATCTCAGAAAGTATGGACCTGCCCGACGAAAAAAATGTACTATCGTGAACCTGTTGCAAAAAATGTCATGCCGTTCCGACAAATGCCTCAAAACTGCACTTGTGCCAAAAATTTTGAAAATTTGTGTGGGAGGTACTCGAAGGAGTCGATCGATATAGTCAATATTCGAAGCTCATCCATGTCTGAAAGAAATATACGATGTGCAAAGTTTTGACCAAATCGGTTATAGCGAAAATGGTTGAACTTTTGTGGGGGAGGTACCCTGAGGAGTGCGATATGACCCTTCTTTGAACTTGATCTACGTTTGGACAAAATATTACGACAATCCAATTTTTCACCGAATCGGTTTATCCGTTCGAGAGTTATCGTCCGCTCCAGCGAGGCAGACGGACGCACGGACATGGCCAAATCGACTCCAAATTATCTGAAACGGATTTCGTCCAAACTTGGGGTCTGAAACCATTACTTCGACTAGGCACAATTTCATCGTATACAGAGATGGTCTGTCTGCAATTATGACGTATCTGACATACATTTCTGACGTATATTACATACGTCGGAGACGTCGTAAACCTAGCCAAACAAACCAGGTTTTTGACAGAATAAACAAACGAATTTTATAACCTAAAAATCGATGTTTTCTCATAATAATGGAACTCGTTTTATTATATATATTTTTTTGAGATCCTATTTTATTAGAAAACAGGCATAAAAAGATTTCACTCTAAAATGTACATATTATATAAATTTTATTATATGGGCACTATACATATGTTTTTTATTACTTTACCCCCAAATTCTTTGAATCATAGGTAAAGTAGTGGTAGTGTTCGGAATATATTGTAGATGGCGTGCTAAGTGCGTAATCCAATTTATTGTTCAATTATTTCAGTTATTTTAAAAATTAAAATATTAATAAAATATTAATATTAATAAAGTGAAAAATATGGTGGCAACATACATTTTTTGAGGTTTATGACGTTTACTACTTCTTATACGTTTTCTACGGGTAAATGACGTTTTCGACGTTTACAACTTTCTTACCGTCGAAAACCTAAAAAATCGTCATACAGACCATCTCTGATCGTATATAACCGTATATAATCCATGGAAAGTAACCCGGAAGGTCTCTAAGATGATGCAAAGTTATAAAGACGTGGACGCGAAGACATGAACTGACTAGACTAAAAGATCCATAGCAAGAAGACTCCATTCACTATGCGTAGTCATTCGTTCAATGCTTTATGACTACTTTGTCAACAGTAGAAGAACATAAGCGGAAAAAAGTGGCTAGACCATCTGCAGTAATGCACCATTAGTAAAGGATTAACTAAATTGTGGGCAACGATTAAATCCGGGAAAGAAGGGTGATATACGGCTGTTACCTTTAACGGCGTGATAGTAACAGATCCGAAAAGATGCGCGGCAGTTTATAGAGCACCTCGAGAGTGATAGGATAAAAAGAGATGTTGCAGACGTCATCCGAAAAGCGAAATCATCCAAAGCGTTGGGCCCACATGGAATGTTAATGGTATTGCTTAACCAGCTGGATGAACCCGGAGTTGAGTGTTTAAAAAGTGTCCTTAATCTATCGTTCGCCACCCATATTGTACCAGAAGCCTGGTACCGTCAACCATGTCAAGCTGTTCGGGGATACAGAGAAGACTACCCCTCCAGCCGTGTTTGAAACATTGGATAATACACTATATGTATGAACGCTAGTCACTTCTGGAATTCAAAAACAAGAAGTCGCCCGAGGTGAAGCAGGGAGATCCCCAACGCGGGATGATATCTACCTTTCTAAAATTCCAGTACCCCCAGAGTGTATAGAGATCGTAATTTATGCGGATGGTTGTACGATCTTGATCTCAGGTCCTATCGTCGATGATATGTTAAATATCTACATAGCCCGCCGTTTTTCCATCTAATGCCTCTAAATTTACTGTCACAATGTTCACCACTTGAACGACTGAAAATATGCATCCACTGAACATATTGGTCGATGGTGTCCTGATTAGGTTGAGAATAGGGGCGATAAAAAATCGCCACATGTCCGTGTGGACATGTACGTATAAACCAGAGTAAGCATGTTGTGCACTCTAACTTTGTACGTCTGGAGGACGTTATTATTTAGGTTATCTTGTTAAGACTTCCCCCACCCAGGAACGTCAGGAGAAATGAATAAATCGTCGCCTTTAAAACTTTAATAAGTTAAAAATGTCACAAGCCTCTCTGAGCATTTCAATATCAAAAGGCGTGACAATGAGATCTACTGAATCTTTTGCTTTACGCAGATAACATCTAACGAGTAACGGATCAAACTTTGAGAAAGGGTCTGCCAGGGAATGTACAGGTTGAAACCTAAAATCTGCACTAATAAAGGTAGAACTTAGCTGCAACATTATTTTTGTTGCTAAATTACTGACATATTTCGATAATTAAGGATGTTATAAACACTCTATAAATGGATGTATAAATAGGAGCTCCAAATGGCGAAAATTGTCTAGCAACAACAACATCTAATATGCCTGAGGATGTTAATTTAACCAGTTAACGAAACGATCGTCGCATAGCGGTAGATGTGTGTGTAGGACATCGCTAGATATCAATTTTTCAATGTAATCTCCCTAGGTCATATAGCTCGATTAATTAAAATTAAATTAATTAACCTCACAAATAATGGCCTTCGCCCTAAAAAAGGCAAAACTTATAAACACTAGAGTTGGGCAATCTCGTTCAATTGAACGATCCGGATCACTGTCCCCGTTCAAAGACGAATGAGTAGCATCATAAAAACCAACGTGTGAAATGAAGTATACGCAGTTTTTCAAAGAAATTACCGGTGTCCATTGAACGAGTTAGTGATCCGGATCTTTCAATTGAACGAGATTGCCCAACTGTAATAAACACTTTAATTTATCCGGTTTTTGTCGGTAACCAAACAAATGGGTTACAGAAATCCACCATTTCAATTAAAATAAGATAATTCTATTTGTAATTCATTTTATGCCATTTGAAATTCCAGTTCTATTTCATTTGCAATTCAAATTGTGCAAATACGTCTATTTGAAATTCGAATCGTTTCATTAGTTAGTTTTTTTTAGTATTTTCAATATACAGTCGAGCTTCTCCACAAGGAACGAACGTAACGAATAATTTTCTATAAGAAATTATTTAATAAAACAAAAATATAAATTCTCACACAAAATATTATTTTTATAACGAATTTTCTCTATAACGTACTACGTGTTCGTCCATTGTGCCCAGCAGCTACGTTATAGAGAAGTTCGCAATATTTTTGACAAATTACAAAGAAAACAGATACAAATAGACACATACATACATCAAATGGGGGAAGAAATCAAATTTACAATAAGCTATGGAAACAACATTTAAAGCAGAAAGCCTTACAACTAGCAGATAATTTAACATTTGTTAAGAAAGAGTTCATCAAGAATTTTGTTTTTGAAAAATTTCGATTAAATAATCAAGTTGGATCGTCACTTGTGCTTTTATGTTGGATATTTAAAGCAGAGGGCAGAGTTTGGTAAAGACAAACAACGATGGCACAACATAGAACCAAATAATTTTGTATTTAGGGTTCCTAATGGAACTAATGGACCCCCCCCCCCCACCATTCGATAGCTGTCGACATAGGAATGTTTTTCACTCCCTAAGAACACACTGTATTGTAAAAGTCTAAAAAAAATTGGAGTCACTTTAAGCACAAGCTCAAAACAAGCTTTAAAGCCACACGACATAACCAAATGGGCTTAAGCTTTTGTTTCTCACCAATTTTATCGTCATATCATTACATACATACAGTTGTGTTCAAAATAATAGGAGTGCCCATACACACCGAGTGAATGGTCAAATAAACATATTTACACTTCTCTATTTTGGCCAAATTTGTACTTGTTTAACATTGTTAACATCCAAACTGTTAATTCATTAACAGAAATGTGGCAATTTGTTTTAAATTATTTACTGTTTACATCAACATTATAAATCGCCTTCAAATTTTTTGTTCAAAAAAATAGGAGTGTGGAAGAAAAAGAACAATAAAAATATTTTTATTTGAGTTTAGGACCAAACTTGTCAATATTTTAGTTGTTAGCGAATTTAATAGATTTGAAAGCTGTTTGAAAACAAGAAAGGATATTGTCCTTGCAGCTATTTTCCCATAATTTGAGCATTTATTGGGAAATCGATGGATTTTATAAACAAAACCTTTATTGATTGTAGTTGTTTAACACTCTAGCTGTTACCTCGAACAATACATAATGATTGGTTCCCCATAAATTTGTGTATTTTGATCCTTGAGCGAAGTTTTAACCAGTTTCCATTAGACCTTTATGTAAGGATCGACCAAAAAAGCGTATCTATAATGCATTAATTCCTCGACCAAATAATATTTTGAGGCGCTTAGCATCTTAACTACACTCAGAACAATTATTTTGTCTATATTTGAAAAATTGGATGATTGGCATATGATATGAGCAATTTTTCTAGACGCTTTGTTAAAAAGCTAATTTTAAGGAAATACTTCTGAAGTTGCCCTACGAATATGTTTATTAGGTTTTGCGTCGTGTAAAACACAATTTTCTATGAGAACTAATCTAAATTAAGTACTTTTGAACGAAATACGTGAATTTATGTAGAAAAATATAGTACGGTGTATGCCAACCATAGAGTAGTCAAAGCCGGATTATCACATACTGTGTAAAAACAATTTCAACCGTTCACGCTTTAAAAAAATTTTGGAATAGAAGTGAAATTGATTGTGTACATAAAGCTAACATCCTGAGGGCCTCATAATTTTATTTGGTCGAGGAATAAATGACTTATAAAAGCGCTGTTTTGGCCGATCCTTTCATAAAGGATTAATGAAAACTTGCTGAAATTTGGTTCATGGTTCAAAATACACCAATTTATGGGATACCAATCATTATGTTTTGTTTGAGGTAACAGTCAGAGTGTTAAACAACTCTAATCAATAAAGGTTTTGTTTATAAAATCCACTGAATTCCCCAATAAGTGCTTAATTTATTGGAAAAGTCGCCAGAAGGACAATAGCCTGTTTTTTTGGATACTACGAAAGGACTTTTGTTTTCAAAAAATTCAAATATATTGTATTTAGTACTATCAACTAAAATATTTACAGTTTTGGTCGTAAATTCAACTAAAAATATTTTTATTGTCCTTTTTCTTCCACACTCCTATTTTTTTGAACAAAAAATTTTAAGACGATTTATAATGTTGGTGTAAACAGTAATTAATTTAATACAAATTGCCACATTTCTGTTAATGAAATAACAGTTGGAATGTCAACAATGTTAACCAAATACAAAATAACCCAAAATGGAGAAGTTTAACCATGTTTTTTTGGACCATTCTCTTTGTGTATGGGCACTCCCACAGTTTATACAGTTGGCCATTCAGCCCAAACTAGTTAGCCCTGACTATTTAGTTTGCTGTCAAATACATAAAATACAAAGGAAATCAAATCACAATAATGAACAATCTATTATGTTTGTTGTCAAATGTTGTTAACAGAACTCTGAATGGCCAACTGTATAAACTGTGGGCACTCCTATTATTTTGAACGCAACTGTATATATAATTTTATATCATATATAGCTTTATTCCATATATCATATCAAGTGAAAGTGGTTTGTGCGGGACCTTTTTCAATATTTAAATGGAATAAAAGTTATTTTAGTTATTAATAGGCAAAGGGTCATTCATTCGTACAACAAGAAATAATTTTCTGAGAGTTTTTTTTAAATTCATAGTATTTTTTCAAAAAAAAAAAAAAATCAAAGTGGTTTGTGCGTGACTTTTTTAAAAATTAAATGGAATAAACGTTATTTTTGGCAATAATAGGCAAAAGTTCATTCATTCTTGCTACAGGAAATCGTTTTTGAAAAAAAGTCAAAAAGTCATAACCCTAATATACACTTTCATACGGGCAAAATGTGCCTCATCGAAATAATCGGGCATGTTCTGGAATTTACCGTGCATCCATTTCACATCACACATGCAGTTCCCTTGTGAAAGTAATGGCGTTTCTGTATTTAACGTGAAAATAACTTTCGAAAGCTTTGTTTAGAGTGTGTTGCTGAAACGCTTTACGTGCGAACATATCACTTGGACGGGTGAGGTGTATGCCAGATCAAGCCCGAATGATTTTAGACACTATGTATGATTGGACGAAATCCGTTTCAGACAATTTGGAGTCGATTTAGCAATGTTCGTCCGTCTGTCTGGCTATAGCGCACGATATCTTTGAACAGATGAGCCGATTTGGTCCAAAATTTGGCCTGCGTAATATTTTGTCCAAACTTAGTTTAAGTTCGAAGATGAGTTCGAAAATGTTCGGAAAATTTGTACGCACGATAACTCATGGAGGGAGTAACCGGATCGGTCCACTCTTTGCACATCGTTTGGAATTTCTACCCGATATAGACGAGGTTCCAAAAAAAAAACTTCGGAAAAGCTCAGTTTAGGACCTGCTCTTGAATCGCTTTGATTTTTGTTGTAACAACTTGTATTCGCTGCCTCCATTACAACGGTACAAGTTTCATCAGGGGCAATTCCATACTGCTTGAGAAATTAGCCCGAAAGGTGCAAAAAATCCCCTATGCCACCATGTGTAGTGGCTGGAGCGCACGATAACTCTCGAACGGATCAGCCGGTTCGGTCCAAAATTTGGCCTTCGTAATATTTTGTCTGAACATAGTTTAAGTCCGAGGATGAGCCATATCGGTCCATTCCTTTAGGTACATCCCAAAAGTTCGAAACTTTTCAAAAATTTGTACGCACCATTGTCCATACTTTGCACATCGTGAAATTTCTACCAGACATAGAGGAGGTTCCAATATGGACTCTATCGCTCCACCCCTTCGGGTTCCTCCACACAAAATTGCGGAAAAGTTCAATTTAGGACCTACTTTTGAATAGCTTTGATGTTTGTTGTAACAACTTGTATTCGCTGCCTCCATTACAACGGTACAAGTTCCATCAGGGGCAAATCCATACTTCCTCAGAAATTAGCACGGAGCGCACGATAACTCTCGAACTGATCAGCCGATTCGGTCCAAAATGTGGCCTTCGTAATATTTTGTCAGAACTTAGTTTAAGTCCGAGGATGAGCCATATCGATCCAAAGTTCAAAACTTTTCGTAAAAATGGTACGCACGATAACTTTCGAAGGCATTAACCGACCGTTAACCGGAGCAACCACCCAAACTTTGGATCTCCTAATATTGTGTCCAAATGTAGTTTTACTTCAGATATTGGTCTACTCCTTCGGGTACCACAAAAGTTCAACATTTGTATTTAAGCGCAGTTTAGGACCTGTTCGAAAATCCTTTGGAAAATCATACCGATGCTACTTCTTGTGGTCCAGTTTAAGCGATATTATGTTTTTCGTGGGCAAGTCCATCCTTCCTGACATAGAGGTCCACAACCTCTATGTTATACTGTGACCAACAGAAATCACTGGTGGGCACAATATTTATCAAAAGTAAAGACTTCCTAAATTAGATCCAAAATTGACTCCGCAACACTTTTTGAGCTTCAAACCAAATATATTTTTTGTCGGCAAGTTCATACCTCAAAAAACGCCACAAAATCTGCGTAGTTTCAACTCACACAGGCTGAGGGTATATCTCCGCCGGCAAAACCGACTGATACTTTTTTTACTTGTTTCCTACAGGCCCCATATAACAGTACCACCCTATTTCATTTATTTTGATGTTTTTGTGTACATTTCACTGTGACACAAATTGGAACTCAAGATCTGTGTGGTGGAAAGTTCCTTTTTGAGATGATAGCCCTTGGTGAGTATATTAAAAATCCAAAAGTAATTTTTCGCCATAAGTCAAGTTTCTGAGTTATGGCGTGATGAATTTATTGATTGTTCCACTATTATGCTTGAGAAAAGAGCTTTATACGAGGGCTGAACGAAAACTATCTGACCTAACAATGAAAACGCGAATATTTACTATCAAAAACGATTTAATTGATTTCTTAGGTAGTATCCAGCATGATTTATACACTTTTTCGTGTGCTCTAACCTATTGGCGAAGCACTTTTTTCCACTCCGATTGAGACACCTCCAAAACATGGTTTTTGAACGCTTTTACAACATCTTCAGGCAACAAAAATCGTTGACCACGCCTTATTTTCTTGATGTGCTGGAATCAAATGAAGTCATTGGATCCCCAGTCAGGGCTGTACCACGGATGACCCATCAATTCCACGTTTTGTCCGGTCAAACAGGCGCTGGTTTGAACCGATGTGTGAGAGCCCACATTGCCATGGTGCAGAATGATTTGTCTTCTCTTAATCGTTTTTCGAATTTCTCAGGAGACAAATAAATTGTAGTTTACCACTCAAAAGTAACCGTCCTACATTTCTAAAGCCGTATAGTCGCCAAACGGTCAGTATTGCCCGAAGAAACAGGCGACCATTTGCTTCGAAGTGCTTCTTACATGAACAAGTTTCGTTGGATTTGTCTCGCTTTCGAAGATCTAAACGGTCGATTCCTGCTTTGTTTCAGGCTGCTAAGCATAGATCCTAGATTCGTTATCTGTGACGATCTTATAAACGTCGTTTGAAGCACCGCGATCGATTTTATGCTCAATTTCTTTGAACCAATTCACAGGAGCCTTTTTTTGAGCGATTGTCCAATTTTGCTGGATCTAACGAGAAAAATCCATTTTTGTGGCCAGGTGTTTATGCAATATCAAATGTTAGTTGGTGGAAGAAATGCCCAAGGATGCCTCTATCTTATTTAACATGGCGATCTCGCATTATCCGTTCATGCACGCAATATTTTTTTCTGGCACAACGACCGATTTTGGGCGACCCTCACGACCTTCATTTTTTGGCGAGTGCCGAGCATGAGATTACATGTCTTCAATCGAATAAAATGGAGATTCCTTTTGTAGAATATTTCGTTCTTGCAACTCAATTCCTTGCATGTCCTTTTCGTCCTTATTTTATTGAACCTTAGTAAAAGTACCACAAAATGGGATTTTTTAACATCCAAATATTCTACGAAAATGTCGATCAGAAGATTTTAGGTACGGTTCTCGAAGACAACTAATCGATATTTTCACGTTTTCATTGTCCTTTTTGACTTTTAGCTGGTCCTTGTTGTGAAATAAACTTTATGTATAAAGTATTGGTTTTGTAGATATCTGGCGTACATCTGAAATATTTAGCACTAATAGATATCGTTATGTTGAACACATTAATAAAAAAATTTCTTGGATCGAAGATCCTGTTATTTACATTTTGGAACAGAATATTTTGAAAACAAAACAGAGTTTGGAACCGTTTTTAAGTAACCAATTGAGCTTATATGTATATCATTAGAAAGCTTATAGAAATGGTAATCACATGAAATTAATTCAATGATTAAAATTTTTCTTGTTTCGGTTCTTGTACAAAAAACCCGTTTTTAGGAAAAAATATCACTACGCGTAAATATGAAGATCATAGATTGAATGGTGAAAAATTTCAGATGTACGCCAGATATCTACATAACCAATACTTTATGCATAAAGTTTATTTCAGAACAAGGACCGGGTAAAAGTCAAAAAGTACAATGAAAACGTGCAAATACAGATTAGTTGTCTTTGAGAACCGTACACCTAAAATCAACATTTTTGTAGAATGTTTGGATGTTAAATAATATCATCTTGTGATACTACGATTTAATAAAATAAGGACGAAAAGGGCATGCAAGGAATCGAGTTACAAGGACAAATTTTCTACAAAACGAATCTCCATTCGATTCGACTGAAAACATGTCATCTCATAACCAAGCTAGAATAACGCCAAACAGAGATATAAAGCTCTTATCTTAATCAAAATAGGGGGACAATTTTTCCGCTCAAATTGAGTGTAATTTGGCATTTGGGGATCCCAGTAGTAGGAAATCCTCTGACATAGGTTCAGGTTTTGGTGCTGCCTCCACAAAACGACCGTACCACCCGATTTCAAGTATTTTGAAGTTTTTATCTGAGAACCTCAAATGTCTAATTACAGCTAGTTCGGTTAAAATTGTAGCTAAAATCCTCAAAATACCGAAAATCGGGAGGTACCTTTATATGTGGGCTATACAAAAACATGGTCCTATGTTGATGATTTTTGGTGGAGAACTTTCGTGATCATAAAGAACCTTAAATGTCAAATTACAACTAGATCGGTTAAAAATTGTAGCTAAAATCCTCAAAAATACCGAAAATCGGGAGGTGCCATTATATGGGGGCTATACCAAAACGTGTACCGATATAGCCCATCATCCAACAGCACCTGCCTGCAAACAAATGACGCGTCTTCCCAAAGTTTCAGCTTCCTATCTGTATTTTTGTAGATGCTAGAGCGTTTACAACAGACGGACGGATCGACATGCAGAGATCGACTCAGAATTTTACACTGATCAAGAATATATATACTTGCGGTGCTCTTGAACCAACTTTAAATAAAAACCGCTTACACCTGGGAAGTTTTTCCGGATTCTGAAACTACGATGTTTTCATAGATGAGAAAAATCAAAAAAAAAAAAAAAAAAAAAAAAAAAATCTCCCGAGCGCTTTTTAAATAAATCGCGGTCAAAGTCCACATTTTTAGGATTTTTTTAGGGTTTCACGATTTTCCTGGGAAACCGCAAGCCTTGTCAAAATGGAACTCAAGAAAATGTTATAGCAGTGAAAATTCTCTACAAGATTGACCTTTATGATATTTTCGTAAGTTTTACCTATTTTGAGATATAGAAGTTCAAATTGGGTCAATGTATCAACTGTATCGCCTCCTTATAAAACAATGTCATGTACGGTGCGCCTTAACTAACTTTAAATAAAAAACCGCTTACACCTGGGAAGTTTTTTCCGGATTCTGAAACAGCAATGTTCAGAGAAGAGAAAAATCCAAAAGCAAGAAAAAATCGCTGAATGAATTTTTAAATAATTCGCGGTCAAAGTTGACAATTTTTGTTTTATTTTAGGTTTTCGCGATTTTGCTAGAAAACCGCAAGTCCTATCGAAATGGGACTAAAGAAACTGTTGTAGCTATGAAAAATCTCTAGAGGATTGACCGTTATGATTTGTTCCTAGGTTTTACCATTTTTGAAATATAGAAGTTCAGGTCACATTTTAGGTTTTCTTTGTTAGGTTTTCATAATTTGCTTGTAAGCGGTAAGTCTTATCGAAATGGGACTGGAGAAAATCTTATAGCTGTGAAAATTCTGTACAAGATTGGCTTTCGTCATTTTTTCCTACGTTGTACCATTTTTGAGATATATAAGTTTAAGTTGGGAAATTGCAGTCATGACTTTGTTTTATAAGGAGACGATACAGTCAGTGAAGTGTTCTAATTTAAACTTCTACATCTCAAAAATGGTAAAACCTACGAAAATATCATAAAGGACAATCTTGTAGAGAAATTTCACTGCTATGGCTTGCGGTTTCGTGAATCGTGAAAACCTAAAACTGTGAACTTTGACCGCGATTTATTTAAAAAGTGCTCCGGCGATTGGATTTTTCTCATCTATGAACATTGAGAATCTGCAAAAACTTCACAGATGTAAGCACCGTCCATTTAAAGTTGGATAAGGCGCACGGTGTGCTATGAGAGAAGTCTCCCTCGTCCCTTCGAGAATGTTGTGGCAAAATCCGTAATGTAATCTGAGGCGTGACCTTCAGCTACAATTGTACCCGAAGCAGGAGACTTATGGAAAAAATATTACGAAAAACCAAATCGGTAACTCCCTTCGAGGGATATCGTGCGCGTTATTATTGAAAAAATTTGAACTTTAGTGAGGACGAAATACTGCGAGGTGTAAAGTTTGGACCAAATTGGTTTAAGCAATTGTGAGGTTGCACCAGATTGACATGCTAAATCGATCCAAATTATATGAAGCGGATTTCAATCAAATTGCATAACCCCTCGTGTGCCTAAAGACTGAGTTTGGAATTTGCACGTACGGTTATTCCAGTTGGGACAAGCAGTGTAAAAGACCTGCTGGTTTGGAAATTATGCTTCGGGTCACCTAAATAGGTAAGTTAAAGTTATATTTAACTTTATACTATGTAACTTTTTACCATTAAACTGGTATACTTACGGTGACCAATATTTTTAGATGAAAATAGAGTACATGTACGAGGGCTACTACATAAGTTTATGGCTTAGGCAACAATTCGTATCGCCAAACGTCATTTGACATTTATATTGTAAAGTTTGAAATTTTTAGCATAAACATACTTAGTACGGTTTGCCGTACGACCATGTGTTGCGTTGTTTACATTGACTTGAAAAAACAAATTTTGTCGGATCATTTTTCACAACTGTGGACGTGAAATATGAAGTCAAGAGTACATCGGTGAAATTAAATTTGTGTATGGCGATGAAGCACCATCCTATAGCACTGCGAAAAACTAGTTTAATGAATTCAATCGCTCGCTAACGCTCTCTTAAATGCAATAGTCGTAAAGATCGCACAAAAACGGCCGTTGTGCCATATAATGCAAGATCGCCATGCTATATACGTGAGATAGAGGTATCCTTGGGCACTTCTTCCACCAGCTTACATTCGATATTGCATTTACACCTCGCCTAAAAAAATGGCTTGACTCGTTGGATTCCGTGTCGATCGGTTCAAGAGATTTCGAAAAAATGTGATCGTAGTGCTTCCAAAGACGTTTATAAGATCGTCGCAGGTGACGAATCATGGATCTATGCGAATGAGCCCGAAGCAAAACAGTAATCGGCAGAATATGCTGTTGATGCGTTCAAATCCATGTTTTGGAGGTGTTTCAAAAGGAATGGAAATGGGCTTCAACAATTGGTTTGAGCGCATGCAAAAGTGCATAAATCCTGCAGTAGAACACTTTAAAACAAAAAATTAATTTTTAATGATAAATATTCGTTTTTTCATTAGCCAAAAACTTATATAGTTGCGCCCTCGTGTCCGCTGATAAAAAGCTAAAGGCCAAAAAAAGAGGACAGGTATTACTATTCACAAGTATTTGTAAAACAAATCAAAAATAGAGGATATAGAGAACGACCAATGAAAAAAGAGGACAAATAGAGTACGTTAAAAAATAGGGTATGGACGACTAAAATAGAGTACTGTACTCTATAATAGAGTACGTTTGGTCACCGTAGGTATACTGTGGAAAATAATTGAAATGTACATTTATTAGGTCTGTTCGATAACTTCGCAAATAAATAGTATTTGCAAGTTCTTGCAACTACTTGCAAGTACCTATCATTTCAAGTTTGTTATCAAACAGCATTTTGTAAAAGTTTGTACAAATTTGTAAAAACTTTTGAGTTATCGAACAGACCTAATACCTTTTCATTCCAAAAATATGTTTATATTAAAAATTTTGCTGCAGAAAATCAGGTGATTAAGGAAAACTATTTTAAAATTACAATTATATAGTTAATCGAATGAATTTGCTTTCTTTCTTGAACTCTTTCTTAAGAACATGTTTAATTAAGCAAAGCTAGTAAAGGAAGAAGAAACACGTATTACATCCAATAGTATAAAGGTGTGCGTGTGTGTATGTTCATGTATGTGTAAAATGAAATGAAAATTGTTTAAAAAAAACACACATTGAAAACAATAAATTGGCAATAATTAGGAGGTTTAGTTTTATTTTTTGTTGGCTTATTTAACAGATTTCTATATTTTTTCGTTATAAAACAAAACACATACCTTGACACTGATATCCTTGTTTACCAATTCCCCTGTAAAGGCAAAAAATTTCCGTAGCTTGTATATTTGTATGTGTGGGTAATATACTCAATAAAATATTGTGATGTTTATTAAGATAGGTTAAATGTATGGATGGATGATGATTCGGATGGGTGTGTGGAAAGAGTAATGGATGTAGGAGCAAATTGATGGAATTCATGGTAGAGGTGAAGGAATGTAATACTAATTTAAGAGAAAAATCATGTAATACGTTCCAAAAATAATAATAAAAAGAAAACAAAAATAATTGCAAAGAAAATCAAAACTGCGAGCACCATGATACGAGTATTTCAAAATAATAACGCGATTTCATGAATGAAAGCGTAACCAAAATGAAAAAGCACAAATGAGGGAAAAAGAAGAGGAACTTAACCCAAATTACGAATAGGGGAAAATAATTAAATCTAGCATCTAAATGTAAAACAAATATTATAATAAATAATTCCCATCATAAAGCAATACCCCATTTAAAAACTAAAAGATTGTTAAATTACTAAAAAATAAAGTCAAAAAAATATTATCAAAAAACCAAAATTGTTGTGATATGGATTTGGAAATATAGTATATGTATGTGGCATTGAAAGAAATTTATCATCTTAGGACGACACAAATCATGCACATATTCATACCAAATAAATTCCCGGCAATGTGAACAGAATGTTGGTTGACGCAAAAACGTTGCCATAAATTTGTGACCGTTAACCTGAAAGATAAAAAAAAACACAAACGTAAGAAAATGAATTATTTAAATGCATACAAAACGGACAGATGTGATACAGAAGTTGCAGTCATTGTAAATTGTTAAAACATATTGTTTAATGCCCTTTACCGTTATGGAATTATTAGAATTAATATAAACAAATACAGTCAAACCTCAACCTAGGAATCGATTATCCGTAAAACTCCTTTACCCGGGAAAGGAAAATACAGAATTTGTTGTTTATTTTTCACCGAGTAACCGTGAAAATCTTTACAATCAAGAGGTTATGATTCATTTGACCAAATTTCAATAAACAAAAAAACAATGTACAAAGAATTATTTTAGGAAAGTTTCGATCTTTTAAATTTCACTTTTAATTCAAAATTGCTCTTACTTATAAATATTTGAAAGAACGCATATTTTTTATTGAAAATAAATAAGAAACAGTATTACTCCATTATCCGGGAAAATCAATTATCCGTATTGCCTTTGGTCTCCTCCAAAAAAGAAAAAAATCGCCGGAGCCCTTTTTAAATAAATCGAGGTCAAAGTTCACATTTTTAGGGTTTTTAGGTTTTCACTGTTTTTCTTGGAAACTGCTTGCCCAATCAGAATGGAACTGAAGAAAATGTTGTAGTAGTGAAAATTCTCTACAAGACTTTCCTTTACGATATTTTCGTAGGTTTTACCATTTTTGAGATATACCCAGCAAAAAAGTCCTCCCAAAATAATTGGTTTTTATAGTACTTTTTGGTTAGTCGTAACTACTTCCAAAACCCCCTATTATCCCATTATTTTTACAAGGGCATGTCGCACTGAATGACTAGTTATTCTATGACCAATATAACCACTATAATAACTAGTTGTTTTATGGCCACTGGAAGTTGAAAAAAAAGCAATAGTTTAAAAAACTATATTTTCTATTTTTATATTTTTTTATTTTATTTCGCCCTCTACTCGATTTGAACACACGAACTTCTGCTTTGTAGCCTAACACACTACACACTCGGCCACGCGTACGAACATTAAGGGTTGTTTGAATGCGTATATGTGCTTACATGTGCACCAGCAACTGTTCCTTGTTTTTTTTTTTAACTACCCGGCCGACGGTGAGCGCTGATCACACAACCTTCGGATTTGTAGTCGGAGACACAAGATCCGTGCCATCATACTCATTACCAAACATCGGATTTTGCATATTTGCATATTTTTTAATAATAAAGATACGAAGATTCTGATTGGACCAAAATTCGTTTCAAAGAAATCTAAATTCAATGGCAGGGTCATATTTCGTATTTATTTTGCATATGCACAAAATATGCAAAAAATATGCAAAAAATATGCAAAATATGCAAAAAATATGCAAAATATGCAAAAAATATGCAAAATATGCAGAATATGCAAAAAATATGCAAACAGATTTTGGCCGAAAATCGTCATAAAAGTCGTAAAATTGTCATTTAAAGTTGGAAAAACCATCAAAAAATACATAACAGTGTTCTAAACAAAGACTGTTGACCGTATAACATCGTTTTTTTCAGCAGATTATTATGTTATTGAGACCATTTACGACAGTGTGGTGTAGGGTATAAATATATGGTATCGTAATACCATTTTTTATTGTTAAACTATGTAAAAATATAAAATTTGATAAAATATCGGATTTTTTAGCCGGGGAGCCGGCTGAACAACAATGTACGTAAGTGTTACTGTATTCGAATTAATAAACCCAACCCTATTTAAAAAAACCCAACTTTTTTCTTCCTTTATTATCAAATTTTAGCGAATGAAAACGAATATATTTTACTTTATTTGAAAATGTTGCCTATTAGGGCGAAGATCTATTTTAATATTAATTTTAATTCATTTCTCGTTGGAGTCGAGCTTAATGACCGATGATGTTTGCAAGTGAAAAAGGAAAGCCGAAGATTCGAACCCTCACAACTACCATTATGTGACATGGTTCGCCTTTTGTAGAGACTCATCAGACATATCGGCCGTGGAATGGCATCGCTATCCATCAAACATTTCCTTTTTCAAATGCAATTTTGTTTTTACAAAGATGGACATTTGTACATTCATTGTATGGCTTCAATGACAAACGCTTACATTTTGTTCATACATATTTTAACTTACTTATTCCCGTAATTTCAACGTCTGGGTATACGGGTACGCAGCTACCTATTAGTTATCTTTGCCTACGCGTTTGAATTAAATTTTGAAATGATGTGGTAATATTGGTGATTTTCATTCATGATTTCGCAAAATCATTGCCACATAGAAGTGTTTTACAACTTTTAACACACTGGCAACGATTAACCAGGTAAAATCCTTGGTGTAAGTAACACGGCCGTTTTTGACTCAGTAATGTTACCTATGCGTTGAAATTATAAAATGTTGCTTACACGGGATATATATGTGAACCCATAGATAACTACGCGTTGAAATTACGGGCATGAAGGGACTGACATAATGTGGTTTTGGAGCCATCTGGGTACAGATGACAACTTGGTGATGAACTCGACTCCTTGCTATGTCGCTCACAGTTTTCAAGTTATTTACCATCCTTTACCCCTCCTGGTAATTGATGTTCTGTGGTCAAGTTGCAGAATCTTTTTCAAGAAATTCGAAGTTAAAGTTTAATCTCTTGAACAACAATTAAGTCTCACTTGTAATTATGCCTGGTAAACCTTTTTCTAGGAATTTCGGCAGTAAGTTTGGATCGATTATTTGTGGAGAAATTTCTATCTTTGCTTTGTTGAGATTTTTGTCGTCTTTTGGATCTTTACGGTGTTTTGCACTATCAGTTCAAACAATGCAGGCCAATAAGTTCAGGATTAAGGTACCACATATGATTTTTCATTTTGCTATTTCCTTTATCTGATATTTGTTTGTGAATGCCTTTCGTATTAAGTAAATCTTCAATGCGGTTTAGGTCTTGTTTTGGACCTAAAAATATTTCTGAATATCCTTTTCACTATTTTCTTTTTAACCTATTGATAACGTTACCCAATATATCCTATATTATATCTATATAAACATTATCTTTTTCATTATACGTTTTGTAAAATCAATAACCCAAACTCTCACTTATAACACTCAGTTGTTGTCGTGTAAATAAATAAAATAGAAAAAACCATTCTGGGGGCGTCCAGTCTCGAACGATTTAAACGCAAGGTGCTTCCACGGCCTCTTGTTCTTGGGAAGTGGGCTGGGCAGTAGTTTTAAAGCACTCTCGCCTACTTCGAACTTGGATTTGTCAATCGCAGACTATTCTTATAGAAATCGCTTGAATATGTTTGGTTGATGTCCGGATGTGCTTCCAAACTTGCAGTCAAAAATCCCTCTCAACAATTTTCTAACAAGTTTGTACGATGGTACAGAAGCTCTCTAATATCTGCTCGAGCTCGTGGACCCCATTTTTCTAGGCGTTTGTACACTGCTAGTTCTTGTTTCTCCCATGAGCTACTGTCAGTTTCAGGAACGCATAGGAGTTGTTCTTTACCCCCATGCGATACCAGAACAGCAACCCGTTTTTTCTTCTCTGTTTTGAGAATATCTGGTAATAGTTTTCCATGCCAGTGCACACAAATAGCCTCGTTCCATGAAGCTGTTGCGTTTATTTTTCACGGTTTATTCTCCGCTGTTCACGGATAAAACTTCTAGAGATCTTATATTTGTAGGGATCCTCTCCGATAGCTTCTACTGTAGCCATAATGATACTAGTAACGTTCCTATACACCTTACAGAGGTCCATCACCAATGACAATTGCATAGTTACGATTTTCTTGAAGCCACGCTTGATTGTTTTGAGACAGATGGTTCTTCAGATTCTACGATACGTTTAGCATAAAAACAAGAGCTAGACCTCATTGAAAATCTATTGAAATACGAAAACATAGACAAACAAGTATCAGAAAAAGGAAATAACAAAATAATAAATCACCTGTGGATCTTAGTCCTGAACTTGTTGGCATTGTTTGATCCAACGGTGCAAAACGCCGTAAAGAGCCAAAAGGCAACAAAAATCTTAACAAAGCAAAGATTCAAATTTCTTCAGAAATATTCGATCCAAACTTCCAAAAGAGCAACTGCCGAAAATCCTAGAAAAAGATCTGGCATAATTCTTGTTGTTCAAGAGATTAAACATTAACTCCGAATTTCCAGGAGGCGCAAAGTATGGTAAACAACTTGAAAGTTGCGAACTACATAGCTCCAAAACCACATTATGTCTGACTCTCGAATAAATTTAATTTAGATGATCGGAAATTATTTGCAAGTGAAAAAGGAAAGCCAAGGACTCGAACCCACATAGTCACCAAACTACGTTACCTGGTTTCACTGGTGCTTCACCACCAGATCTTCGAACGTATCGACTATGTAGTGGCTTCTTGTCCAAGAACTTTTCGTTTTTCAAATGCAAATGTGTTTTATACATTAACGCGGATATTTGGCCGCTGAAATGTATTTTTCTTCACGACAAACGCTTTTTTTGTTTTCATTCCAAAAATTGATTTCGCACAAAGGCGTATCTAGTCACGTTTTTCGGGGCATTGGCCTTATTATCTCGAATTCTGTAATACTTACGTAGTTTGTTGTTCAGCAAGAAGTGTTAAGAACAGAATGGCCTTTAATTTAATGCTTAATATGGACAAAAAGCCTTAACCATTCCAGAGAAATGGGTCGCCGAAATCGCTAAATAGCCAAAAAAATCGAGATTTTCATAACGTCAGGGCCCCAGTGGCACATGTTAACATATTCCAATTGTGCTCAAACTTTGACAGTCTTAAAATCTGACCCAACTAAAAACTTTATGCGATTGCCGCCTTAAAAAATCCGACATCGATTTGTTCTCTTTGAACAATAACCAGCCCAACGCTACAAATTATTACAAAGAAAGTATTGAATTTTACATTGAGCGTTTGATATTCGATCAAACTTTATATTTTTGCATAGTTTAATAATAAAAAAATTGTATTACGATACCATACTTTTATACCCTACACCACACTGTCGTAAATGGTCTCAATAACATAATAATCTGCTGAAAAAACGATGTTATACGGTCAACAGTCTTAGTTTAGGACACTGTTATGTATTTTTTGATGGTTTTTCCAACTTTAATTGACAATTTTACGACTTTTATGACGATTTTCGGGCAAAAACTGTTTGCATATTTTGCATATTTTTTGCATATTCTGCATATTTTTTGCATATTTTGCATATTTTTTTGCATATTTTGCATATTTTTTGCATATTTTGCATATTTTATGGCATATTTTTTGCATATTTTTTGCATATATTTTGCATATTTTTTGCATATTTTTTGCATGTTTTTGATATGACCCCAAATATCGAAAAATTTACCTTAAAACGCCTAGATCCAAAATTTGAGTCCAATCGGATGAGAAATAAAAAACATGCAAAAATCCGATGTCTACTCATTACTTAGTAAGGGGTAATATAAGTAGTTATTTTTGTATACATTACTCTGTTATGGGTTACATAATGACTAACGGATCCGAATTTTTGCTGGGTAGAAGTTCAAATTGGGACAAATCACTGACTGTATCGTCTCCTTATAAAACAATGTCATGACTTCAATTTCCCAACTTAAACTTCTTTATCTCAAAAATGGTAGAACCTAGGATAAGACATACAGTCTTATTTCGATAAGAATTACAGTTTTCAAGAAAATCGTGAAATCCTAACAAAAAAACTAAAATTGTGACCAGAACTTCTATATCTCAAAAATGGTAAAACCTAGGAACAAATCATAAAGGTCAATCCTCTAGAGAATTTTCACAGCTACTACATTTTCTTTAGCCCCATTTCGATAGGTCTTGCGGTTTCCAAGCAAAATTGCGAAAATATAAAATAAACCTAAAAATGTGAACTTTGACCGCGATTTATTTAAAAATCCCTTTACCGATTTTCTTTTTTTTTTGTTTTTCGATTTTTTCTCATCTATGGACAATTAACTCTGTTTCAGAATCCGCAAAAAATTCCCAAGTGTAAGCGATTTTTATTTAAAGTTGGTTCAAGAGCACCGTGACTTTTTATAAAATGTACTAAAAATAAACCTAAAAATGTGAACATTGACCGCGATTTATTTAAAAATCCCTTTACCGATTTTCTTTTCTTGTTTTTCGATTTTTCTCATCTATGGACATTGCTGTTTCAGAATCCGCAAAAACTTCCCAGGTGTAAGTGGTTTTTATTTAAAGTTGGTTCAAGAGCACCGTGACATTTTATAAAATGTACTATAGTTAACTTTTAGATGTTCCTCTCATTAAACAAAAGAACATATCGCTCATTTACTCAAATAGTGGCATAACTCAAAAAATGCGTTTTCTGAGTTAGCGATTTCTATTTTTTCTACAACTTCTACTTTATCTTGTGTCAAATTTTCATGCTGATATCTCTAAAACTCAACGAGTTACAGCTCATTTACTACGAGCTTCGCATAATTCAACGCAACAATTTTTTGAGTTTATGAAGCACTAAAACAATTCAAATCATGTTTGATCTTGCACAGAAATTTAGTACTGTTATCTGGCTAGCTGTTTGCAAAATATGGTCCAAGTAGTTATTTTAGTTTTTGTGTAATAATCTTTTTAAGTTGGGAAGTCAAAATCCAATCGCAAACTTAAAATGAGTTTTTCTCGAAACTGTATTTTTTGAAATGTGTCACTCTTTGAGTAAATGAGCGATATACATATGTCTGATAAAATGTAAGTCGAAGTTTTCCACAAAGTCTTCCTCCCGATGTAAACATTCAAAATACATGTGTGTTCTTTTTTTCGCCCCTAAAAATCGGTCAGATTTTTCTCGTTATTATTTTTTTTTTTCAAAAATATTTAAAATCTTCTTTGGGAAATTGTTGTTGTTACTATCTTTAGGCTCAAAAGCCAAACCATCTGGATATGATTTGTCCATAGCGAAATTGAAGTTAACGTAACATAACGGTTGAATGTGTGGGACTTCGGTGAACTCCTAATTTTTCAATGCATCTCTTAGTTTATAACAGCTCTGCTCAGTTCAAAAATTACGCTTGGTCCATAGTGAGAGTGGAATTAGGTGAGTTGGTTTGGCTGAGCATTTGAAAAGGTGATACCGTATCATGCGGGCTGGTGTTGCATGCTGGGCAGATATTCTGCGTTGTGATATTAATCCCGGGCCCAGTAAGAATTGAGACAACTCTCGCTTGTCTAGGCACAAGCGACTGCATCGGCATGAATATCTCTTAAAACTCTCTGATAAGCATGTTGATGTAGACATTTTGAAGATTTTTCCTGAAATGCTTGGGGAGGGAAGTGATTTTGGTATTTTGTATGATTTTAAATATTACATTGACAACATCCTGTTGTGCCGATGCAATGGCAAGATCTTAGACTCCTCATGCAAATGGTCCACTGAAGACATGAGAACACACCCTGTTGCTGTTCTCAGGGCTGCATTCTGTCAAGTTTGCAAGTTCTCCATTGCGTTTCACTTACGATGGCAAATCACACTGACGCCGCATAGCTTACCACAGACCGATCTATCGCATTGTATGTGGTTAACAAGGTTTCTTTATGTGCTCCCCAAGTGCTGCCGGCTAACCACTTGAGAACCTTGTTCCTGCATCTCATGTTATCGCATGCTCGGACGACTTTTACATGCTGTCGAATGTGACTCCCAGGACTTTGGGGTAGTTAGTGGTCGAAATTATTGATTCATCGACCTGCACGTTCAGTGGGAACTTCATTTCCGCCGTCCATGTGCTGAACAGTGTGGCCGGCCGTTGACTTTGTGGCAGATATTTTCATATTCCTTGCGTGGAAGAGCTCAACAAGATGGCTAACATCCGTATCGTCATTTGCTTGGCAAATGACTGCAAATGTGTGAAGTATTATGTTTCTTAACGCCGTTGTACTTAACAACTTCGAAGCTACGTGTTTCAAAACGTCAAAAATATTCATTTTTTTTTTTAATCAGTTTATTAATGCGACTATCTTATAATCGATATTTACATTATTCTTAAGTGTATAACATATTTACATACATTTCTATATGGATCACCCAGTGGTTAACCCATAATATTTGTTTTTTGGGATATTTTCTACTATTTTATTAGAATATAAGATACAGTTTTATTGATTATTATTAATTTCATTTCATTTTTAACGCAGGTAAAAAGCAAAATGTATAATTTTTATTTCTGATGCATTTAGTTGCATTTTCGAGGAAGAATGCATGAGTGTGCAACTGAAATATTTTGACGAAGTTAAAACAACACAAAGCAAATGACGATACGGAAATCAGCTGATCAATGACATCTGCGTTTAGCCCGATGCAAATGTGGGACCTGACGCCATGAGCGTACAATCATCCGCGTACGTAATTAACTCAATGCCGTCTAGAGGGCATGGAAGTGCAGAACAGTTCCGCAAATATCACTCCTCCTAGGAGAACTCCCTTTTACACTATACGGGGTTGGGACTTCTTGTTTCTGAATTCCACGTATGACTACCGGAGGGTAGTATTCCCGACATCCTCGAACAGCATAGCATGCCTGACTGTGTTAAAAGCTTTAATTAGGCCCAATGCACTAAAGGCCAAAAACACACATTTGCAGATTATACATTGCGCTTGTGTGAGTATAAAAAATCCGAACGACCAACATTAGTGTTACACTAACAAACCAACGTTCTTGTCTTTTCGACTGATTTGCAAAATGTAAACAACACGCCAATCTAACGAAGCCACACGAAAATGTTTACTCTATACCACAGCCGACCAAGAAGAGGGCACACAAAATTCTCAATATTTGCAACTTTTGACAGTGTGTTAGTAACGTTGTATGCACGCATGCTGCAAAACAAAAACAAATCAAAACATTTGTGTGCTCTTTCGTTGCGTTCGGGTCGTGTGTGTGTGAATTGCCGAAAAACTTCCTAACTTTAACAATACCAATGCACGACATTGCTCTATACGTGTGAGTACGATCGCTTTGACTATGCCCGCGGGCATAGGAAATTTGTTGTTGCTGGCCATCTCTGGTACAATGCCGCAATCACTGCTCTGTGACACGGGGACGAGTAACGCCTCAAGAATCTTTGCTACTGGTGGCAGAAGTCAGATCGGCCTGTACGATTCACCTTTCCTGGCATCCTTGCCAGGTTTAGGCACCGGAACCACCCTACCCGTTGAGCACCTTGCTTAAATACTCGATTCCTAGTTCATTCAGCTGTTTTAGCATCACCATTGAAATTCCGTCTGGTCCAAGCGTTTTGGATGATTTTGCGCCTAGAATAACATCTGTAACATCACCCATCGTAAATTGTGGTGGTTCCTCCTCAGTTCCTCCGGATCCCATGTGCAAGTAAATAACAATCTCTAATACTTGGAGTAAGGTCTTGCCCTACCAACGCTTGATGGAGTCACCTAGAGCTCTCTTTAGAAGCCAAGTACCTCGGCATCGTCCTGGACCACGAATTAACGTGAAAAAGGAATGATAAGAGTTGGGGACTGATACCACATATCATCCATTGGTTCTTAACCCTCTCATCCCCAAAATTTTTTCCTTGTGCAAATGAGTATTTTGAAAACATATGATTAAAGTATATGTCAAAACAAATTTATAACATAAATTTCGGAGCATTACTCCCCCTGTTTCGGAAGATACAGTACATTATTTCTGAAATTTATTTGGCCATTAGTTTGTGGAATTCTGTAAATAAAAATGTTTTAATCGTTCAGGAGGGTTCTTTTGGTCTTACTTTTGAAGAATCAAAACTAAAATTTAACATAAAGCTCACATATTTTGATTTAGAAAAGATTAGAATAATTTGTTCTGTACACAACGAATTTTAATTGTCACTGAAATTCTAGACTTCACACTGAATAATACACCGTAGCTATGTTGATCGATACACATCCGATATTTTTTTTTTTTTTTTTTTTTTTTTGTAGCAAGATTAAACAGCCTCCTGAGTATACTTTTGAGAATAATTTAAAGCAGAATATGTAAAATAGCGGTACTTCGACGCTCATAAAGGCAATGTTGCATATATGCAACACCGGGGATGAGAGGGTTAACGACACTAGTACGCCCAATTCTTACATATAGCTCTCTGGAATGGTGTAATGCTTTGAGCTAGACATGGTTTCTTTATAGATAAAATAATGTCCAAAGAACATCTAATCACCGGTGCCATGAAAAGCGCTCCTAGGGCTCCCTCATTGTACTACTTGACCTTCACCCGTTGAATCTTGTAGTGCAACATATAAATTCACGGCGGAACTCCGAGTATGATCACGCTGCAATCTTATGACGATCAGGAATATCACAGGGATCTGAGATAATCAATAAGTATATATCACCACAACTGAGAGGCCTGGACCCTCAGTCGCTATTACCGTCGCCTCTGCTGGGAGTCTCTTTTCAGGAATTCAAAGAGCTGAAATATGGCGATCGGTTGTAGAAGTGAGATGGAGAATGTATCCAAACATCAAAGAAATTCAAAATTCTGAAGCATTGGTTAGCATACTCTCTGAAACCTTGCCATAGTGAATAAAACTACGACATACATAGATTATGAAGATGGTTGACCTGTGACACGCTAATACATTAACCAATTTACCAATCATGATAAATGATATCGAAAATCTGTGCCAAATTTTTGGCGATCTTCTTGATTAAAAAGTTTAGATGGACTCGCGCCCATGGAAGTAATGTTTGTTGGGAGTAATTTCACGTTACTATATTCCCACTATATATAAATGAACTCAAAATAGAAATACGTCCGCTGCCAAAATAAAAATCGTAATGAGCCTACGAATTTCCAACCGAGCTATTGAAACCGAGCTGTGGCGATATTCTGATAAAAAGGTATGCATGAACAAATTGGTAGAATGTTCTTGATAGCGGAACTCATACCCTAAGAATGTTATCTCAACAGCATATTGTAAACAGTGTATAATAAAGACACGGCAGTAAGTGTCAACTAAATGTATAGAATCGTTTAGAGTAATATTAGGTATAAACAACGCCCAATAGTTCTCAGAAAACTAAGACATTTGATGAGTTTTTTAGTTCACGAAGGTTGACTATTACAATAAATATTATGTACAGAATATTTATTTTTTATCCACTGTGGAGTTATTAATGCATTTCTTTATGAACCTGACATTGAATATATTTTCTAATCACCGGTGCCATGAAAAGCGCTCCTAGGGCTCCCTCATTGTACTACTTGACCTTCACCCGTTGAATCTTGTAGTGCAACATATAAATTCACGGCGGAACTCCGAGTATGATCACGCTGCAATCTTATGACGATCAGGAATATCACTGGGATCTGAGATAATCAATAAGTATATATCACCACAACTGAGAGGCCTGGACCTTCAGTCGCTATTACCGTAGTGTCAACTAAATGTATAGAATCGTTTAGAGTAATATTAGGTATAAACAACGCCCAATAGTTCTCAGAAAACTAAGACATTTGATGAGTTTTTTAGTTCACGAAGGTTGACTATTACAATAAATATTATGTACAGAATATTTATTTTTTATCCACTGTGGAGTTATTAATGCATTTCTTTATGAACCTGACATTGAATATATTTTTTAATTAGTTGCAATATCTAACCTACATATCGTCACCTGAAATGCCCAACGACGTAACCCTCAACGTAACCCTTTGAGGGTTACGTCTTTGGGCATTTCAGGTGACGATATATATCATCAGCTGAAATGCCCAAAGACGTAACTAAAAAATCAAAATTTGTTTTCGATTTCAGTCTGATACACAAAGTTGAAATACATGCTCCTCCGAATAATGATCCTATTTAAGAAATTGAATTTCGAAAAATGGTGTAACATAGCAGATCTTGTTGTAATGAATGATTCCAATACCAGACGTTTCCGCGGTTTTGGTTTCATTACTTACTTTCATTCGTACTTGATTGACAATACTTTAAATGTTCGCTTTCAAAAATATTGTTTTGACATGTCTTTTTCTCACTAATTTTGAAAATAGGAACATATAAAAATGTACAGAAAATACCAAAATTTTCAGAATTAATGTAAAATATGAATGAAAAGTGTGCAATTAAATGTAAAATATACATTCGCAGGAAAGATTAGTGTTTTTTCTGCTCATTTAATATATGTTACACGTGTTATGTGTTCAAATTCTCATGAAAACGAGGAAACAAAAAGTAAGGAAAAATAAATTATGTTTCCCTTAATTACGAATGGTGGCGAACAACGTACTTCAAAAGCTCGTGTGAACATGACATAAATTTTAATGATTTAAACTTAAATTAATTCGATAGTTATTTGAAAAATAGACAACATACCTGATGTACCCGACGTCGCATAGCACCACGACGACGATTAAACCCAGCTCTTTCTTTGAATTCTTTGTTGGCGCCAGCGCCACATACGGCATGTTCAACAACCGCAACATCTTTGGTTTGATCTGCAAAAGAAAGAATTGAGATTGAAAATAAGTAGACAATTCTTAAATAAAATCCAAATCGAACCCAAATTAATAATTAACGACAAAAATCGGTAGAAATCAAAACGCAAACAATTCGAACTGAAAGTTTAAACCCTTCGGTGATTCTATGACATATGACATAGCCAGTTTTTGAAGCTTTGTTTTAAGGCAAAATAATTATTTGAACATTTTTTTTATTAATTTTGTATTTTTCTTTGAAGCGTTATCTAAAAATAAATCAGCAAAAAATTGATTGGAGCGAGCGTTCCTCGATTCACAATTTGCTTTTATATATTTTATTAACAAAAATTCTTTTTTCGTTAGCTATTTGTAATTAATTTTGTAGATAATCATTGCCTTAGTAATTAAAACAAAAAAAGATCCAAAACTTGATCTTGTATAACAATTCTGCATTTTTTCTAAAATAATTCCTCTAGGTCTTCTACAAGATAGGCTCCAGGTTCAATAAGATGGCCTTCTGGTCTTCTATATGATGACCTACTGGTTTTCTATAAGATGACCTCCAGGTCTTCTATAAGAAGACATTCAGGTGTTCTATAAGAAGACTTCCAGGTCTTCTATAAGAAGGCATTCAGGTCTTCTATAAGAAGGCATTCAGGTCTTCTATAAGAAGTCTTCCAGTGTTTCTATAAGAATACCTCACGTCTTCTATAATAAGACTCTAGGTCTTCTGTAGCAAAGTTCTAAAGAACACCTCCAGATATTCAATAAGAAGATACCCTGCTCTTCTATGAGAAGACTCAAGATCTTCTATATGAAATTCTCCATGTTTTCTATAAGTAGACCTCCTAGTCTTCTATGAGAAGACCTTATGCACTTCTATAAGAGAGCCTCCTGATTTTTTATAAGAAGGTCTCCTGCTTTTCTATGAAAAGATCTTCTGTTTTTTATAAGAAGATCCCATGTTATTCTATGAGAAGACGTACTACTCTTCTATGATTTTCTATATAAAACCTCCTGTTCTTCTATAAGAAGAATTAAAAACTTAATTAAAAACTTATACATTTCATACTGAAATGTATTGTTGTTGGGCTTTTTGGTCAGGTATTTTTAATGAGAATAAAAAACTAAGTTTTATTTCATTTCCACTCGACGTTTTGTTGGTTTTATTCCAACTTTCTCAAGAGTGTTATTTTATTGGCGAAATTCTAGTAACAAAATAAAAAGGGGATTCTTATTAGACTTTTTTCTGTTAGATATTACACTTGCTTTAACTTACATTAGATATTTCACATTATTTTAAACTTTTCCTGTTGTAATTATTTTCTATTGTTGTTTGCTGCCGACGGATAAATAAGAAGACACACTTCTGTTCTCTGTGGTTGCTTTATTGAGAGTGATCATAACAAGAATATTTACAACTTAACTGCTAGGTATGAAAACTTATGCTAGGGCTATTTACACATGCGCACATCTTATGTGTGCGATCATACTCTGTTGCTTAGCATAATGAGTTGTGTGTTGCAAAGACGTTAGGGGAGATTCAACATTTCCTTATATTAAAAAACGGGACTGCACACACATAAATTAATATAAATAATAGAAAAATAATTGCAAAAATAATTAAAGTTAAAACTAAGCTAATATCACAGAACTGTTACTACTTGATTGCAATGGAATACTGATATTTTGTCTTGTCTTTATCTTCTTTTGTGTTTACTGATCTGTCAATTCGTTGCTGTATCCTTAAACTTTCTAGTGTGTATCTTCTGTTCTCTTTTCTTTCCTTATCCAGTACGAGGGCAGTTCGGAAACTTCTTAGCCTAGCACAAAAAGCGCGGTATAAACAGAAATAAGTTAAGTGTTTTGAAAACTTCCATCTCTGTTATGAACACATGTTAAATTTTGTTTCGATCTGGCAACTCCTTTATATAGAATCAGGTGTTCAAAAAAGACGCATCCGCATTTTTTTTACAATGGACAAATCAGAAATGCGTGCTGTCATTAAATATTTACATAAAAAAGGTTTATCGGGACAAGAAATTCATAATGATATGGTGAATGTGTTAGGTGAAAGTGCTCCTTCATATGCAACAGTAAAAAATTGGGTTGCTGAATTTAAACGTGGTCGTACAAGCATTGAAGATGAACCACGTAGTGGACGTCCACGAACAGCAACAACAACAACAGAAATTGTAGCCAAAGTGCATGATATGGTATTAAATGATCGACGAATAAAAGTGCGTGAAATTGCTAATATCATGGGCATCTCAAATGATCGAGTCCATTTAATTTTGCATGAAGAACTACAGATGAAAAAGCTTTCTGCAAGATGGGTGCCGCATTTGTTAACAGTCGATCAAAAATGCATAAGAATGAACATTTCTCAAGCTTGTTTGGATCGTTTTAAGCGAAATAAAATGGATTTTAAGCGTCGTTTCATAACTGTTGATGAGACATGGATCCACCGCTATACTCCAGAGACAAAAGAACAATCCAAACAATGGACTGAAGCTGGAGGAAGTGCCCCAAAGAAGGCAAAAACAATTCAATCGGCTGGTAAGGTTATGGTAACGGTTTTTTGGGACTTCAAAGGTATTTTATTGATTGACTATCTGCAAAAGGGTAAAACAATAAATTCAGAGTACTATTGCAACCTTTTGGATCAATTAAATTTACAAATTCGAGAAAAACGTCCTGGCTTACAACACAAAAAAATAATTTTTCATCAAGACAACGCACCAGCGCACAAGAGTGTTTTAACAATGGCTAAAATCAACGAATTAAAGTACGAGTTGCTTGACCACCCACCTTATTCTCCTGATTTAGCTCCCAGTGACTTTTACTTGTTCCCAAATCTAAAAAAATTCCTTGCTGGCAAGCGTTTTACCTCAAATGAAGATGCAATTACAGTTGTAAACCACTATTTTGAAGACCTTGAAGAAAACTATTTTAATCAAGGGATAGAATTGCTAGAAAAGCGTTGGACTAAGTGTATTGAAGTTTCAGGAGATTATATTGAAAAATAAAAATATTTTTGAAAAACTATTCTCTTTCATTGATAGGCTAAGAAGTTTCCGAACCGCCCTCGTATATACATTTTGGTTTTGTTTTGTTTTCTTTTTCTTTAAATACATTCTATGCCGTATGGCATAGTGTCCAAAAACCAATTTTCCAAATAAAATGCTACAAAATTAGTTTTGATTATTTATATAGTGGTTTTAGTATATATACAATTGAAAAAATATATTTTTAAAATCAAAAAGAAAAAAGAAACAACGAAAGGTTTATATCGTCACCATAAATGCCCGAAGACGTAACCGACATGAAAATCGAAATTCGTTTTTTGACGTAATCTGATACATAAAGCTAAAATACATGATCTGGCAAAATTTCAAGCTTCTACGTTCAAAAACAACGATCCTATTCAAGAAATGGCATTTCGGAAAATGGGATAATATTGCAGATTTTGTTGTAATGGAGGATCTCAAAACTAAGCAATTCAGCTGTTTTGGTTTCACTACTTATTCCCCTTCGTATATGATCGATAATATCCCATATACTCGCCTTCATAAGATTAATATTCCGTAAAACAGTTTTTAATTTAATAAAGTTTTTTTGCTTCTCCTGTAAAATTTTGGTTTTGTGGGTTACGTCTTCGGGAATTTATGGTGACGATATATAAGTAAGAAACTGAGTTTTGTATTTATTTTAGTTCAAAACTTATTCGATAATTCCAATTTACCGACTATTGTCGTTAATTGTTTACCTAATTGGTTGCAGAGTGACGAACAGTATTATTTCCTTTATTACTCACCATTTTTATTTTTAAGTTCTATAATAACATGAATTTTTCCTTGAGGTTCTAAATTCACCCATAGATCCGGTACGGTGCTTTCATGTTGCATAATATCCTCCAGAGGTATTATACAATTTGCCACAAAATCATCCGGTGGGAGTGCTGCATCGTGAAATACTGTTAAATTTATATTTTTTGCATTCGTTACATCGTGCACGAATTGTTCATTCCAAACGGGATCGAATGTTTTTGGACGTGTTGTTGAGCGATCTGAAAAAGAGTGAGAGAAAGTGTTTCATAAGTATAAAATATAGAAAGTACATAAATCTTAATGTTTATCTACAAATTATTACTTAGAGCTAATTTTCTTAAAATCATTTTGAGAGGTAAGAGGGGTAATCTGCTACTACCCTCCGAGTCGTATTAGTAATGTGAAAAGTCATGTTAATAATACGCTTTAAAATAAAATAAATTTAGCCGATAGCCTTAGATGCTAGTGCTATTTTTTATATAATTTTATTGTAATTTTTTTATTATAATAAATATTTGAAATAAATATAATGAGTAGAGGCCATAAAACATTTCTGATTTTTTTTTTTCAGAAAATTATCAAAAAAATTTTGAATGTTTTTTATTTGAAACCTTGTTTTTTTAAGCAGTTTGAGGTGACCACTTTTGCAGAGAAATAAGAATATATCCAGTCTTCTATCAAAGAAATTTAAAAATATATTATTACCTTACCCCTCTAACCTGGTGGGTAGTCAAAGACAAGACTTAGATTTTAACAAAAAAACTGCAATTTGTTGCCATAAAACAGCCAATTGAAAAATCCAATCATCAAAAATTAAATTCTTATGTTCGAAATAAGCCTACAACATTTAAAGAAAATCGATTCAATATTTTTCGAGCTATAGCGTTCTTCGATTGCGTTTCAACATTCACACAAAAGTCGCGAACGGGCAAGGAAGAGTCTTGGATTACTTTCCGGAAGTCGATAGAATAAATCAACGACTCAGCTAGGTTTCGAAGAATAATCTTCAAGGACCCCAAAATCCATTGGGATAATTAAGAAACCAAACGGTACGTAAACAGGCAGTTTTGAGATTCTAGGAACAATTGTTATATGTTTTCTTTTACTTTGGATGGATTTGAAAACGCAAAATAAACATATTTGGAGGTAAAAATATAATCTTCACATTAAAAGTTAAATAATGATCATATCTAATATTAAGTTAACCGGAACGTCATAAATCTGTTGGGAAAATGCAAACTGTAACAAGAGAAGACTTGTACAAGAGAAGACTTGCACTTGTACTTGTTGGTACAACAATATATTTTGTGTCATTATGATGACTGACACAAAATATATGGTTGAAACAACAATACATATTTTTCAGATTTTTACAATACACTATTTTGTTCTTAGAATATGATTGCTCCTACAATGTCTCTTCTCTGCGTGTTGGTACCGTGCACACTGACTGTGAAGAAGACTTCCAAACCCAAGCAGATGTGGATGTGGATCTCATTGGAAAAGAAACCAGATAAAATGACCAGTAAATACCTTGAAACCCTATAAAACACATGGTTCTGATGGTATAACATCGGCGATGCTCCAATGACGAGGAGATTTTAATAATATAAAACTTGAATCGATTAACCTCTCTCTTAGAAATGCCAAAACATCGGAAACTCTGGCATGTTGTATAAATAAAATGCTAAAAACCATTAGGAAAACATTAACTAGAGGTACTACGCAGAGTGGGTTGCTCTCATCGGAATTGGATAATCAGGATAATAAAGTTGTCGCCTACGCGGATGACGTAGTACTACTGATTTCTGCCAAATTTCTGTCTACAGTTTCGGAGCAAGGAGCCTTATCAAGGCTGGCCCGTTAAGCCAAAGCAAACGGCTTTGGAGAAAATCCAACAGAGCTGGTACTGTTACTAGAAACTGTTCACTAGAAAACGTAAGTTCGGCGATTTCGTGCTGCCATCACTGGCAGCTCTGACCCGAAGCTATATACCATGGGAAAAATTCTGGACTGCCAACTGAGATGGAAAAGGAAAGTTGAGGAGTGAACGAAGAGGATATTCTACTCTATTTGCGCAAGAATTCGATCGGAATTGAACTGAACCCATCAATTATATGGATCTCTTGTCTGGTGGCACTCTCTACGACAGAAATCAACATCCAGCAAAATAGACGAGGTGCAGAGAGTGCAGCCTCGATTTTAATAACGGAAGCCGTTAGAATGCAGTGCTGAACCTCCGTCCTTTGGGACTCTGCATGAACAGAATCCTTGCCGCAACAGTAGCTATGGGCATTGACGTATTCTACAGGAATTAGGAGCAGACTTCCAAGTGGACCCTCGTGGGAAATTTAGCGGTTACATATAACTGGTCTTGGGATTTGAAGATGTAGATGTCGTTATCCCAAGTAGAGATGACTTCAACCGAAGTAGTAACTCTGCTCTGAACGGTCTCGCCTTCTATACAGATGGTTCCAAGATGTAAGAAGGTCTGGGGGTGGTGTCTACTGTGAAATGCTAGGTCTTGAATACTCCTACAAGTTGGATAACGACTGTAGTGTATCCCAAGCTGATATCTTCGCTATCAGGAAAGCTGATGAATTGATAAAAAGTCTGGATGCTGAGATCTTTGAACGGGTGACTATCTTCGTGGACAGTCAAGCAGCTGTTAAATCCATCAAATTTTTTATTATCAAATCTGAGGTCGTCCTTGAGTACAGAGCAGTATTGGAAAAGCTAACAAATGGTTTGCGACTATGCGCGATATAAGGACACTGTGACAATATGGGGAACGAGAAGGCAGATGAACTGGCTCTATCAAACCACCCATTCGAAAAGATAAAACTGTCGATGAAAGAGCCAAAGAATTACGGCATAACGTATCAAGAACCATTTGGCCACTCTATCAAACAACAGAACAAATTCCCTACTAAACATGAGCAAAGCTGAAATCAGGGTAATGAATAGAATCATTACCCGGTACTATAACACTCGAGCTTTAACCAGCAATTGGAATGATGACGGTGTTGATTACTGCAGACTCTGTGAAGATGAAGAAGAGACGGAGACAATAGAACATTTCTTATGTTGCTTCCCAATTCTAGCTCGCAATCGGCATGCTCTAATCGGCAAGTGTAACCTCTTTTTAAGCATGGATCCGGTTACAATTAACAATATAATCAGCAATTTGAAATGGTGGGACGGCGCAGCCTGAATACGTAAACTGCATCACCGATGGAGTGTAGTATGCACATTAGGCTAATAACTTTTTTACATTTTTCGAAATATCAAATATACCACCTCATAGAGTATTCAAAACCGCCGTGTAGAGTATTGAAAACTAATAATAAATGCTTTGTCACTTTCGCCTACCATTAAAAAATTTCCCGCACCGATTGTATGCAAATTTTCCATTGCAGATATTTCTTTTAGTTTTTCATTACGATATTACGATGTTCTTATCATCGATACCTTAGTGCGTATGAATGTAATTGTAATGTTTCTACTTTATAATAAGTATACGCACTAGGCCGGGGCGATTTGAAAACCTTAATGGGCCCTTAGCGTTTCTGATTCCTGCGATTGAACTGAGCAAAAAAGTCTACTGGACCATATGTCTACGATGAAAATCGAGCCTCCCGATTTTGACTTTAAGTTTTTTATCTACTTTTTTTACATCTTGGCATATAACAGCCATACCATTGAGATTTTCGAGCCAACACAAAGACAAAAATTGTAGCCAAGACAGTAGTTAAGAACTCTCTAATACATCGCAAAAGCATTGGAACGCTTTTTCAGGCAGTTTTGGTCTTGAGAAGGTGCAAACTTTTCGGAAAATGTCGATAAATGGCACTGTGCTACAAAAGTTTACCAGAAAAATTTACTGACTGTTCTCTAATTCGGTTGTGTGTAATGGATCTTCCTGCCAACTCTCTGTGCGCGAAATGTTTTAATGCGCTACGGTCGAAGTTTATTGCCTGCCATTTATGCAGAGCTAGATACCATCTAATTTGTGCTAAAATTGAAGATAAATTCGGTGAACTGTTTATGCAAAATCCTAACATTGTTTATAACTGCAATGATTGCCTAAAGGTTACGTCAAACTTAATTTCTCATGTCTCTTCATTGTCTAGTGAAGTGAGAGAATTACGTGAGCTAATAAAAAACTCAGTCTCTGCTCAATTATTAGAGCTAAAAGAAAAAGTAATAGACAACTGTAAGGAAGAGAGGCAAACAAAACATCAAAAAAGTGATTTACAACAAAATAACCATCCATCTGTTGTTGTATCCCGTGCAACTTCTAAAGCACAACAAAATCCTAATAATAACAAGTAAGAAAAGCGTTAAGTTCGGTCGGGCCGAACTTTTTATACCCTCCACCACAAATTTCAGCCATTTCGGTGGATTAATGTGGCTACAACCTTCAAAATACCGAAATTCGGAAGGTACCGTTCTAAGGGGGCTATATGATGCGTGGACCTATACCTAAAAATTTCTGGGGGAAAGTTTTATACGCCTAAAGAAGACTAAATACCAAATTTCAGCCATATCGGTGTGATAATGAGGCTAAAACGTTCAAAATATCGAAAATCGGGAGATATTGTATTATGGGGGGCTATATCAACACGTGGACCTATATAAACATTTTATGGTAGAAATGTTTCTTAGCCTCTGGAAACACAAAATACAAAGTTACAACCGATTCTTCAGTCAAATGGGTCTAATACATTCAAAATATATTCAAATGACGCGTACTTTATAAGGGGCCTTATGTGGGGGCTATACCAAAACGTGGACCTATATAACCCAACTTTGGTAGGAATGTTTTCTGGCCTCTGAAGACACAAAATACCAAATTACAACCAATTCTGTGGTCAAATGGGTCTAATACATTCAAAATATATTAAAATGACGCGTACTTTATATGGGGCCTTATATGGGGGCTATACCAAAACGTGGACCTATATAACCCAACTTTGGTAGGAATATTTTTTGGCCTCTGGAGACACAAAGTGCCAAATTACAACCAATTCGGTGGTAAAATGGGCCAAATATCTTAAAAATTCCTTAAAACGAAGACGCGTCACGCGTCATTTTGTATGGGGGCTATACGAAAGCGTGGACCTACATAGCCCGCTTTCAATACCAAAAGTCCTACGTAAAAATAACATATTTTCCCAAAATTTCATCAACCTACGTCAATCCGTTCGGACGCTAGAGTGATTTCCACAGACGGACAGACGGACAGACGGACGGACATGGCTATATCGATGTAGAATTGCACGCTGATCAAGAATATATATACTTTGTTGGGTCTACAATGATTATTTCGAGTAGTTACAAACGTAGTGACAAACTTAATATACCCCCATCCTATGGTGGAGGGTATAAAAACAAGAAAATTATATTCCCCGCTTTATCTTGTTCTTCGCTATCGTCACAACACACTGATGCTAATACGGGAAGTCATGCTAATGAAGATATCTGCGATACCGAAAATGCTAGCAACGACATGTTTGATGCAACTGTCCAACCTGCACCTAATACCCATAATTGGGTTGATGTTCAGAGGCGTAGGCGTAGATGGCGTAATATTGTTTTTGGTTCCAATGAAGAGCCTAATGATTTAGATGTTATTAGATCAAAAAAAATGGATACATTTGGCATCATTTAAACCGAATGTTTCAACTGATCCAGTTGTTGATTATGTGGCAAAGAAATCTGGTATTGCCAAGGAACATATGCAATGTTTCAAATTGATAAAAAAAAGATGCTGATACTGCAAATTTAAAAAACGTCAACTTTAAATTTGGCATTTCTTCGTGTTTTTATAACAATATTCAGGATCCTAAGATTTGGCCTATGGATATTAAGGTTCGCCCCTTTATAAATTTTCGGACGAACCAAACCCAACATCATCAAAACTAGTTAACGTCAGTCATGGAATAAAAATTTATTACCAGAATGTTTCTGGCATGCGTACAAAATCAAAGCAAATTTTTGAATTTTCGTCTCAATGTGATTTTGATGTGGTCGCTCTTGTTGAAACTTGGCTAAACGAGGATTTTTTTAATTCTGAATTCTTTGATCCAAACTTGTTTGATGTCTATAGAAAAGACCGTAATGTCGGTACTACTGGTTGTTCGAGAGGTGGTGGAGTGATTATAGCCGTAAAGAAGAAGTTTAAATCATCGCTGTATCATGTAGATAATGATAATGGCTTACTGGATCAACTAATCACATGTATTTTTGGTGACAATATCAAATTATATTTATGTATTTCATATATACCTCCTGGCAGTCCTGGCAATTTATATGATAAACACATTTCCAATATATTAACCCTTGATGAGGTTGCCCATAACAATTCGTTTAAATGTGTATTGGGTGATTTTAATCTGCCAAACATCTCATGGACACGTCATGATTGTAGTGAGTTTTTGGATCCTATAAATGTTATCAAAGATTTTGAAATTTCTTTTACTGATACTCTTCTTGCCATGGGTTTAGTTCAAATTAATCATATATCTAATAAACTTCAACGATTTCTTGATCTTGTATTTGTATCCGATGAATGTAAATTTAACCTATATGAGCCTTTATCATTTTTATCCCCTTCGAATATACATCACAACCCGTTGGCAATTGAAATTGATTCATTTGTATATATTCCAAGTTCTTTAAATACTGATACTGCAAATTTTAATTTTAATTTATGTAATTTTGATACGCTGAATTCTATATTGGTTTCTGTTAATTGGATGGCATTGTTTGCAGAACGTTCTACACAGCAATGCTACGCCTTATTTATTGAAGAGATTTCAAATATTTTAAATGAACAAGTTCCTCGTATGAAAACCAAATCTTATAAACGGCCTTGGTACAATAAAAATTTGAAGAAAATTAAAAATCTTCGTAATAAATTTCAAAGAAGATTCGTAAAATCAAAATCCCCTTACGATAGGGAAAAATTTATTCACTACCAACGTGAGTTTAACTTTCTGAACAAATATTTATATAAACAGTATTTGTATAATAAGGAATCTGAAATAAAATCCAACCCCAAAGCGTTTTGGTCATTTGTAAATTCTAAAAAGAAACATTCTAATATTCCTACCACAGTTTCCCTGAATAGTAGGACATCTAATTCGGGTAATGAAACTGTTAAGTTTTTTGCAGAATATTTCAAATCTAATTTTGAATCTCCCATATCTTTTAATGACGATTTTCGATTATCTCAAACCAGTTTAAATATTGGATCTATGTTTATTTCGAAAGATGAGGTTTATGAAGCAATAAATGAATCAAAGAATGACACTAAAATTGACTCCGATGGTCTTTGTTATTTCATCCTTAAGAAATGCAACAATAGTCTTTGTATTGCTATTGCACATATTTTCAATTTATCCCTCAAAGAAGGCGTTTTTCTAAACCGCTGGAAATCAGCATCAATTACTCCTATTTTTAAATGCGGGAATAAGTATGATGTTTCTTGTTACCGGCCTATATCTAAATTGTCCTGCGTTTCAAAGTTATTTGAACGTATTGTATACAAAAGACTATTTTTCCTAACGAAATCTGTTATTTCTCCCCAACAGCACGGATTTTTTACTGGCAGGTCCACTGTTACAAATCTTGCAACATTTAGTGAATGCTGCATTTCAGCTTTGGAACAAGGAAGCCAAGTGGAAGCAATATATACGGACTTCTCCAAAGCTTTTGATAAAGTTTCCCATTCAATATTAATTTATAAATTACAATGTTTAGGGTTTCACTCATCGTTTTTACAGTGGATTGATTCCTACTTATCAAACAGAATTTGTAGAGTTATAATTGGCGATTTTATTTCTTCTCCATATGTTCAAACATCTGGTGTTCCACAGGGGAGTGTATTAGGTCCCTTGCTCTTTAATTTTTTCATTAATGATATTTCTTCTTGTTTCGTAAGATCTCAATTCCTGCTGTATGCGGACGATCTGAAGATTTTTTCTAAAGTAGATTCATTATTAGATGCAGTTTATCTGCAGGCTGATCTTGAAAACCTACATAACTGGTGTCTTTTAAATAGAATACCTTTAAATATTTCTAAATGTTTCCATATGTCGTATCATAAATCGCGTCATCCTATTTCATGTTATTTTAAACTTGGTGGCAATAAATTGACAACAGTTGCAACCATCCGTGATCTTGGGGTTGTCTTTGATTCAGCGTTGTCATTTTTGCCTCATATTGATTATATGCTTCCAAAAGCATATAAAATGTTAGCTTATATTAAGAGAAATTGTGAAGACTTCTCAGATCCTTATACGCTTAAAGTCATTTACACAGCTTTTGTGAGATCTAGAGTTGAATATGCTTCAATCATTTGGGATCCACGTGGTATAAGCTATACTTCTCGCATAGAAAGAATTCAACGAATTTTTGTCAAATATGCGTTAAAGCCGTTTCCCTCTATTTGTACTCCCACATACATTTCTAAGTGTTTGTTATTGGGATTGCAAACTCTTGAGCTTCGAAGAAAAACTCATGCTGCTCTTTTTGTCTTCGATTTGATTAATAATTCAATCGATTCATCAGATTTACTATCGCGTATACCGCTTTATGTACCACCTAGGCAAATGAGATTCACCGAGGTGTTCAACGTTTGTCTACACCGCGTTAATTACGCTAATCACAGTCCATTAACACGGGCTTTTTGTTTTATTAATTCTGTAAACTTAAATTATCAAAAGAAATTTAGTAAGCATATAGAATTCAGCATTTCAAAAGAAAATTTTAAATTATATTTTATAACTAGATTTGATTAAACAACACATACTTTTTCCTATTTCTACATAGTTTTAAATCATAGTCTGTAAGGAAATTATGTTCCATAGACCGAAATAAATAAATAAATAAAAATATTCAAGAGTTCTGATGGAAAATTCCATCGTGTTAGGATCCATGGATAACGAAAATGCCTTTAGTTCATTTGGGTCACTTCGTTTTATTTTTTTATAACGGTAAAAGTATTGAAAATCTGGGTTTCTTATATTTGCAAATTTTCCACAACGGATTTCTTTTGATCCTTCTTCCTTTTATAGGGGTGAATAATATCTTTTGAATAAGCTATTATTGTTTTAAATCGGTTAAAAAATGGCTAAGTTATAGTGGTTTACATAAGTCTGAAAAACCCCACAAAAAACCTATAACTGAATTTCTCATAGATTACAAAAATATAATGTTTTTTTGTTCAATATTTTTTTTTGAAAATCGTGAAAAATTCCTTTATAGGTTTTTTGTGGGGGTTTTCAGACATAAACCACTATACTCTCTTTAGCCTAAAGGCTAAGAGTATAAACATTTTTAAATATGGAAAGTGGACCAATATAAGTCATCTCCGAGCTTGATATATGTTTGGAAGCTTGATATATGTTTGGAACCAGTTAATTTTTATCAAATAAACATTATGGTTCTTTCAATGTCAATTCATCGCAAGACCCCGTTTCAGAGCACCTGGTTTGGTGCCATTAATTTTGTCGGGCACCAATAAGAACTAACATTGAACTAGAAAAGCTGCGACACATATTAAGATATCAAAAAAATAGATCGGAATTTGTTTTGGCCCATTTTAAAGTAGAGATAGAATAGAATAGGTTTCAAATGTTTTTCGAGTCGATTGGACAAATATTGGCTGAGATATAAGCGTTAGAAATAGCAAATTCATTGTTATTTATTTAAACGCGATTTCTCCAAATGACGTTTTTGAAAGCTGTAACTCGAAAACTAATGATCCGATCTTCATATGTTTTTGTGGGATAATTATACACATAAAAAGGTAGTCCTTAAGCGGGAGACTTTAAAAAAAATTGACGGATTTATAGCGAAAAAACTGTCCATTTTTTATACACTCCATCCATAATATGGTGGGTATAATTGAATTTGTCATTCCGTTTGTAACACATCGAAATATTCGTTGGAGACCCCATAAAGTATATCACCAATATTTTTGAAAATTTAACATAGCTGAAGCCAAGGTTTACCCTTTCAGAACACGCGACTTGTGATTGAATATTATACAAATTAAATATTTTTGGATAAAATGAAATGTTTTTGAACGTGTCAAAAAATATTGGACTTAAAAATAATTTGCGTGTAAGCTGTGGCTATATTTATGTTAAAAAATTGGTAAAAATGCGTTGAAGCCAACATGTCTTTTTTTGTTTTCTCTCGATTTGTGAGTAAACCACACTTCTCTCGATTTTCCTGTCAAAGTAAAAGTAGAAGCAAACTAAATAAGGATCATCTCACTAATGTATTACTTTTCAAAATTTGATCTGCTTCTACCATTAAATGATGCTGACATTTTGAAGCCAGATCTACAGTGTTTTTTGAATTTTTCTTCTAATTTCACTCCGCAAACTGGTTTTTCAAAAATTCATATAAATGATTGTAGTACTTGCGATTCTGAATTATTTGATGCGTGTATTGTGAATGTAGTCTGCACAGCTTCATAGAAATCTGCATCCAAATGCGGAAATTTTGTGCGAACATTTTTCTAAAAATCATATTTTTCGGGTCTAATATTTGCAATTGTCTCTAGAACACATCGCACCCCATTGCACATTTTAGTTTTTTACGTTCCGGATCCAGTAAATCATTCCTCGTGAAAATCCATCTACTAAAACGCGAGTTACGAGAAATTCCAAAGTAGAAAAATCACCTAAAATTGTTTTTGCAAATATCGCGTATTTTATCGCGTTTTCTGCGGATCGTTTCCACTGTAATGAAAAACTAGTGCAGCATCTTCGTTTTAGCGGAAACAGAGATTTGAAAACTTTACTGATAAGGGAGCTACACTGATTTTATCCCAAAAAATAGTGTGTGATGCTACATCCACGGTTCTTGATTGATCGCCTTCAAATAGATATATATCGATGTAGATTTTCATGGTGAACACTGAAATCGGATGCGGACAAAAATTGTACGCAGTTTGCGCAAATTAGCGATATTTTATAGGTTTTTTAATGCCAATTACCAATTACCTTCCCTAATGGGAAACCTTTAATACGAATGTCAATAAAGCTAAATCCGTCTATTTTATTGGGAGATTTAAGCAAAAAGAAGGAAGTATTCCTATAGATTTTTACAATATTTTCTACTACATAATGCATGTGAAAAAATATTTTTTCAAACAAAAAATTATTTTTTTTGACCAAAATATGTGCTTTTTTTGGCTGTAACATCAAAAGTATAACACCTATCGGTATGATTGTAGTGTCATTTGATTCGTCGTGAAGTTTTGATCCACAACAAATTTTATGTAATTTTATGACCACTAAATGGGCCATAATTTTGAAAAAAGTTGACTTATATTCAATAATTTATCAATTTTATGTACATTCCGCGAATTCTGTGTAACATTTTGCATGTATTATGCAATCTACTCGCTGAAGTCACTTCGAGATAACTTTTTTGTAACAATTGTGCTCATTAAAATAATTAGCGTTTTTATAATATTTTCTTTCTTAGAAAGCGAAATAAAAGCGCCATATCTTTTGTCGGCAACAACCAAAAATTGGATCGCGACCAGATTCGTACTGGGAATTTTTTCTTAACCTACCATATCAAAAATCGTTGATGTAGCTCGAAAAAAATTTATCCTTTTTTCTGATATGAAATATGAAATAATTGACAATATTCGTGATATACACTCCGGTTCATCTGAATAGAACCAGCCAATATTTGTCTACAAATACCGTTATGTCTGACGAAAGGAGAGGAATTGTAAATTATAATTTTATGGACATGTAGAGTATATAATAGCCGATATTTTCAATACCTAACATGTTTCACATATGCGTTATAACGGTACTTTTTACTCGCTTTATGAAAAAATGTCAAAATATTAGCATTTTTTGATGGTTCACCAGGATAGAACCACCCTAAGAATTTACACAAATCCTTTGTTAGATGTGGTAAACTTCATCAAAAAACTATTTATAATTATAAATAAATGCCGTTAGTGTTGATTGCCAACAAATATTGTGCAAAAATATGTATTAGGGTCTTGAAATTTGATGAAAATCGAGGCTTAGAGCTCCAAAAAATATTTTTATGAAGAAATCGGTAGAAACAATTTATAAAGACAAAACGTTATACTGAATTATGTTCAAAATTTTCTATATAACAATAAAATTACAAAAAAGTCACATTTGATAGGTTTATGAGTCCGAAACAGAGGAAATATGGTAAAGATAATTCAAAATTCTACCTTTCCACTCCAAAATTTGATATTTTATCTCAGGAAAGTGAATGCAAATCGATGGGTTCCACCCAGTTTCGTTGGCTGTGGACATCTACAGGTCCAAAAAATAAAGAAAATTCCACCGCCGAACGCTCCATCTCACCATCAAGTTCTTGGAATTTCAAAAGGTTTTAAGACATTTGATGCGAAGAAACATCTTAGCGATAGGGAAAGGCAGACGTTAATTTTTTCGAAAGGACAGGGTTTAATTTTGATGGTTATGATGTTCACACATCTTTTCCTTATAGTATAAGTACCGAAAAAATTTTCTGATCCGTTATTACACAAAAAATAGCGCCTATGTTTCTGTGCTTTCCTTGTCATGCGATATCTTCTAAATCAAAGCCCTTGATGTTGACATGAAGCGTTCGGCGGTGGAATTTTCTTTATTTTCTGGGTCTGCAGATGTCCACAGCCAACGAAACTGGGTGGAACCCATCGATTTGCATTCACTTTCCTGAGATAAAATATTAAATATTGAATTGGAAAGGTATAATTTTGAATTATCTTTACCATATTTCCTCTGTTTCGGACTCATAAACCTATCAAATATGATTTTTTTTGTAATTTTGTTGTAGTATACAACATTTTGAACATAATTCAGTATAAAATTTTGTCTTTATAAATTGTTTCTACCGATTTCTTCATAAACATATTTTTTGGAGCTCTAAGCCCCGATTTTCATCAAATTTCAAGACCCTAATACAAATTTTTGCACAATGTTTGTTGGCAATCAACACTAACGGCATTTATTTATAATTATAAATAGTTTTTTGTTAAAGTTTACCACATCTAACAAAGGATTTGTGTAAATTCTTAGGGTGGTTCTATCCTGGTGAACCATCAAAAAATGCTAATATTTTGACATTTTTTCATAAAGCGAGTAAAAAGTACCGTTATAACGCATATGTGAAACATGTTAGGTATTGAAAATATCGGCTATTATATACTCTACATGTCCATAAAATTATAATTTACAATTCCTCTCCTTTCGTCAGATATAACGGTATTTGTAGACAAATATTGGTTGGTTCTATTCAGATGAACCGGAGTGTATATATATTCTTGATGAGCATAAAATTCGAAGTCGAAATAGCCACGTCCTTTTGTCCGTCCGCCCGTCTGTTGAAATAAAGATACTGCTCGCAATTTTTAAGATAGAGCTTTATAATTTGGTATAGAAGTTTTTATTACTCCTAGGATGTTTGGTATTGAAAATGGGCTATATCGTTCCACGTTTTGGCATAGCCCCCATAGAACGGTAGATCCCAAATTTCGGTATTTTCAAGGTTAGGCACACTGTTTTACCGAAATTGCTGAAATTTGGTATTTAGCCTTTATCATAAACGAAAGGAAACTAATTATTCGATTTTGCTTCTATACAACTCGTGAAGAGTGTAACAAGTTCGGCCAGGCCGAACTTAACACCGTTCTTACTTGTTTTTTAATGGATATTTTCAATTTCATTCCGCTAAAGGATAAGATTATTATGTTCCTATACAGTTAGTCGACTAAATTATTGCAAACGATGAATTTTTAAAAAAATCGATTTTTAATTAGGAGACGTTTATTGATACCCAAGGTGGGTATACGAAATATTAGAACCAAATTTTCGAAAAATACCGTGAAAGACTGACAAGTTGTGAATTTTGCAATTTATTAGTTGACAGTACAAATAATGAGTTGTTCTTCTTTTTGTTAATTGCAAGAAAATTTTTAGTGAAATTTAGCTAATTTTTTTATTTTATTTTATTTTATTAATAAAAAAGTGTAAGAATTAAACTATTAATAAAGCAATTAATAATGATATTTATTCATACCAATAAAATGATGTTTTATTTCAAATTTGGTAATAATTTTGGTTTTGCAATAATTATGTTGACTAACTGTATATTCTGATCGGTTTATTCGTTTTCGAGGCCTTAGAAGAAAGATTTGAACAGTTTTTGCACGATTTTTATGACATCGCAATTGTACCCGCCGAAGGTGTGAATACGAGGGCTACTAGATAAGTTTCTGGCCTAGGCAATACCGTCCAATGTCGCTCAGAAAACATTGATGCCGTTCAAGAACTAATAATGCAAAATCATCATGTTATATACCCTGAGATAGAGGCATCCTTGGTCATTTTTTGCACCAGCATACATTCGATATTGCATGAACACCTGTCCGTAAAATAGGTACCCAGCAAACTGGCCAAAGATGCCATTCAATCATGGGTGAAAGTGATCTGGCATGTCATCTTTATAGCATCTTCATCGATGAATTTTATATGAGCGTGGACCCCAAAAGATGCTATTCATTTTTGGATCCAGAGCATGTCATTTACACCAATGCTTTGACATGTCATTTTCACCAATGCTTAGGCATATAACTTCCACCAATGCTTTGGCATGTAATTTTCACCAACCCTTTGCAACAACATTATCATTACGACGTGAGTTTTAACAACGTTGGTTGTGATTTCGAGTCTCCGACAACATCAAGCCTATTGTAAATAATTAATCTTATATATTTAGAAAAATGTGTATAAATAAAACCACAAAATTCATCTCTATTGGATCGATGGAATGTGTTCAAATGCTGATGAAAAGAATGGATCTTTCACGGCTACCTTTGCATTGGTTCAAATGCTAATGAAAAGATCGGATCTTTCACGACTTCGTTTAAATCAATGCAAAAGATGTCATGAAATCACGTCATCCCTTGGAACCCCTTTCTTCAAATTTTGCTGGGTATGTTCTCGTTAAATTCTTCACAATTTGATAATCTCTCAAGAAGGTCTCGCGTCGATTGGCGCCAAGAAATTTTGAAAAACTATGATACGTTATAAGATAATCACAGGTGACGAATCATGCGCCTATGCGTATAAGCCCGAAACAAAACAGCAATTGACCGTGTGCGTCATCGAAGAGGAGCCAAATACAATGAAAGTTGTTCATGGGATAAGGACATCAAAGCATCGCACATCGCTTCAAACCAGTGCATTTTTTGACCGGACAAAACGTGGAAATCGTGGATCGTCCGCCGCCCTGACTTGACACAATGACTTCGTTTTATTCCCGCACATCCAGAAAAACAGTTGGTCAACGATTTTTGTCGCCAGAATATGCTGTTGAAGCGTTCAAACCCCATATTTTGGAGATGTCTTATTCGGAGTGAAAAAAGTGCTTAAACAATTGGTTTGAGCTTTGACAAAATTGTATAAATCATGTTGGGGAATACTTAAAAAACAACGAAACAATTTTTGATGATATATATTCGCGTTTTCATTATTAGGACAGAAATTTTTATAGAAGCCCTCCTAATTACATACATTACAGATGAAGATCCTTGAGTAGAAGAAGCGAATTTTATTATTCAATGTTGAAGCTGAGTTTCTTTCGAAATTGTTATTGCACTGTTTCAGATATATAATATAATTGCTCCGCAAACATCCCGGAAGGGACAAGGGAGACTTCTCTCATATCAATGAGTGCACCCCGATTCATATTAGCTCAATGATATGGGACCTACTATTTATCGCCGAGTCCGAACGGCGTGTCTTACGACACCACTAATAGATAAGTTTTACATGGCTGAAATACTCAGGAAATGTTGCCAACATTAATGAGGGGCATTTTGCCACCGTTGAAAAATGGTTGATGTTGACTGGACTTCAGCGTGCAAGTCGGGTGTGCATACCATTGTACCACGGTGGCACCCAGTTTCAAATAGCGATGACAATATTGCAATTGCGTTATTGTAAGAAGCAAATGTATTAAGCCGTCAATGGGAAGAGAAAAGCAAGATCTTGAAGACAGCATGTGTTCAGGAAATTTTACAAAAACCCTCGAATTGTTACAAAAAATGTTGATGGTGATTTGGTGCAAGTTATTACTCAATTTTCCAATGACTATGTCCCAAACATAATAAAACTATATTTGTCTTTTGCATACATTTATGCCGAGTGTACTACAAGTAGTTGTACGGCCTTAAAATCCAAGTTAGAAAATATTTTTTTTCTTCAGTTTTGTAATATTACACCATCCGACAATTTTCAAAAAATTTCATTACACCTGAACCGGACTATATATACGTCAGAAACTATAGGCACAATTGAGTAAAATGGCATTTAAGATTTTTTATTTTCTCATCCTGTTGACCTTTTAAAAGACATTTAAAAAAATATTTTAAACACTTGTACTCATCGCACGATTCTGATGTTGTTGTCATATGAAAGAGGATAGTATTGGCTTTATATAATAATTATAAGTTATATCATTCAAGGATAACAAGGACATCACAAATGTGACACCAATTCCAGCATCCTGCGATGAGTACAAGTATTTAAAATATGTTTTTGAAAAATGCCCTTTGGAATTTGAATGTGCTTTAAAAGGTCAACAGAATGAGAAAACGAAAGATCTTAAATGCCATATTTTTTAACAAAAGAATTCCAGAAGTAGCTCAAATTGCGACCTTTCACAAAAATGTCATTCTGCTTATGTATGTGGGCGCCTAATCTTTAAAAAAGTTAAGATTTTTTTTTAATTTTAAAAATAAAAATTTATTGTGTTTGCCATAATACTTACCAAAATGCGAATCATCGACGTCGATCGAAACATAAGGATCAATTAATTGTTCATCGGCTAATTTGCCGAAGGTTAAATTGTGTCGTTTTTGAAAATCTGTTGGGCGTAAACCGCTCGCCTCGCAGACTTTTATTTGTAGTTTACCCGTAAACATCGTCGTGTGTGGAAGCTGTTTTTGTTTGTTTATTTGCTTGGTTGCTGTTTTTACTATTGTTTAGTGTTTTCCTTGTTTTGTTATGTATTTTTTTATTTTTGCTTTTGTTGTTGTATTTGTTGGCGTTTCTTTAATTTCTATTTTTTTATTAAATTGTTGTCGTCGTTGAGTGTTGTTGGTGTTGGTTTTGCTTTTGTCGTTTTATTTTCGTTCGTTTTGTTTATTTTTTGTTTGGTTTTTCTTCTTTTCTTTTTTGTGTTACGTTTGTGTTGTTGTTATTGTTGGTGATTGCACGTACAAAAATGTTGAGAGGTTACTCAAACGGAAACACGATAAAAGAGAAACGGATACGGATGCAAGGTGAAAATGTATGCGCGAGTATACTTTAATAAAAATGGAACAATGAAGAAGAACAAGAAATTGTAGAACTTTATTACAAAGTTGCTCTGCTACGGCGACGACGACCACCACTACTGATTGACTATCTAACTGGCGAGGACTATAGGACGACGACGAATTGACGAAGATGAACGACGAAGAATTTGCAATCGAACAATAACACTACCAAGTTGTACTCACTCAGTCGCTCTAGTTTTGTGCTTTAAAAAAATGAACAACAACAACAAAACAAGACACTGACACAATTAACAGTGGCTGGCGGCTGTTGTTGTTGTTGTTGGTGTTGTGGTTAGTATTGCTGTAAGCTTTGTGGTACAATGTCGCTGCTGTCTGTCAATGCTGACGACGATGCAAATGTTGGCAATTGTGTGTTTACATACGAGGGTCGTGTCGTCCTTTATGAGAGTGAGGGGTCTGAGTATACGAGAGACAGACAGTATGGGGGGAGATTTCTGTTTATGTTTCTTTGTTTTTTTTCACTTTTGCACTCGAGTTTTCACAGTTTTTTGCGATATTTTTATGTTTATTGTTCTTTTTGTTAACTTCTATTTTAGATGTGTTTCACTTTCATTGTATCTATGAAAATAAAAGAAGCATGAATAATGATGCAACTGATGTAGAAGACAACAATGCAAGAAATGTGGCCGTGTTATAATATTGCTGCCGACGAAGATGCCACAAATCCATGCGGCGGGAGGAAGAAGAGTTGGACTAAATATGACAAAGAACAAACATACTACACCAGAATATATCTATAGTTGGCTTGTATTCATAGCTTTCTTTATAAGCGACCAGTGTATAGGTGATTTTCCTCTTCTTTCTGTTGTTGCTGCTGCTTTCGAAGGCTCCACTTCTTGATTGCTCAATGTTATGTTTTTATCTTGTTTTATGTTTTTGTTTCAAAATCTACTCTGCAGCGCTTTGCCCTATTTTGCTTATGTTTGGCTGCTGACTGCCTGTCAGCTAGCCAGCCACCCAGCTACTGTTGCTTACTCCTATTGTCGTCGTCGTTCAGCAAAATGTAAGTTATTATGAAGGCAATGCATTCATTGTAACCTTTAACCGATATGGGTCAATTTTTTTTCTTTATTCCTCCATTTGTTTTTTCCATTTTGTTACATTTACCCTAACATGAAGTAGGACAAACACATACCTACATAGTTGATGTTAAAAATTATCATACATTAGGCAGAGCATAGTAGTTTCTTCTGTACAGTGAGTATCGAAATATTTCTATATAAAAGCTGACGATCAAATATCCAGTGGTTATTTCTTAAGAAAATGTAGGGGGTATTTGAAAACACAATTTGTACACAATATTTGGTGGGGAAGTTTATTGACCACTAAGAAGGAACCCTAAATGTCAAATTATAGCTAATTCGGTCAGAAAATGTAACGAAAAACTTCAAAATACCTTGGCAGTGCCATTATATAACGTAGGCCGATATAGCCCATCTTTGAACTTGACTTGCCTGCAAACATAAGAGGCATCTGTGCAAAATCTTAGTGTTTTCCCTCAATTTGTCTCGATGCTAAAGTGATTACCACATACGGACGGACGTGCATAGATCGACTCAGAATTCACCCTGACATACTTTATAGGGTCGCAATTTATTATACCCTACACCACCGACGTAGCAAGGAGGGAAGCCGGAGGGTCCCCCCAAACGGTAAATTTTTAGAAATTTGTTGTATATTGTACTCACAAAACATCAAATTTTGTCCGTTGGGCCCTCCGAAATGGTCTCGAGATGCATTTCTGACTACGCCAATGCCCTTCACCTCCAAAAAGTTTGTAACGCATCGAAATAATGGTCGCAGACATATACTTATACATATATACCAAAATGAATATCTCGAAAAGTTGAGTCGATCTGGCTATGTGTATCCGTCCGTCTGTCCATCTAAACCTTGTAACCTACGCTACAGGTTGCAATTTTGTTCGAATCGTCACAAAATTGGGGGTTGATGGGATTTCGGGAGGGGGAAGCAGCCTATTGATTTTGGTATTGGTCGGATCATATTCTGTAGTGGAATTCTGTAACCCATTTTTTGAGTTACCGACAAAAATCGGTAAAATTAAATCGCTAAATTAGCTATGAAAACTATCAATAAAAGTTGACAACTCTGTTCCTACCGGTAGAAGTTAACGACAGCTTTATTTTGGTTGTTAACTTACCGAAAATTTTCGTTAATGACCGAAATTATAAGCATTTTAATTTTACCGATTTTTGTCGGTAACTCGAAAAATGAGTTACAGAATTCCACTACTGGGGTCGGAATGGGAAAAAAGTATGTGTAGGAAAACCAAATGTTTAATTCAAATGCGAATAACTCCACTTCTATTAGGAGGATGCCAAAAGCCTGATAATGAAAGTGGAAAACTTCACCTTTACAACAATGCAAAGTACGTTGGCCTAGGTGGACAAACAACCGAGATATCGCAATAGTCGCTAATCCAATTCAAGTCTTCACTTTTGGGATTTCAATTGCAACAGCTCTGGCTGGTGGCCTTCCAAAAACATAGCATGTCTGTTAAGTAGAAAATCTCATATTTACAATGATGTCAAGTAGGTTGTCGTAGGTGGTCATATGACGGAGATATCGCAATAGTCGGGTCCCAGAGAGGAATAAATCTATTGATTTTGGATATGGTCACATAATGTTTAGGGTCGGAATGGGTAAAAAACTTCCAATTTTTGGAATTTTATTTGCAATGAGAATATCTCCGCTTCTGTTGGATTTATTGTAATGAACGAGCTTGATAGTGAAACTAGACCACCTGAGCTTGAAATTAATACCAAATATGTTGGCATTGATAGTAAAATATCAGAGTTATTGCAAAATGCGCTATGCTACCCCAATTTTAACAAATACCTCTGTTTATTATATTTCTCTCTTCTGCAAAGCGTTCAATCAGTACCAAGTAGATTGTCGACAGTGGTCAAATATACCCCCATTATTATAAGCCTTATTTTGTTATAGTTTGGATTTACCGAACAGATTTATAGCCTTCCGTTTAACTTAAAATTAAAAGTGATGATTGAATTTCAATGAGGAGCTTCTTGGCATTAACTTTCAATGTAAAAATTATATTTATAATGCCTCAAAATTGGATTATTTTGCGTTTTCAAATCCATCAGATAGTAAAAGAATACATATAATAATGGCCCATAAAATTTTTAATTATTTTTGTTCAGTTAGCCCTCAGTCATTTGGTATAAAAACCAGGATGATTAAAACTTTAATAATAATTGTTCCACAAACATCCCAGGCGGGACAGGGGTGACTTCTCTTATATCAATGAGTGCACCCCGATTCATATTAGCTCAATGATATGGGACCTACTGTTTATCGGCGAGTCCGAACGGCGTGTCTTACGACACCACTTTATAGAGAAGTTGTACAAGGCTGAAATACTCAGAAAATGTCGCCAACATTACTGAGGGGTATTTTGCCACCGTTGAAAAGTGTTTGATGTTGACTGGCCGGGGAATCGAACCCACGACCTTCAGCGTGCAAGGCGGGTGTGCATACCATTGCACAACGATTGCAAACTAAAATTTAAAAAAAAAAAAATTTAAAAATTTAAAACTTTAGTATCTACTTAAAAGACTTTAGTATCTACCCTATGCACAGGGGCAGTGATGTAGGGTATTACATAGTCGGTCCCGTCCCGAATATAGCCTTTGTTCACTTATTTTTTCAATGCGATACAAACGAAAAAAAAACAACTATTTATAAAGAGAAGAATCTTCGGTTTGGCGATTTCTGACACTTGATTTAGCGATTTAGGTAGTATGGAATCTGAAAACCCTGCCTCGAAGTAACACGGGAGACTTCTCTCAAATGATATGATATGGGACATATTTTTTATCGTCGCCACTTATAGACAAGATTTACATGACTAGAATGCTCAAGAAATGTCGCCAACTTTACATTGGAGGGTATTTACCATTGCACCACGATGACACCCGGGCAGTTTTTACCTACTTTTGATTGAAAAGTCGATTTCGACCTTTCGAATGTGATCTAAATCGATTAATATCGATTTTTGATAGATTTTAGATATTTTTTGATACATATTTGGTCTGTTCCAGAACTGCAAGAATCTACCAATGTTTCTCGATATCATAATTTGAAGGTTCTGAAACAGGCACATTGTTGTTAGCAGACAAACTTGTCAAATGAAAAATCGTGGGTAGAAAAATCGAAAAGTCTACTTTTCGTTGTCCATAATCAAAGGTAAACTTCGATTTTTAAATCCAAAATTCGACGAATCCATTAAAAAAGTTGTAAAATTGCGTATCCCTAGGCCCAAAAATGGTAAAACCTACGAAAATATTGTAAAGGACAATCTTTAGTTCCATTTTGATAGTGCCAGCGGTTTCCAAGCAAAATTGTTAAAACCTAAAAGACCCTAAAAATTTGAACTTTGACCGCGATTTATTTAAAATGGGCTCCGGCGATTTTTTCGTTTTTAGATTTTTCTTATCTATGAACATTGTAGTTTCAGAATCCGCAAAAACTTCCAAGATGTAAGCACATGCCATTTAAATTTGGTTCAAGAGCACCGTGTTATACTACTGAACCAGGTGATTTGAAGTAGAGTAGCCTCTGGAAATCTTGGGGTTTCTCGCGAATAAAAAACTGTCTATGGGGAAGAAGATAAAAATGAAAATAAAGTTACGATTCAGTCCTAAATAAACCATTAACGGCAGGGACCCTTGATTTGCCTGCGAGTCACACCTCGTCGTCATGAAGCGAGAGTGAGCATTTTTGATGTTATCACCTCTAGTGGGGGTTAATACCATAAATATGTGCGCTAGTTATTTCTATCGACCGTTTGTCGGGCACCCCGGGCGAAGAGTACTCATCGCATCAGATCTCTTCCTGACAAGTATGAACCACTACAGTTTACAATGGATTATGTTGCGAATGCCATCAGGAACGCTAAATTGAAGCCTTGGGCCCTGATGGAATCTTCATGCTAATGCTGAAACAGCTTGATGTGCCGGGAGTGGCGTATCTCACTAAAGTTCTCAACCTGTCAGCCACCCTCATCGTTCCCGATATCTGGAAAAAGGGTAGGGTGGCCCCGCTACTTAAGCCAGGCATGGATGCCAGCAACGGTGAATCATACAGGCCGATTTCACTTTTGTCGTCTGTAGTAAAGACCCTTGAGGCCTTAGTCTTCCCCAGCGTCAGAAATAGATATCCAGCTGCCGATCATCATCATGGATTCCGTATGCAGCACATCACAACAACAGCGCTGCACGCCATCTCCATACATATTTGTCGAGGACTCAACCAGAGAAAACCGTGTGATAGAACAGTAATGGTGGCGCTTGACTTATCAAAAGTCTTTGATACTGTTAAGCATTTGAAGACCATCTACATGAGGAGACAAAGATTCTTCGTAAACCGTAAACAATTATCGTGTGAATGCGGTCCTCGGAGAATAGCCCACATCTATCGCAACTGAGAAGCGTCAACAGCCACGACACACCAGAGTAGTTTTGGCTCAACTACGCTTGGGATGGTGCATCCGTCTATATTCCTATAGGGCAAGGATCAATGACACCGTGCAAAACATCTGTCCAGCATTTGGCACGAGGCCGTTCGACACCCTGCACGTTTTCAACTGCCCAGCCAAACCTACTCAACTAACTCCATTCGCTTTGTGGCTACAACCCATCGAACCACTGACATTCCTAGAACTGGATATGGACCCATAGCCTGATTAAGCAGAAAAATTAACATACAAACATACACTGCCGCTCGATTGAATAGAACCCCCCTACAAAATTTTTGTCAACCTACACTTTTTCCGAATTATACAAGATATGATGTTTTTAAGTTTTATTATATTTTGCTTCATGTGTTTGGAGTAAACTTAGTCATTCATTTGCATTCAAATCCAATTTGTATAAGAATTATGCAAGGAAAACAAAATAAAGTCAAAAATTGAAGTAAAAAATTTGGGCCATTTGAATAGAACCCCCCTTGAAAACTTGGGAATACAGAAAGATTGTATTAAAAAATCGATGCATATTCATTCTATAATGAAAACGAAGAACTTTTAGTATGATTCGTTAAAAGTATATCCCTCCTGATTAAGGATACACCCCGCATATGCTGCTTTGGCAAGGATTCCATAAATAATCAGGTGTATTGCCTAACAAAGCTTCCTTTTTTCTTTCAACAACTTTATTTTTGGAAGCGTACTGTCTCCTTTAGTCGTATATTTTACGTATAAGTCATTCCCATACATTTTAGAAATATTTACCACTGTAGAATATGACGGCCCCTCCAGGATATCTGCATTTCTTTTCAAAAATTTAAGTTTTGATGACTCGAAGTGTACAAAAGTTTATAAAATCGTGATGAAATTGCCACTAGGGATATCCGAAAATGCTTCTCACTACTGGAAATGCCTGTTTTAGAACTCTTTTGTAAATTCTCTTGCGCATTTAGGGTGAAAGAAATTGACGCCCAAGTCCTTCATAATTACACTATGCAACACTGAAAATGCAAACAACTTCTAGTATGCATTTTTTGAAAGTACATATTTAGACTACAAAAACCCTAGTAGGGTTTTGTGCGGTCAGATCCAGTTCGGATTTTATGGCCTCATCTAAACCGGGCTAAATCTACACTTTTTTGCATTTATCAGGCCTTTATCTAAGAAACGAATAGGAATTTGGCCTTGCTATCTTTAGCAATATTGTAGTCCTAAACTAGTAGAACTAATCTTTTGAAAAAACCACATAAGAAAAACTCCATCTAGGGCATCAAAATCTATAAAATATAGAAAATGTTACATAATTGCTGAAATTCTAGTCAGTATCGGCTAAACTATTGGGAGTTGAACCAAGTAACATTTTGCAAAAATCTTTCAAATAAAGTTCTCAACAATTCTTTAGAACATTCTGAAACTCTAAAATGCTTACTTCATGTTGTTTCAGTCGTATTTTGAATCATATCATTTACAGCACGTATTTCAAACACAGTTCACACCAACAGTTTATACTCGCATTTCGGATTTCACTACATTATTGAAATTTTTTTAAATCGTCCTTGAAAAATGTACTGAAAACAATGCCATAGAGGCATTTTACAACAATGAAATGTTCTGAAGAGTTGTGTATTACACTCCAGGGAATATTTTTCCAAAAGAAAATATTCAGAAAAAATTAACGGTTTTGGAGATATGGTGCGAAATGTATAAAAATTGTGGAATTTATGCATATATTTTGAAATTTGAGGCAATAAATGTAGTTTTTGGAGTTCATTATTTCTCCAAATATTTTATTCTTGTCCTTATCTACAAATTTGCTTCAGAGGTCGGAAGAAGATTCGCATTGGTTTCAGAGACATAGCCCCGAATTTCTTTAAAAACTCATTTAACCATGTTTAGATGAGGCCATAAAATCCGAGCTGGATCTGACACAACAAAACCCAACTAGGGTTTCTTGTCGTTTGGGTCTGTACTCTCAAAAAATCCTCCGTTCGAATTGTTTGCCCAAGATCACCTTAAAAATGTTTCACAATGTTATAAAAGGACTCCCCTCATTAAGTAAACAATTGCATGACTATATAACTATTGTTTTCACTTCTATTGAATGGAAGACCATCTTCTAAATTGTTTCTGTAGCGATGAATGTGTTTTTATGGTGCTGGAACGCATTGCTAATTATGAAGGACTTGTGCGTCAATTTCTTTCACCCTAAATGCGCAAGAGAATTTACAAAAGAGTTCTAAAACAGGCATTTCCAGTAGTGAAAAGCATTTTCGGATATCCCGAGTGGCAATTTCATCACGATTTTATAAACTTTTGTACTCTTCGAGTCATCAAAACTTAAATTTTTGAAAAGAAATGCAGATATCCTGGAGGGACTGTCATATTCTACAGTGATAAATATTCTCTAAAATGTATGGGAATGACTTATACGTAAAATATACGACTAAAGGAGACAGTACGCTTCCAAAAATAAAGTTGTTGAAAGAAAAAAGCAAGCTTTGTTAGGCAATACACCTGATTATTTAAACAATCCTTGCCAAAGCAAGGAATCTTACTAAAAGTTCTTCGTTTTCATTATAAAGTGAATATGCATCGATATTCTAATACAATCTTTCTGTATTCCCAAGTTTTCAAGGAGGGTTCTATTCAAATAACCCAAATTTTTTACTTCAATTTTTGACTTTATTTTGTTTTCCTTGCATAATTCTTATACAAATTGGATTTGAATGTGTATTTGAATAGTGTATCATATACTGTTACAACAACAATTTGCGCATATGTATTTACAATCTCATGGCAGTCTCATGGCAGAAAAAGATAACATCTGAATAATCGCGGAAAAAAATAACCCTATCGTAGTTTGATGAAAATTTCTTTTAACGCACAATTTCGCTAGAATTTTTACATTTTTCATTAATTTTCAAACAATAATTTTCGCATGAAAATTATATTTACTATAAAAGGTTGCTTTTAATTGTAAAAATGTGGGTTATATTAATGCGCTAAAGCGATAAACCGCAATACAAATTTTTAAAATTTCCACAAAAAAATATTGTGTTGAAGCGATACTTAGTAAAAAACATGGGTAATTTAATGCTCGAATGATATAATCACCATTTGCTGGAAAGTCATTTCATTGGGTTATTTTATTTTGGTTTGAATCATTTTTAAAACGAAAAAGCCACAAATGTGATTTTTAAGTTTGCCTTATGTGTAACTGCCGTGACTATTAAGGCCGCGGCACATACGATCCATTGAGCGTCTCGTTACAACAACGACATGAAAAATTCAAGAACAATGTTTGCATCACTTAATCATCTTTCATGTGATTGTTGTTCTTAACGAGTGACGCGACGCGTTCTTTACAGGCAATGACCCGGGTTGTCAGATTTCATTTTACCTATCAGAAATCGCCAAACCGCCTACTTTATAGGGTCACAAATGATTATTTTAATACGTTACAAACAGAAAAGCAAACTTAATATACGATCCATACTATGGTGGAGAATATAAAAATATGTTAAACCATGGATTTTTGTGCAAATCTATTACAAATTGAATGAAGTATTTACTTTCTCATATAAAACAACAAAATACAAAAATTGCGTTATTAAAAAGGGGAAATTTTCTATAATTATTCAAAAAATCTGCCGCCAAGTGAGAAATAAAGTCGGCATACGCAATGAAAATTCGCCACGTTTAGCGAGAAATCGTCATATCTGACAACCCTGGCAATGACGTTTATCCTCCACTGTATCAGCGACAATAATCTTATTATGAGTTTTGGGTTTTCAATTATTTCACTGAAGTCCATTAATTCATCTGCAAATGTATCACGAGTGGCAGTGATGATCTACAAACTCGTTAACCCTATGATGAAATCACGCGGTATCATTTTGTTGTATATGCAAACTGCAATAAAGCGATTTAGTGTATTTAAGAACATTATATGACTGTTATACATTTGGGAGTGCATCTGAGGAAACGTCAAAGTGACTATTTCACTACAGCAAATGCTGCTGATTGCATTCAGACTCGATCAGCATCAACGAGTTTCTTCTAGGTTTGCCAAAGTGATTCGCTCTACACACGAACTACACCTTTTTCAGATGTAATTGGAATCATTTTAGTTGTAATTCGAGAATTCAATTTGCAGTTCGAATTATTTCATTTGTAATTCTAATTATTAAATTTGTAATTTGAATTATTCTATTTGTAATACGAATTGTTTTATTTGTTTTTTTTTTTTTATTTGAAAATTTTGCCTTTTTTGGGCGAAGATCATTTTTTAGTATTAATTTTTAATGAATTTCTCATTGGAATCGAGCTTGATGATCAATGAATAATGCAAGTGAAAAAGGAAGCCGACGACGAGGATTCGAACCCACACACCCACCACTATGTGACATGCATGTTTCGACTTTGGTAAAGTCTCCTCAGACATATCGGATGTGGAGCGGCTTCGATGTCCTCGAACTTTTCTTCTTTCAAATGCATTTTGTTTTGTTTTTTACAACAACAATGGGGATTTTCCCATTTAGTTGTGCTTTCATGACAAACGCTTAGCGCTGCCTTTGAAAGTAATGAGTTTTATTTGTAATTCGAATTGTTTTGTTTGTAATTCGAATTATTCCATTAGCAATTCGAATAATTGTAATTGTAATTCAACATTTTATTTATATTTCGGAAAACCAAATAACCAAATTTTTTTATTTTTTTGTTTCAAATTGTAAATGTAATAGTTCGAATTACAAATAGAAAAATTCGAAATACAAATTAAATAATTCGAATTGCAAATTAAATAATACGAATTAAATTAGAAGAATAGAGAATTTGAAATGGAATAATTCAAATTACAAAAAATGGAATAATTCGAATTCCAAATGAAATAATTCGAATTACAATTGAAATAATTCAAATTATAAATAGAATAATTCGAATTACAAATAGAATAATTCGAATTGCAAATGGAATAATTCGAATTACAATTGAATTGTTTTGAATTACAAATGGAATAATAGAATTACAAATGAAATGTTACGAATTACAACTGGAATGTTTTGAATTACATCTGAAAAGGGTTTAGAAAACACAGTTGTCCAAGCGACTGTTGTCGTCTATAAACAGACCACGGAAAGCACCATGGATAAGAAAATAGGGAATATCGTAGAGGTCGATGCTAAACCTCAGGAAGTTAGTTGGCAGTGAACTCTAGTTGATGAAGAAATCAATAACAACTTTGATGGACCTAACATCCAGCCCTTTGAACAGATCCCTGATGTTAAAAATAAATAAAACATTTGTATGTGGCATAAGAAGTTTTGGAAGGTTCCAAACTACATCTTCCAGCGAATCAAAGACGTATAGCAATAAAGACTAGAAGAAATGCACTTTCCAGAAACATATGGTAATAGTTCCACATTTTGGTTACAGATGGCTACACAACTCACTGGAATTGATAACAGCATTGCCAATCGTTTTTGATTCCCATTTCTCGCGGCAGAAAACATTAACGTCGTGTTTTGTGGCTGAAATGTATTTATTTTCTTTTTTTATTGTTTATTCAATGAAAAAATTAAAAGCGAATACCGTCAAACTTGAGTTTTAATGTTTTTCTTGTCAATATTCCAATGAGTAACAGTTTTCGTTTAACAGAATGTTGCTATGACGTCGTAGCAACAGTGGTTAACTCCCTCTACAGTTAATTTTTAACAATTGACTTTTCCTATCTTGTAATATTGACATCTTTGAGCGAATGTAGGAGGTAATTTACACGAGGAAACAATAGGTCTGTACGATAACCCAAAAGTTTGTGCAAATTTGCACAAACTTTTACAAAATGCTGTTCGATAACAAACTTGCAAAGTAAAAGAGAGGGAATTTGGAGACTTTTGTTTACAAGTTTTTGAAAGGAAAATTTTTCTTGTAAGAATTTGCAATTTTGATCAGCTGACTTAAATTCGAATGTTTTGTGGCGAACTTCTTGGCAAAACATAAACAAACGTTTGGCTGTTAAAATAAATTGACATAAAAAAGGGAAAAAATTATTAAATAAATTATGAAAAACGATAATGTAAGTAAAATAACATATTTTATAGTTTGTGGTGACTATTTTTTTATTTTAAAGGTATCAAATCTCGGCAAAAAGCGGTGCATCCATGGAGTAGGAGAAACACAATGAATGCACTGCGTTCCAGTATGTTTTATAGTTGTGCATTGGAAAGGCACTATGCGCCCACGACTTTGCGTAAAAGCAATAAATAATAATAATAATTGGAAAGGGAATTATAAGGCCTCGTCACATATGAGGCAGAAATGATTTCAGCCTTATGTACCGAAGCCAGGACCACAACGAACAGCATCGGTATACATTTCCCAAGGATCCCAAATGTTGAGCTTTTGTGGCGGAGGTACCCTAGAAGTTAAATGAAATTTGGACAAAATATTAGGAGATCAAAAGTGTGGACCAAATTGGTTGCCCCGTTCAAGAGATATTGTGCTACCATTTTAGTGACATTTTTTAAATATTGGTGGACCGGTATTGCCCATCTTCGAACAAAAAACTAAATTTGGACAAAATATGACGATGTTGTTCGGTTCAGTTCGAGAGTTGTCGTGCACTTCAGCCACTACATATGGTGCCATAGAAGTTTTTACAACTTTCGGGCTGTTCTCTCAAGAAGTATGGACAGGTCCCTGAAAAAAATTTTACCATCGTAATTGAGGCAGCGAATGCAAGTTGCTTCAAAAATATCAAAGTGATTCGAGAGCAGTAGTGGGATTCTCTAACGCATTTTTTGGTTATCGACAAAAATCGTTAAAATTAAAATGCTTATAATTTCGGTAGTTAACGATATTAAATGGTAAGTTAGCGACCAATAAAAAGTAGTCGCAAAGTTCTAGCGATAGCAACAGTGATGTCAAACTTTGTTTGAACTTTCATTCATAATTTTGCGTTTTAATTTTACAGATTTTTGTCGATAACCAAAAAATGCCCTAGAGAATCCCACTACAGGTCTTAAAGTGAACTTATTCGAAATTTTGTGTGGGAGGTACCCGAAGGAGTGGACAAATATGGTTCATATTCGAACCTGATCTATATCTGGTAGATATATTAGGACCAAATCAAGAGTTATCGTGCGCACAATTTTTTCGAACATTTCTGAACTTTTGTGCGGAAGGTACCTGAAGGAAATGGAAAATAAACAAGTAAGAAAGTATCAGTCAGCTGGGCCGATAGAGATATACCCTCAGCCACGTACCCGAAGAAAAAAAGTTAACACAATACTTCTGTAGGTTGTTGAGCTGTTGGGAAAATTTTCCAGGATGGAAAGGGCCGCAAAAAACTACATGTTGCAACAAAATTCAGAATGATCCCGTAGGAGTGATCCGATGTAGTATATATTCGGACCTAATACAAATCTGTAGGAAATATTTTTGTTCTTTATTAGTCTATGGATATTTTCCTTACAGACTATATAATAAAAAATGTTGTACTTAATTTTATGAATTTAAATATATTACAATTTTACTTTTCAATATACAAAGTTTGAGCTAAATCGATTTCTTTCTTAAAGGGTTATTTTACACATTAGCCAGTTTAGGTGGTGCCGGTAGGATTTTCTGAACCTTTTTGGGTCATTATCTCAGGAAGTATGGACTTGCCCACAAAAAAAATTACAACGTCGTAACAGGGGCCGCAATTGCAACCTGCTGCATCACAAATTAATAAGATCAGAGAGGAGTTGTTAAACTATACTTTTTCCAAATTTTGTGTGGGAGTGGACCGATATAGTCCATATTAGAACACGATCTATACCTGAAAGTAATATTACCAATAGCAAAGTTTGACTCAATTCGGTTACTCCCTCCTAGAATTATCATGCCCACAATCTTGGCGAAACATTTTGAACCTTTGTGGGGGAGGTACCCGAAGGAGTGGACCGATATGGTCTATCTTCGAACTTAAACTAAGTTTGGACAAAATATTGACCAAATATGTTGATCCCTTCAAGAGTTATCGTGAGGACAATTTTTCCGAACATTTTTGAACTTTTGTGGGGGAGGTACCCGAAGGAGTGGACCGATATGGCCCATCTTCGAACTTAAATCAAATTTGGACAATATATTTCGATACCCAAAATTTGAACCGAATCGATTGATCCGTTCCATAGTTATCTTGCGCTGCAGCCAGACAGACGGACGGACATTGCTAGATCGACTCAAAATTGTCTGAAACGGATATCGTATAAACATACTTGGGGTCTAAAACCATTATTTCGATGAGGCACATCAAAGTGTAAATACCCTCCTTAGCCTAAAGGCTGAGGGTATAAAAAATGGAAAATAAAAAAGAAATGGTAGACACCTTCAATTGTTAAATTGGCATAAGATGAATGTAGTGGCTGGACTCAGAAAATTCTGAAATCTTGTCCACAGGTAGGTCTTGGAATGCTGATTACGCCAATATATATGTGCGGGAAGTCCGTATTTCCCGAGATATAGGCTTTGAAAATTTCAAAAAAACCATATGATTTTTGACAAAAAATAATTTTGTTGAGAATTGTTTGGCTGTAGGCTTTTCATAAATAAAAATTCAATTTTCTGATTTTGAAGCTTTATTTTCCAATATTTCGATTGGACTCTCCAATCATCTTCAGGGAACTACAAATTATTTTTACAGGTTAACAACAATTTTATTTAAATATATTTAAATATATTGAAAAAAATTATGATCGCGTTAGCCCAGTGTTTAGTATCTGTCCATAGGAGAAAGTCTTTAATCCCGCCCGAAGGCCGGCTATTTTCACAAAAATGGAATTTTTGAAAACTTTCTGTGGAAAAAGTTCCAAATCCAGCCACTACATTCAACTTGCTCCGTTAAATTTAATCTTTTCCGCCAACTTCTTGTTTGTCAAATCAGCTGACTTCTTGCAAGTTTTTGCAAATTGTTGTTCGATAACAATCTGCAAATTTTTTGCTTCGAGAGAGTAAAATTGGTGGAGAGAGGTTACTGAGAACTTTCTGAGTGCTTGTAAGTACTTTTCACTTTCGAAGTTATCGTACACACCTAATGTTTCCTCTTAAACGTGTGTTCCGTTTTGATTCTCATTCGTAATTGCATTTTCAGGGTTGCGCTGTTTAACAAGCGTACCTTTTGAACGGTAGACGTACGTTTTTACATAAAGTTACCAAAAATGATTATCTACCTATTGTACATGAATATTCAAAAAACAATTCTTTGGAAAACTACAAAAACAGGTAAAAAGAAAGGGTTAATAATACAAATAACCATTCATGAACAATTCCGTAAAAAGTATGACACATGAGGGTAAAAAATACCTGTATTACCTGTCGTAAATTGTTAAAAAATGGGTATCAATTCATGAAGTAGTGAAATACCTTACTATAACAATTAGAAGAAACATTTTTTTACAACACAAAATAAATAAATTATTATTTATTTCTTGCACATATCCATCCAAAAGTGCCTTTTGTACGTGCCTTTTGTACGTTTTTGTACAATCATTTCTACATTTGTTCCCAACACTGACCAATTTTGCGAATGAGAATCAAAACGGAACACACGTTTTAGAGGAAACAAGGAAACATTGTTTCCTCGTGTAAATTACCTCTAGGTTAGGTGTCACCAGGAATTCAACACGATCTGAGAACTTGCCTTAAACTGGATTGAAGATCGAAGTGTTCAACTTTTTTAGAAGAGGTACCTGAAGAAATGAACAGACATGGTCCACCTTAGTCCTGAATCAAATTTTGACAGTCATTAATCTCGACATTAACGTGCCAACCAGCCGTAAAATTTTTACTTGCTTTAGGGCTGCTACAACAACAACAACTATCGATACAAACATGTGCACTGATTTTTATTGCAGTACTTACTCGGGTGTTACCATCAAAGCCGTCCTAATTACCATATGGTGGATAGGATCCCTCACCTAGGCGTGTCAGGAGGGATCTTCATGATCTAGAAAGAGCCTATCATGCTGGTTTAAATAGCATTCACACGTATGTAGTCGCAGATGCTATAAATCGTGTGAATGCGGTCCACGAAGAACATCCCACATCTATCGCAGCTGCGGAGCGTCAACTGCCACGACAAACCAGAGTAGTTTTGGCTCAGCTACGCTCGGAATGGTGCAGCCGTCTGATACCTATAGGGCAAGGATCTACGACGCCGTGCAAACTATCTACCCAGCATGCGGCGCAGCCCCGCACGGCACACTGTACCTTTTCAACTGTTCTGCCAAACCTACTCAACTAACTCCAGTAGATCTGTTGTTACATACCTTCGAAGCAACCACATTCCTAGAACTGGAGATACACCCAGTGCCAGCATCTGAGAACTTCCCTTAAACTGGATTGAAGATCGAAGTGTTCAACTTTTTTAGAAGAGGTACCTGAAGAAATGTACGGACATAGTCCACCTTAGTCCTGAATCAAATTTTGACAGTCATTAATCTCGATAGTTAACGTGCCAACCAGCCGTAAAATTTTTACTTGCTTTAGGGCTGCTACAACACCAACAACTATCGATACAAACATGTGCACTGATTTTTATTGCAGTACTTTCTCGGGTGTTACCATGAGAGCCACCCTAATTGCCATATGGTGGATAGGATCCCCACCTAGGCATGTCAGGAGGGATCTTTATGATCTAGAAAGAGCCTATCAAGCTGGTTTAAATAGCATTCACACGGATGCAGTCGCAGATGCTAAAAATCGTGTGAATGCGGCCCTCGAAGAACATCCCACATCTATTGCAGCTGCGGAGCGTCAACTGCCACGACAAACCAGAGTAGTTTTGGCACAGCTACGCTCGGAATGGTGCAGCCGTCTGAATTCCTATAGGGCAAGGATCTACGACACCGTACAAAACATCTACCCAGCATGCGGCGCAGGCCCGCACGACACACTGCACCTTTTCAACTGTTCTGCCAAACCTACTCAACTGACTCCAGTAGATCTGTTGTTACATCCCTTCGAAGCAACCACATTCTTAGAACTGAAGATACATCCAGTGCCAGCATAAGCAAAAAAAAAAAAAAAATGAACATATGTACGTACATACATATCAAATACTGTTACAACAACAACAACTTTTTTCTATAGTTATCGTGCCTACCAGGCAACTAAAATGTGCTTTAGAGTTTTTGGACAAGTATGTTAGGAAGCATAAACTTCCCTATAAAAAGGACCACAAAAACGATCCTCGAACAGTGAGAGAGGTACCGAAAGGATTTCTCCTTTTTGAAACTTGATGTGCATACGTTTGTAAGAAATTGTAGGATGTGCAAAGTTTCGGGAAATACCCAATTCGTAAGTTATCGTGCCTTATGTATCGAATTTTTTTTATAAAGTTTTCACTGTGTATTCATCACATACAATTGTAGTATAAAAATAATGGCTAGGAATGACATTGGGGTTACACTATTAGCTAGTAGTTCTTGGGCAGTAGGTGGAGCGGTGGTTATTGTGGCCTCCACAAACGTTTTAAATGAAATTACGTATAAACAAAAAGAAAACAAATGCAAAAAAAAATATTCAACAGCAGCAGACTGAATGACTGTGCCATAACAATGGATAGATAGATAGATGTTTGTATGGATGGATGGACGGACGGACGGACGGATGGATGGATGATTGTAACAACAAATACAGAACATGATGAGTTGTGGCACAGACAGACGAATAGATTGGATGGTTGTTGGTTGGTTGGATAAAATCACCAAACATGCTATGCAACACTCACAACAAAATATGAAAGAAAATAACAACAACAAATAACACGAACCAATAATAAATAAAATATGCAGTCAACAACATCATATTGTAAATGAATATGTTTATGCAATAACCAACCATCCCAACCTCTTAATCTTGTTAACAAACATTATAACAGTTTTTTTCTTACTACTGCGGGCAGTGAACGTTGTATTTGGCGGAAGAGGGAGAGAGATATCATCAGGATTGTGGTGCTATGTCTAAAATGGAAGTTTCTTAATATTGTGTAAATAAGTAAAATATCATAAATAAATTGCAATAAATATTGCATCCGGAAAAGACATGACCTCATATTCAAATTTAATTCAAATAATACTATTGACAATTCTAAAAATTTTATTTAAATTTCGAAAAAGTCAATTATTATTTGAAACAGTTTAATCAAGGTTCATTTAGTAATTGCATCATGAGTTTAATACATATGTATTTGATTTAATCCTTTTATATTTTGCATTTTCCAATCGTGTTATTTATACATTACACCACTATGTTGGTAGGGTATTATAAGTTGGTTTTGGCCAAAAAATTTGTAACGCATCGAAATAATGGTCGTAGACCCATACTTATATACACCAAAATGAATGTATATGATTTTGGTGATGGTCGGATAATATTCAGGGGTCGGAATGGTCAAAAAAAACTTATGTGGAGAACATTCAAGGTTTTATTCATATGCGAATATTTCCGCTTCTAGTAGGCGTATTCCAAAAGGAAAGCCCGACAATTGAATGGTTTCAAAGTAAATAGGTGGTCATACAACGGAGATATCACAAAAGTCGGTAATGCATCCCATGTTTTGTAATCATGCTACAGGTCGCATTTTTTAATAGAACCGTCACGAAATTTTGGTGGTTAACGGGGCTCCCAAAGGATGAAGCATTTTGACGGTCGGATTCAAGAGTAAGAATGGGCAAAAAACTTTTGTGGGCAAAGATTCAAAGTTTTCTTCTTATGCTCTTATGCGAATATCTCGTATTCCAAAGAGAAAGTCTTTATTATGATGCAAAATAGGTTCACATTCCACTTTCCAATTATTTTATTTGAATTGTACTGACGAGTATCTCAGCTTTGGTTGGATGCGTTTTCACAATGATGTTGAAAAAGACTCTGGGATATCCCAATTTCCAATTTGTGAAATTTTATTTCCATCTCAGATATTTTTGCTTCTTTTGGACAGATTCCAAGGAGATAATGAAATGAAACGTTTGATAATGAAACTAAACTATCTGAGCTTTAAATTAATACAAAATGTGGCATTTATGGTAAAATATCAGAGTTATTGCAAAAGGCGCTAAGCTATCACAATTTTAATATTTTGAAGTTTTCACTTTAATGACAAATACCTCTTCTTCTATTTGGTGTATTAAAGACATGTAAAATGCTAATCAAGAACACCAGTAACAATCAATCAGTACCAAGTAGATGTCGGGGTAGATGCACAGGGGAAGTCGGCCCCGTCCCGACTATAGCCTTTGCTCACTTGTCTCACATTAAAGAGTGCAGCCCGACTTTAGCTCAATGTTATGGGACCATTTTATAGACAAGACCATGGTGTTCGGACTCCATTGTATAGAAACCAAACCAAGATCGTTCAACAGTTGACCTCGTGACTTTCAGAGTGCATGACAGACATGCTAACCCAATTTACAACGTTAGCAAGAGAAATACACATTCCACTTGTAAATGTAATAAGTTTCCGACGAACATCCCTGAAGGGACAAACTACATATAATAATATCGAGTAAATGAAGTTTCGAATACGGCTAATGAGCTGGAGGTTTTAGCCATTTCTATACCCTACAACACAATGTGGAAAGGGTATTTAAAGTTTGTTTTTCGAAAAATGCATGTAACACCGCGAAATATTCGTCGTAGACTCCATGTGGTATACCAAAATTCATATCTCGACGAGATAAATCGGTTTTGATATGTGTGTCCGTCCGTCCGACTCTCCGCCCATTAAAAATTGTACGCACGCTACAGGCCGCAATTATGGACAAATCTTCACGAAATTTTGTATGGAGGCCGGGTTCAGACCAGAATAGACGCCTATAGTTTTTGGCGACGTTCGTGGAATATTTAGGGAGTGAAATGGACCAAAAACCAAAGTAAAGTTTTGTGTCATTTCTGGTAGAAGAATATAGAAAAATTGAAACTTGGCACCAAAAATGACACAAAGCTTTACTCAATCAAACATTGGATGTGTTTTCAGCTTCAACCTCTCACTTGATGCAAATTATATCAATGTAGCAGTTAGATAAAGGAACTAATGTCTAACATCACGGTGCGCCTGAACAAACTTTAAATTGAAGGTGCTCACACTTTGGAAGTTTTTGTTCTACAAAATTTACCTTTATGATATTTTCGTAGGTTTTACCATTTTTGTGAAATAGAAGTCACCTCCTTATAAAACAGTGCCATGTACGGTTCGCCTTAACTAACTTTAAATGAAAACCGCTTACACCTGGTAAGTTTTTGAAGATTGTGAAACAGCGATGTTGATAGATGACAACAATCCAAAAGCAAGAAAAACCGTAGGAGGATTTTTTAAATAAATTGCCGTCAAAGTTCACATTTTTAGGGTTTTTTAGGTTTTCAGGATTTTGTATCGAGACTGCAAGCCCAATCGAAATGGGAGTAAACAAAATGTTATAGAGAATTTTCACTGCTACAATATTTTCTTTAGTCCCAGAAAACCTTAAAACCCTAAAAATGTGACCTTTGACCGCGATTTATTTAAAAATCCCCTATTTATACCATCCACTATATATGAAGGGTATAATTAAATTTGTCATTCCGTTTGTAACACATCGAAATATTCACCCTATAAAGTATGTATACTCTTGATTTGGGTAAAATTCTAAGTCGATCCGTCCGTCTGTTGAAATCAAGATACAGCTCGCAATTTTAAGATAGAGCTGTGTAATTTGGTATAGAAGTTTATATTATTCCTAGGATGTTTAGTATTGCAAATGGGCTACATCGGTCCACGTTTTAATATAGCCCCCACAGAACGGTTCCACCTGATATTCGGTGTTGTGAAGGTTTTATCTTTATTATCACACCGAAATGGCTGAACTTTCCATGAGAAATTTGTTGGTGTAGGTCCACGCCTTCATATAGCCCCCATAGGACGGTACCTCCAGATTTCCGGTATTTTGGAGATTGTGACCACAACAATCCACCGGAATGGCTAAAATGCCATCCTTGTGCTCTTTCATGCGGCAGTTCGAACTAAGATATCGGGACAAACTTTCCCGATTTGACACGACGAACGTACCCAAGACATTCTATCCCATCCTTTCCAATCGAAGAACTACATCTCTACTTTCCACGAAGAAGTTTGACCTGAAATTAACGGGCCAAATTGTGCTCCGAGTGAAGTGGCTGCAATGCAGCAATGCTTTGGCAAGGAGACCATGATCTATATTTTCGCCGATGATAGGCGTATCCGCACTCTTAATAGTCTTGAGATTCTTGATCGCACGCCTCCCAAATCAGCCACAATGTGAAATCCAGAAACAAAGGCATAGAAGCATTTGCTGGCACCTCCTGGGGAAAAGGAGACAATTAAAGCGACATATACGTATCCGTAAGGACTTCAGGTGCTATCGTGGGGACATCCAAACGTCATTCCATTGAAGGTCAACCGCCTGCCGGTAGCGAAATCTCTGAACACCATGCATCAACAGCCATTTTATAGACAAGACCATGGTGTTCGGACTCCATTGTATAGAAACCAAACCAAGATCGTTCAACAGTTGACCTCGTGACTTTCAGAGTGCATGACAGACATGCTAACCCAATTTACAACGTTAGCAAGAGAAATACACATTCCACTTGTAAATGTAATAAGTTTCCGACGAACATCCCTGAAGGGACAAACTACATATAATAATATCGAGCAAATGAAGTTTCGAATACGGCTAATGAGCTGGAGGTTTTAGCCATTTCTATACCCTACAACACAATGTGGAAAGGGTATTTAAAGTTTGTTTTTCGAAAAATTCATGTAACACCGCGAAATATTCGTCGTAGACTCCATGTGGTATACCAAAATTCATATCTCGACGAGATAAATCGGTTTTGATATGTGTGTCCGTCCGTCCGACTCTCCGCCCATTAAAAATTGTACGCACGCTACAGGCCGCAATTATGGACAAATCTTCACGAAATTTTGTATGGAGGCCGGGTTCAGACCAGAATAGACGCCTATAGTTTTTGGCGACGTTCGTGGAATATTTAGGGAGTGAAATGGACCATGGTGGGGACATCCAAACGTCATTCCATTGAAGGTCAACCGCCTGCCGGTAGGGAAATCTCTGAACACCATGCATCAACAGCTGGTCTCCGAAATCATAAATGGTTACAGATGCAACAGAGTTCTAAACCAATATTCTCGTCTCCGTAAATTGACCCCCCCGACCATGGGAGGGCTGATTGACAAGGGTTCAGAGAATTTATCAATCACCGCTTCAGAGAGCTGTCCATTCCATCAAATCCTCGGGTAGCAGCCGCTCTCTACATACTTGCTGGTCGAATACCAGAAATCAGACCAAATTTTGTAGTAGACGCAAGGCAAGTGAGCGTGATTAGGTTCTTCGTTCGAACCCTGAACACCCAAGAGTTAGACAACTTACTCTTGAAGTCAACAGGTTAGTAGGCGAACACAAGCAGATGAAGTGGCTAGACCCCCTGAAGCAATGCAACAGTGGTACAGGATTAAGTAAATAGTGGGCAACGATAAAATCACTCTCGCATCCGGGAAGGATTTTTAAACGGACGTTATTTTCAACAGCGTGACAGAAACTGACCTGAAATGGTGCGCGCGTTATTTTAAGCGGCAGTTTATAGAGAACCCGGAGACTGGTAGGTCCCAGCCGAAGAGATATCACCACAATTTCCGAAACGCGAAATCATCCAAAACGTTGGTCTAACACGGAATATCAATGGTAATGCTTAAGCAACTGGATGAACACGGAGTTAAGTATTTAACCAGAGTCTTCAATCTATGGTTAGGCATCCATATTGTACCAGAAGCCTGGAAAGTTGGCAGGGTGGTCCCGCTACTGAAGGCAGGCAAGGATGCTAGCAGAGGTAAATCGTACAGATTATACCCGAACTGTTCAATATCAGACAGGGTTTCCGACAAGGAGAGAGTCTCACAACAGTTTTGGAGAAGTTTAGGAATAGAATGTTATATGGCTAACCAATGATATTTACGACGTTTATGATCTCTTCCAGCAGTAGAGGAACCAGCAAAGTTAACAATGGGCGATGTTGCAGACGTTATCCCAAGTGCAGAATCATCCAAAGGGTTTGGACCTGTCGAAGCAACTGATTGAAAACCTCAACCTAACTTTAGCCACCATAATAGTTCTCGCAACCTGGAAAATGGGAAGGGTGGTCAAACTACATTTGTGTCGCCAGTAGGAAAGATAATTGAGACGTTATTCCTTCCCAGAATCAGAGTGTGCTACCTAGTTGCGGTTCATCAACACGGGTTCCAGACATATTAGCCGTGATCTCAACCAGAACAGGCCGTGTCGAAGTGCAGTACTGAATTGCACGGATTGTCCATGTTGTTAACATTGAGGAAACTGTGCATCCCCATCTGTGTCACTTCAAAAATAAACTGGACAACTTCTACAGGATCTCGAGGCTTATCTGGCCGGTTATATCGAGCCGTAGAACTTCTTCCCTGGTACTCCTTAACAAGGCTGAGATCAGAATAGATGTAGGGGTCATAACGGGGCACTGCAACATAAGATCCAGAACTAGTCTGTGGGACAGTAGTGTCGATTACTGCCGGCTATGCGAAGATGAGGAGGAGACTGAAACGATTGAGCACCTACTATATCATTGCCCAATGTGAAACAACACTAGACACAGACTCTTCGGCTACTATGAGTTCTCTTCTGCCTCAGACCTATCTACCATGGACCCATCAGTGATTGTTCTTTTCTCAAGAAGCCTCAAATGGCTATGGGGAAGGAACGCCGAGCGCCTTTAAATTTAATAAGAAACAAAAATAAAAATCGACTTTTAACAGACTTTTTTTATTTCTATATTTTCTTTTCTATTTACAGGATGAACACAATGCACCTTCGCGCGTCCTAAAACCTAAACCTAACAGTGTGGCTATTATTATATTGTTCGGGAGAAAAAAACTTAACAATATAAATCAGTAATGTACAATAATCTTCGTTTAACATCTATATCTTCTGTATTAACAAACTTCAGACGGCATTGAGATCGTAAGGTATGCGGATGGTTGTATGATCTTGGCGTCAGGTACCTTCGCTGGTGTCATTTGTGAAAGGCTGAACTACTATTTGAATGATATTACCACCTTTTCCAACGCGAGAAATATGCAAATATCCGCCAATAAATCTACGGCCACTCTGTTCACCACATGTCACAGTTATCTGCGTCATGCTGAGATTAAGGAACAAGGTCGTCAAGTCCCTAGCTAACATCACTTGAGATGCATATAAAGAAACCTTGTTAACCACATATAACGCGATAGGTCGGTCGGTTTGACTGATATTCATACTAATGCAGTCGCGGAGACTACATATAAGAAACTATCGTATGAATATCATCCTAGAAGATCACCCACCATACGTGACATCAATCCCTCGGCAGCGGGTTCTTTTGTACAAGATTGACCCGAAACCAAAGTGTTTTGCCCATGCTTCTACGTATGTTTCTATGCTGCTACAACAACAACCATCCATAATCGGCAGAAAGAACATCTTCCTACAGAAACGAGAGCCGCAACTAACATCCGGGATTGATGGCGTAACGCAGAACATACAATAAGGGTCGGCTGTACCTTGTCAACTGCCCTAATTCTATTTAGTTGGTGTTATTTTTGAAATTGGTTGAAAGCAGAGCCGAATCAATGGAACAAATACTCTCCCAGCTAACTAAAATCTGAAAATTTTATGACATACAGTTAGTCAACTATATTATTGCAAACGATAAATTTTTAAAAATTTTGATATTTAATTAGGGATTACTACAAGAAATTCTGTCAATAATGTTGGGCTTTTTGTAAATATCTGTTGATTTACTTGTTAATGACAACATCAAGCCAATAAATGCAGAAATCGGTGGGAAATAACAAAAACAACGGGCAAAATGGATAGGTACCTGGTTTTTGTGGTGTCAACTAAATAATTGCAAAATGGATGAATGCGCAATAAAATCGTGGGATGTTCCCCGCGATTTTTTCCAATTAACGATTTTTATGACTTTTATGGTATGTGGACATGTAGATCCATTATTTTTGATCATAAATTAATTTTTGTGTTTGTAACATAGACAGTATATTCAGAAAAAGAGAAAGTCAGGTAAACGATTTCGGAAAATAGGCTACATTTGGTCTATTCCAATTATAATAATGCTAAATCCGAAAGAGAAATCGTTTAAAGTCACCTCTCGTAAGCTGAGAAGTGTATACAACATCATTTACCGCACCGAGAAAGACGTCAACCTCAAACTGAAGGCGTTACAAGGCAGGCCCAAAATGGTACCCGCACGAATTGACAGGATAACGATTAAAGAAATTGACGAAAGAGCCCAAAGCAGCACCACATAATTGATTTTTTTTAATTAAAAATGATTTTGAAGTAAGTGTGTCACATGGAAAAGTCAGAAAAGTGCTATATAATAACTCACTCATCACGAGTGACTAGGTAAAAAACCATTGCCCTCCCAGCACAATATATAGAAACTATTCAGACTTGTTACAGACAACTTTTCACGCCATCTTTATTATCGGCATGTCGTTATATTTTCTGATCAGACTAAAATTATGTTGTACTATCACGATGGGTCTCAAAAAGTGTTGCGAAAACCCCTTACAGCCATGGAAAACAAAAATTTAATACATAGCGTAAAGTTCGGAAAACTGTCATTTATGGTATGGGGTTGTATACCAAGCAGTGACGTTGGTAACATCCAGATTTTGAAGGAAACAATGACAGGGGAAGTATATTTTGATGTTTCAAAACATGATTTAACCAAAAGCGTCAAGAAATTTAGGCCTGTTGGCCCTGAAAATTCAAACAAATTGCAATATAAGTACTACCAAGACAACGCCCTTAAGCATAAATCAAATTTATGTAGGACTTGGTTGTTATACAACTGTTCCAAAGTTATTTACACCCCTCTCAAATGTCTACATATTAACCCCATCGACAATTCATGGGTACACGTGAAGAAAAAAGTCGGGAATAGGCCGCCCACTAAACTGGGGGACTAAATAAAATGCAGTAAAGAAGAATGACGAAAAATACCATTGGAATATGACATTACGAAACTTATTTATAAAATTCAGATACGTTTACAAGCTGTTTTTGATGCCAAAGGTGGACATACAAAATATTAGAACCAACTTTTCGAAAAATACCGTAAAAGACTGAAAAGTTCTGAATTTTGCAATTTTTTAGTTGACAGTGCAAATAATGAGATGTTTTCATTTTTGTCAGTTTTAAGAAAATGTTTAGTGAAATTTAGCAACTTTTTTATTTTATTATATTAACAAACATCTGTAAAAAATATACTGTTAACAAAAATATTAAAAATGATATTTATTTATACCAATAAAATGATGTTTTATTTCAAATGTTGTAATAATTTTGGTTTTGCAATAATTAAGTTGACTAACTGTATGTCTTTTTGTCCTGATTACAAAAAATGTATTTCTTTAGCTCCATACTTCCTGAGAAATGGACCTTTCAAGTTCCGAAAATTCCCTTTCCGTCAGCTGGGAGAGTATTCAATTTTGGTGGTAAGTTTCATCGTAAATGTCACCACCGATCATCTTCTTTGTTTTCTTACAAGAAAGCAATGTATTAACGCACGCGATGTTTATCGAGAGAGGGAGATATATATCTCTCGAGATTATAATCTCGTGTGTGTGCCCAACACAAACGGAGCGGTTGCATTTGTAGTTGGTGAGCTTTGCTTTAAGCCAGACGTGACCAAAAAGAGAACAGCCCAAAATGTGAATGTATTCAAACTATTGGCAACTTATGACTGTGTGTTAGTGTGTTTTTATGCACACACGCTACAAAACAAAAACAAATCAAAACATTATCTCTTTTTCGTGCGCTCTTTCTATGCATTCGGGTCGTATGTGTGTAAATTGCCGAAAAACTTCGACACCGCTGTGTCAAAGAAGAACACATTTGCTTTAAGCCCAGGGCATAGACTAATGAATTTATAGACGACGGATTAGTCAATTTTTCCGCGGTCAAGACGATTTTTGGGGAAGATGGCAATATTTTCTGGGATATTTTATTTTTTACCACACTGAATTTGAACATACTCGGTGAGAGTATTCCGTCGTCTATAAATTCATTTGTGACAAAAGCAAAACATTTCCAAACCTAAACATTTCAAACCGATCAGGGGTGTCCCTAAACGACATTTGAAACTATTTTTTTATTCTCCAATGTCCTAATATTATTTTTCTGTTCGAAAACATTTACCTGACCAACTGTATTTGAAATCGTAAATATCTACTATAACATTCTATGTAGACTGAAAATTAAACTTCTAATAACAGGTAGATTTTGCTTTAAAAATCGCACATCTCCAATGTACCAAATTCAAGTGTAGCGCTATAGTAGCTACTTATTTTTCCGTTGCTTAACTCTGGTTACTTTATTTGCGAAAAAGGTATCTTATCTTTTCACGTTTAGACAATTTTTGTTATTCAAATATTGTTTCTTTTACTTGATAAAGAAAGATGTGGAATAGAAGAGAGCATAGCGAAAAAGTAAACAGTTTTCGAAAGATAAAAAAATCTTAAATTTACATTTCAAGAACATCCTACTATTCTGCTGCTGCTGTATGGTCACCAGGGAACAATCATCATCTTGAAAATCACATCACCACTACAGAGGTACTGAGGTGTGATGGCAATGAGACAGGGATTTTGAAAGAAAATTTACATGTGTAATAAAGCATTAAAGAAAATACTTTACAATTTTATTTCGGGCAAGAAACTTGAATTACTCCACATAATCTGGATTCATTCATAAAGTCGTTCCACGAAAAAAAGTATCTTTTGTCGAGGCCAAGAAAAAAGCAAAAACATTGAGCAACATTTTTTTCTTTCTCAAAATCGATGAACAAATTTTTTTTGGTCACTATTGGTTAGAGTTGCCATCTCTTGATGCTAAAAAACAGCATCCTCCAAGCAAAGTCAAGACTACAAGTTGCTGCATTCTTTCGCTTAATGCAAAGTTTTTTTTAACCACGAGAGAAGAAATAATGAATGGTTACCTTCTAGTACAACAGCAACAACAAACAAATTAAACTTAATATTTTACAAGGTCATTGGTATGATTTCGTTTTCGTTAGTGTCCTTGTAACATATTACAATATTACGATTTAATAAGAACAAGGCGTCCTTCGTTTCGGTCTCCAAAGAAATCACATTTAACGGTATCTTTTCGAGTATGAGTTTTAAATTTGTATTGTTTGATTACACAAAATAAAGATTCAAAGATTCTAATTGGATTTCATTCCAATTTATCAATACAACTTGAATACATCAATCAACAACAACAAAAACCCAAAATCTCTTATTCATCTCCGTTTATCTTTTTTTAAGCAAAAAGATGGATTTTGGCAACACTGCTATATATGTGTGTTGTGTGTACTTCTTTTCTCTATGGATATAGCTGTGTGAATATGTTCTGTTCTTTGCTGCTGCTCTTCTTCCTCTTCTTCTGTTTTACAAATGGATTGGATTTTCACTACTACAGAATTTTTTCTTCTCTTCTTCGTTTCAATGCCAATATTTAATATTCTTCTTCTATATATTTTTCCACTTCATAATACACAAATTGCTCACTTTTAATTCTTTATTATTTACTTGTTTGCATTTCGCATTAGAATTATTTATTTGTTTTGTTTTTAATTGGCTGCTATTCTGTCGATTTATTGTTATTTACTTTACTTTTTTATAATTTTATATTGGTTTTTTTGTATTATATATTGGTGTGGAAAATTTATCCGAAAAATTTTCTTTTACACACACACGAAAAAGAAAAACACAGTTGGAATATTTTCTTGCAATTTTTCTTTTCTATCTAATTAGAATTAGGGATGTGTAAATCGAAAACTGTACGAATATGAAATCGGAAGAATCGATATTTAGTTAGTATCGATAACAGAAAATTGAATAATACCATGTTCAAATAGAGCTAAAAACAATGTTCACATTTTCAGTTATGTTAAATGAATTTTCAATCAAAAGACATGTAATAGTAATTTTATATATAACTGGATTTAACAAACCCACTGGGTTTTAAATGTCAATTCAATTGCTTATATTTCAAATAAATCCTCATAACGAAGGTTAACCCTGCAAAAAGCTATAATATAAACATGGCCTAAAACAGTATCGGGCACCCTCACAAGTAAAGACTTAACCGTGTGCTTGCATTGTGTTAAACAACATCAACCGAACGAAGACAAATGCTCTTTTCCAGAACCTGCAAGAAGCTACTATTTCCAGGTCAGGCAATGTGCGCTTGATGAGAGCAAGAGAGCGAAAACTTCAATGTAAAATGCATTGAAATGTATGCTCACTTGCTCTCAGCAAGCGCACATTGCCTGACCTGATACTATTTTCCCAGCAAAAAGTTTGCATCCGCGGATGCAGTTAAATCACTAGAACAATTGCCGCTGGAGTACATCTTTTCCTATGAATTCACCTATGAATTTTACAAGAGAGCGCGCAGCTAGGATGCACTCGATTTTGCTTCCACGGCACACAGCTAGGATGCACTCCATTTTCGATCCAAATCACAGCCTTTGATGTAGTGTTTTGGATTGAATTTAAATGCAGTCTAAAGATGTTATAAAATGCAAGCCATTGCAAATATCACAAAATAAATAAAATAGATTGCTTATTCGTGTAAAACAAGAATATTAACTTTATTACATTAACACATATTATAAAAACTCTCCATTAAATTTGATCGTAACTAAGTTTACTTCCTCTACTCTGCTTTTATGACATCGAAATTGATATTGCTTCATCATCCAAATGGTTTTTCATTTTTCCTCCAACTCCAATTCAGATTCCCAAAAAAACTCCAACTCCACTTCAAAAATAATTTGCGTCTTGTGAATTACAGCAATGTTCGTATATTTAGTTTGCATTTCTTTATTTTTTATAAAACTAATTCTTAGAATTTTAACACTCTTGTATTTAGAAAAAAAGACTGCGATTGTAGGGATCAAAAAATTGGCTTGCTTGACTAGGGATCATTAAGCGAGTGCTTCCAAAATGTATCGAGCGGTGTGCATTTTCATAACTCCGTGTGGACTGCGTCGAAAGATGTATTGAAATCATAACTCTGCATTGCACTACTTCCAAACTTTTTTGCTGGGTTTTACTACGACAGCATTTTTCCCTTTATGTTATCGGAAAAAAAATAGTAAAAATTAGTAGATTCTTGCAGTTTTGGAACAAACCAATACATATGAGATTTGTTCCTTTACGTTAAAGTTTCTTAAAATTTTACCATTTTTAACTCGGAGAGCATTCCTTAAGCCTGGGTACATAAGCTGCCTCGCCTGCTTGCCTTGCTTTCCTGCTTCATTTCTGACATAATAAAAATAAAATAATAAAAAAGGCCGAGCAAATTTCTAACTAGGTTGCCCTTTTCTTTTTTATTTCTTTAGTCCCGGTCCACACTAGAGTGTTTCCATTGAAAAAATTTTCATGAAATTATGCGTCTCTAGATCGACTTCCATAGTAGTGTAAAATCATAAGGTGTGTTCGTTTACTCAACAATTTGTACAAATTTGTACAAGTACAGTAACTTCTTGTAATCGACTAATGCTAAGTTTACATTTACGAAATCCACTCGATTTCAACTGTCAATCCCATAGCTCAAACGTCAAATGAAATCTCATCTGAAATCCATTGGATTTCATTTGACGTTTAACCTATGGATTTGACAGTTGAAATCAAGTGGATTTCGTAAATGTAAACCAATCATAAGTTCTTTTGCATTGTACTGTAGAGTAAACGAACAACATCCAGTAACAATTTGTACAAATTTTGAGTAAACGAACACACATATAAAATTGCTACAGTGAGGAATTCGATTTAAGAACGCCTAATTTCATGAAATTCACGCTAGTGTGGACAGGGACTTATCTGAAGCAAGCAAGGCAAGCAGGCGAGGCAGCTTATGTACCCAGACCTTTAATCCAAGTCCACACTAAAGTGATTTGATTGAAAATATTTCATGATTTTATGCTTCCCTAGATAATTTCATGAAATTAGGGGTTCTAAGATCAAGTTCCCCACTACAGCGATTTCATGATAGCTTCATTTCAGTACTTTTAGTGATAAAAGTGTCAAAAGAACAAACTGTCGAAAATTGTATCCAACGGAGTGCATTTTTCATAACTCCGTGTGGATTGTATCGAAGGATGTTGTGAAATCATAACTCCACATGCACACTTTCAAAATATTTTGCTGGGTATGAATTTTACAAGAGCGCGCGCAGCTAGGATGGACTCTATTTTGCTTCCAAAGCATACAGCTAGGATGCACTCCGTTTTCGATCCAAATCACAGATTTCGATGTAGTCGCTTAGATTGAATTTAAAGGTATTTTTGGGCTTATGTTTTTAATCAATCTAAAGATGCAGTAAAAATGCAAGATGTTACGAAATATCCCAGAATAAATAAAATGCATTTATTATTTGTGTTAAATACGAATACAAAGAACTTTACTATATAAACACAAATTAAAAATGTTTTCATTAAATTCAATCACAATTGAGTGTACTGATCTGTTCCCATACTTTATAAAGTGGAAAAAGTCGTAAACGATTTTCATATAATGCTTAGTTTACATTTGGCGTCGTTTCGTGATTTCGAGGGCGTTTCGTGATTTCGCGCGAAATCAAGCAAAATTTATCATGATTTCGCATACAAAAATGAAATCCTCTCATTTCGTGATTTCAGCGAAATCAACATCGAAATCACAGTACACATGATATACAACCCTGCTTTTGCCTAAAAAGTACCAAAAGTTGCAACACTTTTCACGTATCACAATAAACAAGGTGGATGGTCAATTGCTGCAACAAAAAATTTTAGTATCAAAATTTGTAAACAATGTGAAAAAATATTAAATTACTTTGTTACAATGATATTTTTATTGTGTTCCCGTACTTTTTAATGGTAATGTTAGAAAAAAGTGCGAATTGTCAAAACTTGCTTTCCCATACAAATTTCATAAAAAATAAGGGAACGGAAAAATGACGGAAATTGCAAAAACTCCAGCATAAATATCAAAATCGGCTATAATATTAGATGCCAATGAACATGCTTGCTGCTAGTTTTCTACTAGGCCAAAATTGTATGGCAGAAAACAGAAGAAGAGGGTGTTATTCGGCGCTATTTTTGTTTAAAGAGAAGTGCAAGTCTTGCTAGATTTCGAAGTATGGGAACGCATTTTTAGCACTAAACGGGAAAACTACTGCAAGTACTAATTTTGTGCAGGTTCTGAGCACAATTTTTATCTATCGAATGGCCTGTTCCCGTACTTTATAAAGTGGTAAAAGTTGTAACAGTCGTAAACGATTTTCATATACATTTTGCGTAAGGGAACGAAAATGTGTAAAAGTGGTAAAAATTGTAAAAACTTTTTAGTTCTGGAACAGAGCTAAAATTTATTATAACGGAGTCTCAACGATAAAATCATTTTTTGATATTTTCATTTGTTAGTACTATACGCAATTAATACGATATATAGGTCATTTTACGATAATTTTCAATATAAAGTTTTAATGTTCTATATTGTCGTATATTTTTGATGCTTAATTCAATTTACAACAACTTGTTTTGAAAATTCATGTTCGATCAGCTGCGCATATGCATCCACCTTGATCATGGTGATATGTTTGAAATCAACAAAAAAATAAGTGTAAACACCGGGGTGTATTTCAGGATTTCGTGAAATCCAGTGGATTTTGGAGCGCAAGTATAAACTTGGCATAAATTTTGTGTACGGGAACGCAAAATGTGTAAAAGTGGTAAAAGTTGTAAAAACTTTTTAGTTCTGGAACAGAGCTTACTTCTTCCGTTCTCCATTTAATCCAAGCCATGGCACAATAATAAGGTACAGCGGCAAAAACAGCTGATCTTCCTACCAGTTGTCAAAATGCATTATTGTGAATAAAATCACATACAAATTGTAAACAACCAATTCACAGTAATGCATTATTGTGAGCAAATTTGACGTTTTGTATGATTTGATGTAACATCTTCTTTTTCCACCATGATCCAAGCGCAACTGATTTTGCTTCGTCATCCTAAAGGTTTTTTATGTTGCCTTCTCATCACTAGTTCAGCTTTCGAGTCCAACTCCACTCCATTAAAAATTGCAGTCTCGTAATTTTCAAAAAAATATTCGTTTATTAGTTTGTATATTTTTATTTTATAAAAAATTCTTCAAAATATAGCTCTGTTCCTTTACGTTCAAGAATCTTCAAGTTTTACCACTTTTTACTCGAAAAGCGTTCCTTTACTTTAGACACCATACAGTTCATATGGCAGCAGTTTACAACTTTTACTACTTTTGCGGGTTTTACCATTTTCAAAAGTAAAGGAACAGACCATATATTTACACTTGTTTCTCTTTTCAAGAAATGATGTCGGCCGCTACGGGTAGGGATCAACGAATTGTTTTTGTTTTGTAGGGATCTATAAAGCAACTGCTTATAAAATGTAACGAATGGACTGCATTTTTCATAACTCTGCTGGACTACATCGAAAGATGTTGTGAAATGATAACTCCAATTGCACAACTTACAACTTTTTTTGCTGGGATGTGTTTTTAGCTTAAGAATGAAGCTTTGTTCCTTTACTTTTTAATGGTAAGAGTGGTAAAAGAGAAAAGTGTCAAAATTGCTCTCTCATGAACATTTTTAACAGAAAAGTAAAGGAACGGAAAAATGGTAGATTTGGCAGCAATGTCAAAAAGAAACATAAAAAATAGTAGCTTCTTGCAGGTTCTGGAACAGAGCAACTGCAAAACGTGAATGAAAAGTAAGCGGTTTAACGACTAGTACACATTTAAATCATAGCAAATTTTGTCTTCTCTTTCTTTGCAGTTGCATTTCTTGTCCATCTTTTCAAATTCGCGTACAAATTTAGAAACAAAAATTAAATGACTGCCAGAAAGTCTGTATACCAAAAAGTTATTTTGGCAGGCCTCTCTCTCTCTCGTTAATTTTGAAAATAGAAAAATAAAAAATGTTCTGAAAACACCAAAATTGTGAGAAAAAATAGAAAACATGAATGAAAATAATATAATTTAATATTAAATAGATATCCGAAAGAAGGGCAAATATTTTTTCAGTTCATATTAATAAATTTTACTCGTCTTTTGGCTGAAACTTTCTTTAAAATCAGTAAACAAAAACTATGAAAATATGAATCATGTTGCTATGAATTGTGTACCATGTCGTTTGAACGGGTTAATTCGTGTACGTAATTATGAGAACGAACGACGTTATTCAAATGCTGATATGAACATGGCATGACGTTTTTTATATTTTTGCGTTCCCGAACATTTTGAAAAAACTTTTGTGTGAGAACAATTTTTCCCTCTTTTTCTCTTTTACGAGTTTTACTATTAAAAATTACGGGAACAAAGCTTTTGAGTATGTACCATCCGGAGAATATGCTGGTGTGGCATCTGGCGGAGTAAGATAACAACATCTTCCGTTGTCTATATTTAATTAGTCTATGGTGTTTGGTAATGCATATTTATCACATGCAGATGGCTCTAATAAACTTATATGCGATGTAATGACAAATAGATGTAGCTAGGGAAAACATTCGTCCTCGGCGATGTACCTATATCGATTGTGTAGAGTTTTTAAAATTAAAAAAGAAAGAAACATAAAAGGATGTATATTAAACGTGATAATTGATGCCAGTGTAAACCTACTTCACCAATTTTCTATTATAAAAGCACCCCTGTGTGCCTTTTATATCGCAAAAAATGTATTGTTTATTCCGTTAAACAACATAACAAGAAACAAATTAACCTGTTTTTGTCTTTCAGCATTTCCAATAAGCGTGGTTCGTTAAAAATATTTTTAACTATAAGTTATGCATTTTCAATTTCGTAACACCCTATTGTAAACAAAAATCGATTAAATCAAGATCTATTTACAAGGTCACGTAAGTAGCACAACAACAACTCTATTTTGGCCGTAATATGTCAAAGTGTTTATTTACGTTTTCGTACAATTTATTCACAATAACAACAAAATTGGCAGATTGAAACCACGACGCTGGCGTTTTACGCTACCTTATAATTTCATCATGGTTTAAATAAATGAAGACGTCATAATTCTACGAATTATTGCTAATTAGCCATATGGACACAAGTAAAGTGTAGAACCCGAATTATTTTTAAATCTAAATGTTGAAATCATTGTCATATTAACCGCATCCGAAGTATAAACAAGTAATCTGAATGTGTGTCACAATTAAATAAAATAATGCAATTTTATGACAAACAAGTTGAAGACGTTTCGAAATTTTTTGGTTTGTTGCTGTCATTATACGTAACTGTTGTTGTCGGACAAGATCGGAATGAACAACGTTAGTAGTGAGATTCTTACATGTGTATTCGTAAAATAAGTGTTTGTATTTATTTTTCTAAGGTTGTTCGGAATACAAACAGCAGTTGTATGATGAGAACGTAACAATAAGCTATTTTCATCCCGATGCCCAAGGTGTATCATTTGTCCAAGATCACTGTAAGACAGGAACCGGCTTTATTGTGGGCGGTGTAAATGCCCTTCCCCAGGAATTTCCCTTTGCTGCACGCTTGGGCAGTGCTGAGTCATTAACGAATATAAATTGGCTTTGTGGTGGGACTATAATAAGCAGTAACCATATATTAACGGCAGCACATTGTTTTCACTCTCCACTGTAAGTTTTATAAAGTTTATTCCTCTTCCCCTTTAAAATTCATAGAATCGAACACGTTATATTTTCAAAGTCAATTCCCATAAAGGCCTAGTACATAACACTGTACAACACATAAAAAAATTACAAGATAATTCGGCCAGATTATGAAAGAGGACCGAAAAAAAGGAGACACGTGTATCGGCGTTTTGAAAGTTTACGTCGGGAAGTAACCTAAATAGGCGTGGTAAGCTCCGCCCATTTCTACAGGTTTTGAAATATTCGACATCAGATTCCTTGGAATCCATGCATTTTAGGTATAAAGTGTCTTTGACAATATTACTGACAACAATACGGGGTATCTTTTTGTGGAAAAAATTAACCCTCATGCGAGTCACTAAAGGGGTCTTTTTGGCCCCTTTTTTCAAAAACGTTTAAAAAACTCTTTGAAATGTGATCGTATCAGATCAAAATATTCTACAAAATTATTTGTCATAAAATTTTACAATGGGTCCCCGAATACACCAAAACTCTAAATCGTACCTAAACGCCAGGAATCTGCCAAAAGTAAAATCACGTTTTAGGGTTAATGTTGTACTTTATCTGAGTTTATTAAGTTTTGTCCCACAAAACGTCATTCTAGAAAGAAGACGTCAAAAACAAAAATAATCTCCATCAAATTTCAATATAAGTAGCCGAATAAATGAAATATGTATTTGCAATATATATCAAGAAAATATATACATCAAGTTTGCCAACAAAACACCCAAATATTTTTTGAATAAATTTGATTTGTTCTTTTTTCGAATTGATGCATGAAAGTAACATAAAATTTAGTTCTAGACGAAAGGTGTTAAAAGAAGAAATATTCTACACAAAATTCCATTGTAGGTCCCAGAACAAACTGTGTATCTAAGTAAAATACTTTGTTAAGAAGATGACGTTACAAAATTAGATATTATAGGTAAAAATTATTTGTTAAACTTTTAGACTCTTAATTAAAATTTATTCCATACTGAGTCAAAATCTCCTAAAATACCTCACTTTTTGGGGGTTGTGTCAAAAGAAGAAATGTTCCAAATCAAATTTCATTATGAGTCTCTGAACAAAAGAAATTTGTAGCTATAATATTTAACATCTCCAAAAGCTTTCGCTTTTTATATATGATTTAGGACCATATTCTACTGTTTTTATTCACATTTTCGTTATCTTGTTGCGAGGCCCCCCCCAAAAGTACAAAGTCCAGCCATGCCGACGAAAAAAAATTTTGCGTGGAAAGACCCTAGGGCGAGACCTTTTTTGCCCCGTGGCGGTCTCCATAACCACGCTTAATTATCATTAACTCCCAAAATACATGTCGAGATGGGGAGTGGGGGGAGCTAAGCCCTTAATAGAGACATCTGGGCACTAAAAAGGGGGTAAACATAGTATTACGTATGTTTAGCCATGCCCAAATGTCCTCTCCACAAATTGACACTTGGGCACTACAAAGGGGTAACCATATGGCTAGCCATGCCCAAGTGCAGGTGGAGGAGATATTGTTTTTTTATGTTTTTCATATTCGTTGGGGTGTTCCTATTTGCCGTGGAATGCACCCATGGAAGCCAGGTTAGCCATCTTCACCATCGAAGGCTAACCCAGGCAGTTTGCCACATATGGATGAATGAAAAAGTCATCAGAATCGTTTAGTGGAATGGAAACACCATCTTCCAAGTATTTTGATGACTGCTGCATCCTTCCATATGGGGAAAACTTAATCTGAAAAGAGAAAAATGCCATTAGTAATCAAATAATTAAATATAAAAACTGGAACAATACAAATTACCACCGGCTTCCTTCAATCTGTTGTTTCTTTTGACATATTCTTTGTTGTGTTCAATTGTTAGGTATTCTGAGTTTGGGACAGACGAAACTGGGTAGGGCTATCATTCCACTGAGATGGGAGGTACGGTCTTACCGACACAGAAAGACACTCTCTTAATGATGACGTAAGGCACTTTTGAAACTTAAAATTCTCTTAAAATTAATTTAGGAGACAGAGGTACCCGTAGGAGACTATAGAAAGGGACAAATGTTGATTTAATCTTAAAAAAGGGATAGCCTGAATTTATTTTACTAAAATGTCGATTGTTGGAATACTGCCATTGCTCTTTGCTAGGTTATAAAAGAGAGTACTTTGTTCAAAAAATTTAGTTATTTAATTGGTGCTGAGTGAGGAAACCTCACAGTTTTCGCGGTAGAATTACCAAAAATAATTTCTAAAACAGTTAAAACTATTTGTTTGTGAAGAAAAACTGATTAAATTTATAAATTAATAGTAATTTATTCACCCAAATCAATAGGTATAATTAAAAGTGATGTAAAGGACGATGAATTATAGTGTATAATTTCTCGGTATTTTTTTGTTATTAGAAAAAAGTGGAGATAAGGAATAGTGTGTTTAAAGCTTCAATAGACGACACAAAATATTATTTAGAATCCAGCGGATATATAAAAGGTAAAACTTATTGAGAAAACAACACGAAATTGAGTGAATAATTTATATTAATAAATGTTAATTTTCGGGTAGGCAGGCCGAATCCGCTGGTGTGTCGAAAAAGCCCTGGTGGAAAATAGAGAAATCACCGTATCCAGGACCTAACCCCCAGAAAAAGATAGGAACGGTGTTATCTAGTAAGGGTTATCTGAATTGCTCCCCAATGCCATCTATGGAGAGAAGCTACAATAAAACCATACGTTCCACGAAACCACAGCTCAGCACCAATACAAATTTATTTGGGACACCTAAATGTGTCATATTGGGACAGCACCAGCCTGTTGATATTTGTGTCCTAAACGCCAGGAAAGACCAATAGTGGCGTATTCTGCAAAGCATATTCTTAGGCGTGTGTGAGTATTATTGCAGAGATCCGGAAAGGAAAAGAAAATTTAAATGAAAACATTCCAGCATCTTAATCCGCAAAAGAGAAGGAAACTATGTGCTTTTACTAACCTTTTTATTATGACGTATTATGTATAACCTTTACTACTTACCTTTTTGATTCGATGATCTATTTATTTGATATTTAGTTTTATTGATAATTTTTTTTTAAAATATTTATGTTTGTTTTTGATGTCTGTGAAAATTCGTAGTGTTTTTCAACATTCAAAAAGACAGACAAGTGCTTGGATTGATAATTCTTGATAGCCCCTTATAATAACCCAGAAAAGAGCTCTTTTTGAAGGATATTAGGGTGTTTCGACAAAAGTTCGGAAATTAATATTTGATTACGAAGAAAAGCAAAGTACTTGAATTCTATTTTTTTTTGATTGTTGCTTGGTGATTATTCACCGTTTGTTTTGTCAACTTGACTCAAAAGTAAACATTTTTTTTTAATAATTTTTGGTCACCAGACCGCTCGTAAATTGGGCGAATAGCCGTTGCTTTTTAAAATAGCTCATGATAATTGAGAAAACAAAAGAAATAGATTAAAAGATATTATTTTTTTTACTATACTTTTATTTATATACCTTTAATTTAAAAACATTTTTATTTTGATTTCATTACTTGATATTTATATTGTTTTTGTGACTGTATTAGGGTTATTAAAATTATTAGTAATAAATATGATTTGATTGTTGTAACGTTATACAGAAAAATTATGATGTGTTAGTTTTTGAGTGGGAAGGATTAACGACGAGGTAAGTGATGTGATGTGGGCGGGTAATGGGGTCACATAGTGGAAAAAAAGGACAATGTGATCTAGGTTGGGTGGGCAGATACTAAGCCATCGGTTCCGGGTTTCCAGAGAGTGGTGATACATCTTGGTGGTAGTGTTGTTGTTTATGTAGTGTTACTTTTGTTAAAACTGTTGCGTGCCTTAGGATGGGATGTCAGGGTTGGGACTTACACCCGAGGGAAAGGCGACTGTGTTAGCCGGAGTCCAATTGATATCATTCCCCACACCGGATGCAGGCACACGTAACAATATGGCGCCCAAAAAAATTTTTAGAACTTGTTAGTGTATGTCACCGAAACGCTAGGAAATAGCCCAATAGAGCATTATCAATAGACCCACTTTTCCAGCCGAAGTTAAATCCGACGGAGGATATCATGTCATATCCATTCTGGACAATGAGCTAGAATGTTGTATGGAATGGTATACTCTGGGGGGTCGCGACTGAGGCACAGGAAAGACTTATTCAAACCCAAAATACGTATTATCCTACGGGGTACGATGGGACCTACAGGTAGTTGTAATGTATGTTTTGGGAATGTTACAAATGTTAGTTTCAGCTTGGTATTTTTATGTGAACCGACCCAATATGTGGATAGCCACTCTAGAGCACTTCTAGGGATGTAGTATCATACAAAGTTGAGTCGAATGATAGGGTCGCGAAGTCGACATATCAGGTCATATATAAATAGTATAATTTTTTGTTCAAAATTTGTGTTAGTCTGTTTTATGTATCACCACCATTGGAAACCACGTTTGAAGGCTAGAGATCACCGCACACATCACATCTCGTCAATAATCCTCCTATAAAGATATATAATTGAAAAGAAACAGAGTTTAAAAATAGAAAATATACTTAGTAGGAAGATAGAAAGTGACTTAAACCCACTTTTGAATAGATTCCAATTACGTTTTTTTTAACTTCTGGTACTGGAAAGGTAATGAGTGCAGGAACTCGGTCAAAGAGCAGGAAAAGGGATAGACCTACGGTATTTGATATTAATAGATCTATTATTATTGACAATAAAAAGAAAAGAGACGATACTAACCAAGAAATGGAAGAATCGGAAGGAAGTAATCCTACAAATGATGGCCAGATTAGGGACTTATCCCGCACAATCAATGTTAATTCACCCATTTCCAACTCCTTGGGACCCGTCTTCCTCCAGGGTCTTGCGGGAGGTCCACAATCAGCAAACAATGCAGCAGGTAAGGGACCCCAAAACCAAGATGTGGGAGATCGTCTCATAGAAGATAAGATAAAAGATCTGAAAGATGAAATGGATGAGATAAAGAGATCATTAATAGAGTTAACAAAGGCAGTAACGGAGGGAAATAATAGGGCAGGAAATGAGAGAAAATCTGGAGGGGAAAATAGGCCAGTAGGAAACGGCACTCCGATAGAACAACCTGTCGGGAACAATGGTAATTCAACATCCTTGATCCCACTAGCTCCTCAAACACCTTTACAGGGAAACATTAGGGGAACCGAGACCCACAATAGGGATCCAAATTCCGAAGTTCCGACATCTTCCAATGCATTGGCCGTACCGGCAATTCCTCAGAATAACCCCGTGGGACCACAATCTCTTAATAGGAATCATCAGTCGCAAACAAATGCAAATATTAATCGCCAGGCTCCATTTGACCCAAAAACCAGTGTCAGGATAAACAAATTCGGTCTAAAATTTGATGGCAGCTCAACAGGGCTGGGAGTAGAAGAATTTGTTTATCGTCTCGAATATTTTAAGAAGCAATATGATATTCCTTGGTCGGAGGTAATCCGTGACTTCCCACTTCTGTTGTCAGGACGTGCGGAATCCTGGTATTGGTTGTTCCAAAAGACAAATAAACACCATGATTGGGAACATCTCAAATTTAGCCTATTGAACCAATATCAGAGTTCCAAGTCGAATTTCGAAATTGTCACCGAGCTGGTTCAACGGAAACAACAACCCAATGAGACCATTGACAATTTCTTCCACACTATGGGTCAGATTAGAACCAAACTTGTCCAGCCGATTTCAGATTACGACATGATTAAGATCCTGAAAAGGAATATAAGGGAGAACATTAGTAGAATCGTGTACCCAATCCCAGTGAGTTCGGTAGAACATCTAAGGATTGAATGCAATGAGGGGGAAAAGATCTTCCTAAGGCGTGAAAATAGGGCTGTTCTTCCACCAAATCGTCCCATAAGGCAGGTTAACGAAGTCAACGTCGACTTCCATGAATGTCCATATGATAACTATAGAATGGGAAACGATATTGGAGAAGTTGATGCAATACAAATGGGAAGGAAACCTAACGCCAATATTACATGTTGGAATTGCAATAAACCTGGCCATGTATTCCGAGACTGCGACGCAGCAGAGAGGGCATTGTTCTGCTACAAATGCGGCAATCCAGGCACGAAAACGCCGAAATGTAGTATTTGCCAGTCGGGAAACCGCAGCAGGGGCGTGGAGAACAAAGGGGGGCCACGTCCAGCGGAGAACCCCTGAAAGTAACTAAAATTTTAGGAAAGTCTTCAATTCAAACCCCAAATTCAATATTGCAAAATCTATCAGCAGTCAATAATGAGCACTTTAACCCTCAAATGAGACATTATGTTCCTTTAGAGGTACGAAAACAAAATTATGAAGAGGCCCGCAACAGAATTATGGGAAATGATAAACTAGCCAATTTTGAGGATTCCAGAATCTATAAGACCCGTAAAAAGTTTAAAGGAAAGAAGAAGGAGATGCAAAAGATAGTGGAATCGGTAAAGAGAATCGATATGATAAACGACAAAAGGGTATATGCCGAAGTAGAAATCCAAGGGATAAAGAAAGTAGGTTTACTAGACACTGGGGCTTCGGTCAGTGTTTTAGGAAAAGGCTGCCGAGAGTTTTTGGAGTTAATTCAGGTAGATTTAAGACCCGTATTTACAACGGTCAAAACCGCAGCTGGTCACCAGCATAGAATATTAGGAAAGGTGAACTTGCCCATTAAATATAAAAATATAATTCAAGAACTGGATTTTTATCTCTGTCCAGATTTGGAACAGGAGGTATATCTAGGAGTGGATTTCTGGAAGGAATATAATTTAGCACCTGAAGTTATTGGGGTTGATGAAATAAACATAGAAAAACTACGAAAGGATATAGTAGATGATGAACCATATAAATTGAATCCCCATGAACTGTCTCCAGAACAACAGAAAAGATTAGATGATGTCATCAGGAACTTTGATACGTTTGAGGAAAAGGGTCTTGGCAAAACAAATTTAGAAAAGCATTCGATCAAACTGATCGAAGGGGCAGAACCTGTAAAGGATCGCCATTATCCTTTGTCCCCGGCGGTTCAGGCGATTGTATATGAAGAGGTTGACAGTATGCTCCGACTAAACGTAATTGAAGAGTCGGAAAGTCCATGGAGCAATAGAACGACAGTGGTCAGGAAACCTGGCAAAAATAGATTTTGTTTGGACGCTAGGAAGTTAAATAAACTGACCGTTAAAGATGCATACCCTCTTCAAAACATCGATGGCATTCTGAGTAGAATAGATGAGACCTATTTCATTAGTAGCGTCGATTTGAAGTTCGCCTTTTGGCAAATTGAACTCGACGACGATAGCAAAGCCTGCACTGCGTTTACAGTTCCTGGACGGCCATTATACCAGTTCAGGGTAATGCCGTTCGGGCTCTGTAACGCAGCGCAGCGCTTATGCCGGTTAATGGACAAGGTCATTCCTCAGCAGAGATCATCAATGAGTTACTTGCCCCCGTAAGCCAATTGAGCACGCACAAGTTTTTTGGGCCTTTTGCTATTTTAACGCATGTGTTTTCTCGCACTCGGTATTTTTTCCACCACCACCAAAAATACTTGCGACGCATCAAGACCGTTGCTTGTGCGTAATAAGTAAAACAAGTATTCATCATATTTTGCACTGTTACAAAACTCGCAATCGTAGATTGTTTGCCAAGTGACTTATCAAGTGGAAGCACACACACAACACTACAAAAAATAAACAATTGTAATTTTATTTGTTGTTGTTTCGTTTGTGTATGCTTTTCTTTATTTGCTTGGAATGTTATGTGTGTTTTTGCATGTTCTTTTAACGTTTGAAAATCAGTGATCTTAGCTCTCATTCTCTCGGAGAGCACGAGACAATCGGTTGAATTACAAGGGTTGAAAACAATACTTGATGTGCAATGAGCAAAAAAGTAAGACAAAAATTGTTATTGCGTATTTAAAACTACTTGACAAAGCATACGCAAGTGTCAAAAAATATCCATTTTTAAACAACTTATTTTATGAGTGGCTAGCCACACTCGTACATATTTTGAGAATGGCAAGCAACACTTGCATTTATTTTTTAGAGTAGCAAGCCGCACATACGCTTGCTTTTCAGCATGTGGCTTATGAGTGTCAAAATCAGCTACTTGCGCACTTCTCTGTTCCTCAGCGACTCAAAGAAAATGTTTTTATCTATCTAGATGACCTCCTAGTAATCTCTAGCGACTTTGAAGAACACTTAAAACTTCTAAATGAAGTCGCAATATGTCTCAAAAAAGCCAACTTGACAATCGGGATGAAAAAGTCACAATTCTGCTTTAAAGAGTTAAAATATTTAGGATTCATCATAGGACAGGGCAAATTGAAAACGGACCCGGATAAAGTCAAGGCGATAAGGAACATCAAAATACCTCGTAATCCACGAGAAGTGAGAAGTTTCCTTGGAACCGCGGGCTGGTACCGCCGGTTCATCAAGGACTTCGCCACCTTATCTGCACCCTTAACGGATACACTTAGGAAAAACAAGAAGTTCGAGATAGGCGAGGAAGCTATAAATGCGTTTGAGAGTCTGAAAAAGGCCCTTACATCTGCGCCTGTGCTCCGCCACCCAGATTTTTCAAAGCATTTCTATATTCAGTGTGATGCATCCGAGTATGGTATAGGGGCTGTTCTATACCAACTTAATGATAAGGAGGAGGAACACCCTATTGCCTTTTACTCGCAGAAGCTTAACTCGTGTCAACGCAATTACAGCGTGACCGAGAAGGAATGCTTGGCAGCGGTAATGGCAATAAGGAAGTTCCGGCCATACGTAGAAATGATGCCGTTTACGGTAATCACAGATCATGCGTCACTGAAATGGTTAATGTCTTTGAAGGATTTGAGTGGTCGGCTAGCTCGATGGTCCCTTCAACTTCAGTCATACAATTTCGACATCATGCATAGGAAAGGTTCCGAAAATGTGGTAGCAGATATGTTATCTAGAGCCCCCACCGATGATCATATCGAGGAACTTAATATGTCCGATTATCTTGACTTTGAAACCGTTGAGTTTGAAAGTGAAGAATATCTTGACTTGATAAGGACTATCCAAGAAAACTTAGAAAAATTGCCTGACCTCAAGGTAGAAAACGGCCTGATCTTTAAAAAACATCTCCCGAATCAAGATAGTGATGAAGATTTGAGATGGAAATTATGGATCCCGAGTGGTATTACTCACGAAATCATAGACAAAACGCATAAATCGCCTACGTCTTGTCATGGAGGTATCGCTAAAACCCTTGAAAAACTAAAAAGATTCTTTTATTGGCCAAACATGACAACCCAAGTTAGAGAATACATTCGAAATTGTCAAATATGCAAAGAGGTGAAGTCTAGTAACCAACATCTTATGCCCCAAATAGGAAAAGAGGTGACAACTGATCGCCCTTTTCAGAAAATATACATCGATTTTCTTGGAAAATATCCTAGATCGAAAAAGGGCAATGCATATATTTTTATAGTGGTTGATCATTTTTCTAAATTTACGTTTTTAAAAGCCATGAAGGATGCCACGACTGCCAACGTAATAAAATTTCTAGTGGAAGAAATATATCACAAATTTGGTGTCCCCGAAGTCATACATAGCGACAATGGGGCCCAATTCACTTCCAAAGCTTTTCAAGAAATGATTAAACGGTATAAAATTACACATTTAAAGACAGCTTTCTATTCCCCGCAATCCAATGCGTCGGAGCGGGTGAATCAGTCCGTCATCACGGCAATAAGAACGTATCTAGATGAGGACCAACGCGAATGGGATCTTTATCTTTCTGAGATCGAGTGTGCTTTGCGCAACTCGGTGCACTCTGCAACGGGAGTCTCACCATTCTTCGCTTTATTCGGATTCCATATGTTTTCCAGTGGCCAGGATTACCATCTGGCCCGGAAACTTATGTCGATGACGGATCACGAGGTGAAAGAGTTGCAGAGGCCTGAGAAACTGGAGTTATTAAGAGGAAAAATTAAAGAAAACCTACACAAAGCATACTCAAGAAGCTCAGAAAGGTACAATAAGAGGGCAAGATTGGTAAAATTTATACCAGGACAAGAGGTGTATCGTCGAAATATCGTCCAATCCGACTTTTCGAAAAATGTGAACGCAAAATTCTGTAAGAAGTTCATCAAATGTCGGGTTGTAAAGCCCGTGGGTAATAACATGTATGAACTGGAAAACCTTAAAGGGAGTCCCATTGGAATATATCACGTAAAGGATATAAAATCGTAATTAATGCAATAAAGAAACTAAACTGTGATACAATTAGGATAAGCATCAATGTTTGTGACGTCCTAATAGTATTAAGTTTGGCTTTATAGTGCAATATAACGATTTTCTGTGATATCCATCTACCTGATTTTTTTTTGTGTTCGTATTGTCCCCATTTATACACCTACCCGATTATACACCCACCCATTTATACACCTACCCGATTATACTCCCACCCATTTATACACCCTCTCGATTATACACCCACTCATTTACACCCTTTTATATAGTTTTAATTATACACCTGCCTGATAATACGATCTTCAAGTATAATTCCCACTAATTAGCCTACTACCTAGTTCCAAATATTGCCCCATATAGACGATATATACCCAAACACAAAACTCACCATCGGTGATTACTCTCCTTTATGCGTCCATCTATGAAAAAAAGGCCAACTATTTTGTTTATTCCATTCAACCAGATCCCCCTGTAAATAAAACAAAGTTACACCAAGTAACTGAACTTAAGTGCAGAGTAATATATTCATACTTCCCTAACTTCATTGCCCGGCTATATCTCAGGGTGTGGGAGTTCCCCACGTTGGAATCCAAACAGATGAACAGAGCGCAGGTCCACGCACACCATCACTGCCGGCATCCTTAGTCAGTGATGGAGTTTTGTTGCGAGGCCCCCCCCAAAAGTACAAAGTCCAGCCATGCCGACGAAAAAAAATTTTGCGTGGAAAGACCCTAGGGCGAGACCTTTTTTGCCCCGTGGCGGTCTCCATAACCACGCTTAATTATCATTAACTCCCAAAATACATGTCGAGATGGGGAGTGGGGGGAGCTAAGCCCTTAATAGAGACATCTGGGCACTAAAAAGGGGGTAAACATAGTATTACGTATGTTTAGCCATGCCCAAATGTCCTCTCCACAAATTGACACTTGGGCACTACAAAGGGGTAACCATATGGCTAGCCATGCCCAAGTGCAGGTGGAGGAGATATTGTTTTTTTATGTTTTTCATATTCGTTGGGGTGTTCCTATTTGCCGTGGAATGCACCCATGGAAGCCAGGTTAGCCATCTTCACCATCGAAGGCTAACCCAGGCAGTTTGCCACATATGGATGAATGAAAAAGTCATCAGAATCGTTTAGTGGAATGGAAACACCATCTTCCAAGTATTTTGATGACTGCTGCATCCTTCCATATGGGGAAAACTTAATCTGAAAAGAGAAAAATGCCATTAGTAATCAAATAATTAAATATAAAAACTGGAACAATACAAATTACCACCGGCTTCCTTCAATCTGTTGTTTCTTTTGACATATTCTTTGTTGTGTTCAATTGTTAGGTATTCTGAGTTTGGGACAGACGAAACTGGGTAGGGCTATCATTCCACTGAGATGGGAGGTACGGTCTTACCGACACAGAAAGACACTCTCTTAATGATGACGTAAGGCACTTTTGAAACTTAAAATTCTCTTAAAATTAATTTAGGAGACAGAGGTACCCGTAGGAGACTATAGAAAGGGACAAATGTTGATTTAATCTTAAAAAAGGGATAGCCTGAATTTATTTTACTAAAATGTCGATTGTTGGAATACTGCCATTGCTCTTTGCTAGGTTATAAAAGAGAGTACTTTGTTCAAAAAATTTAGTTATTTAATTGGTGCTGAGTGAGGAAACCTCACAGTTTTCGCGGTAGAATTACCAAAAATAATTTCTAAAACAGTTAAAACTATTTGTTTGTGAAGAAAAACTGATTAAATTTATAAATTAATAGTAATTTATTCACCCAAATCAATAGGTATAATTAAAAGTGATGTAAAGGACGATGAATTATAGTGTATAATTTCTCGGTATTTTTTTGTTATTAGAAAAAAGTGGAGATAAGGAATAGTGTGTTTAAAGCTTCAATAGACGACACAAAATATTATTTAGAATCCAGCGGATATATAAAAGGTAAAACTTATTGAGAAAACAACACGAAATTGAGTGAATAATTTATATTAATAAATGTTAATTTTCGGGTAGGCAGGCCGAATCCGCTGGTGTGTCGAAAAAGCCCTGGTGGAAAATAGAGAAATCACCGTATCCAGGACCTAACCCCCAGAAAAAGATAGGAACGGTGTTATCTAGTAAGGGTTATCTGAATTGCTCCCCAATGCCATCTATGGAGAGAAGCTACAATAAAACCATACGTTCCACGAAACCACAGCTCAGCACCAATACAAATTTATTTGGGACACCTAAATGTGTCATATTGGGACAGCACCAGCCTGTTGATATTTGTGTCCTAAACGCCAGGAAAGACCAATAGTGGCGTATTCTGCAAAGCATATTCTTAGGCGTGTGTGAGTATTATTGCAGAGATCCGGAAAGGAAAAGAAAATTTAAATGAAAACATTCCAGCATCTTAATCCGCAAAAGAGAAGGAAACTATGTGCTTTTACTAACCTTTTTATTATGACGTATTATGTATAACCTTTACTACTTACCTTTTTGATTCGATGATCTATTTATTTGATATTTAGTTTTATTGATAATTTTTTTTTAAAATATTTATGTTTGTTTTTGATGTCTGTGAAAATTCGTAGTGTTTTTCAACATTCAAAAAGACAGACAAGTGCTTGGATTGATAATTCTTGATAGCCCCTTATAATAACCCAGAAAAGAGCTCTTTTTGAAGGATATTAGGGTGTTTCGACAAAAGTTCGGAAATTAATATTTGATTACGAAGAAAAGCAAAGTACTTGAATTCTATTTTTTTTTGATTGTTGCTTGGTGATTATTCACCGTTTGTTTTGTCAACTTGACTCAAAAGTAAACATTTTTTTTTAATAATTTTTGGTCACCAGACCGCTCGTAAATTGGGCGAATAGCCGTTGCTTTTTAAAATAGCTCATGATAATTGAGAAAACAAAAGAAATAGATTAAAAGATATTATTTTTTTTACTATACTTTTATTTATATACCTTTAATTTAAAAACATTTTTATTTTGATTTCATTACTTGATATTTATATTGTTTTTGTGACTGTATTAGGGTTATTAAAATTATTAGTAATAAATATGATTTGATTGTTGTAACGTTATACAGAAAAATTATGATGTGTTAGTTTTTGAGTGGGAAGGATTAACGACGAGGTAAGTGATGTGATGTGGGCGGGTAATGGGGTCACATAGTGGAAAAAAAGGACAATGTGATCTAGGTTGGGTGGGCAGATACTAAGCCATCGGTTCCGGGTTTCCAGAGAGTGGTGATACATCTTGGTGGTAGTGTTGTTGTTTATGTAGTGTTACTTTTGTTAAAACTGTTGCGTGCCTTAGGATGGGATGTCAGGGTTGGGACTTACACCCGAGGGAAAGGCGACTGTGTTAGCCGGAGTCCAATTGATATCATTCCCCACACCGGATGCAGGCACACGTAACAATCTGTGGTCACAAAATATATTTTATTGATGTTTTTTCATAATAAATTCTTTGAGAATAATAAATTCTTTCGATCCAAACTGTTTTTGAAATATCTATGATGAATATATTTATAGGGAAAATATTGACAACCCAGATCGGACTTTGTAAAATTACGTATTTTAGTACTATAAACTAAAATAAAGTCATCAGGATAAGTCGTAGGTTCATGATATTGTATGTGAAAATTCGGGGACAGTCTACGGCTACTGTCCAGTGAATATATATCTGACATACGAGTCCTAACATCCATGATTTTGGCATGGTCCTAAATACTATAATGATGGCAGCTACTCCTGCTCTGACAAAATTTACTGAATTAACCCTTGAAATCGAAGTAACTAGCCATATCTTAACTAAATTTGTTATGATCGTTCATTATACACACATGTATGTCAGTTTCTAGGGCTAATTCAGTCAATTTTGTCAGAGCAGGGGTAGCTGCTATCAATATAATATTTAGAACCATGCCAAAATCATGGATGTTAGGACTCGTATGTCAGATATATATTCACTGAACAATAGCCGTAGACTATCCCCGCATTTTTACATACAATATCAGGAACCTATAACTTATCCTGATGACGTTATTTTAGTTTATAGTACTAAAATACGAAATTTTTCAAAGTCCGATCTGAGTTATCAATATTTCCCTATATATATTCACCATAGATATTTCAAAAGCAGTTTGGATCAAGCACACATAATCTTCTGAAAGAATTTATTATCAAAAAACATCAATAAAATATATTTTGTGACCGCAGATAACGAAAATGTGAATAAAAATGGTAGAATATTGTCCTAAATCATATATAAAAAGCGGAAGCTTTTGGAGATGTTAAATATTATAGCTACAAAATTCTTTTGTTCAGAGACTCATAATGAAATTTGATTTGGAACCTTTCTTCTTTTGACACAACCCCCAAAAAGTGAGGTATTTTAGGAGATTTTGACTCAGTATGGAATAAATTTTAATTAAGAGTCTAAAAGTTTAACAAATAATTTTTACCTATAATATCTAATTTTGTAAAGTCATCTTCTTAACAAAGTATTTTACTTAGATACATAGTTTTTTCTGGGACCTACAATGGAATTTTGTGTAGAATATTTCTTCTTTTAACACCTTTCGTCTAGAACTAAATTTCATGTTACTTTCATGCATCAATTCGAAAAAAGAACAAAACAAATTTATTCAAAAAATATTTGGGTGTTTTGTTGGCAAACTTGATGTATATATTTTCTTGATATATATTGCAAATACATATTTCATTTATTCGGCGACTTATATTGAAATTTGATGGAGATTATTTTTGTCTTTGACGTCTTCTATCTAGAATGAAGTTTTGTGGGACAAAACTTAATAAACTCAGATAAAGTACAACATTAACCCTAAAACGTGATTTTACTTTTGGCAGATTTCTGGCGTTTAGGTACGATTTAGAGTTTTGGTGTATTCGGGGACCCATAGTAAAATTTTATGACAAATAATTTTGTAGAATATTTTGATCTGATACGATCACATTTCAAAGGAGTTTTTAAACGTTTTTGAAAAAAGGGGCCAAAAAGACCCCTTTAGTGACTCGCATGAGGGTTAATTTTTTCCACAAAAAGATACCCCGTATTGTTGTCAGTAATATTGTCAAAGACACTTTATACCTAAAATGCATGGATTCCAAGGAATCTGAAGTCGAATATTTCAAAACCTGTAGAAATGGGCGGAACTTACCACGCCTATTTAGGTTACTTCCCGACGTAAACTTTCAAAACGCCGTTACACGTGTCTTCTCATTTTCGGTCCTCTTTCATAATCTGTGCGGGGTTTCTTGTAATTTTAAAAAAAGTTCGATTTTGTTGTACAGTGTAAGCGGCTAGCTTTCTTGATTAAAAAATTCAGTATAAAAGAATAAAAGATTGCTACATAGTTCGAATTTGTCGTAGCCGTTACTTATTATTTTTTCAGCAGTAACTCAAGCAAGAATTACATGCTTCTTACTCTTATGTACCGAGGCCTTATTGGCCAAAACTCAATGATTTTTTCATTTGAAAATTTTGCCTATTAGGCGAAGATCATGTTTAATATTAAATTTTGCAAGTGAGAAAGGAAATTATTGACGATGACCCACACAACCACCACTATGTGACATGTTTTGTCTTTGGTAGAGGCACATCAGACATATCGGCTGTGGAGCGGCTTCTCTATCATCTAACTTTTCCTCTTTCAAATGCAATTTTTTTACAACGATGGATTTTTGCCCATTGATTGTATGGCTTTCATGACAAACGCTTTGCGTAGTCTTTGGAAGTTATAAGTTTGGCTAGGAACCCTAACACGCCGTGACAACACTTTTTTCATGTGGTTTTAAAGGACGTGGGTTCAAACCCCAGCCTGGCTCAAGCTGATTTTAATTTATTTTAAAATTCTGCCTATTAGGGCGAAGATCATTTTTAATATTAATTTTAATTAATTTCTCGTAGGAGTCGATCCTAATTTTTTTTTTTGCAAGTGAAAAAGGAAAGCCGCTGATACGAACCCAAACAATTACAACTATGAGCCTCTATACCCCGGATACACTACTGAAGGTTAACCCACTGGGTTTAATAGATCCAGTGGGTTAATCTTTGCTGGTTACATTTATGCTTGGTTTACATTTACGAAATCCACTCGATTTCAACTGTAAATTCCATTGCTCAAACGTCAAATGAAATCCAATCGATTTCAGATGAGTTTTTATTTGACGTATACGCAAAGGAATTGACAGATGAAATCGAGTGGATTTCGTAAATGTAAACAAAGTATTAGCTTCTCGAGGATATAAACTGTCAGCTGATGTTTGTTTAAGGGCTGTTTACACCATATATCAATGTCATATGAGCTGTCATTTCTTTCACCCATTCGACATTCTCTATGTTTGTCAAAATTGACGTCATCCATACAACTTTCAATTTGTGCGTTCATACCTACAAATGTTATTTTCGTATGACATAACCTATAAATATAAAAACAGCTGTTTTTGTCATTGTTTACATTTATTGTTGAGTTGCAAATTTGGGCAAATTTTAATTTTGGTTGAAGGAAAATGAATATCTAGCATGTTTGTTGTGGTAGAATAGGTTTTTGGGGTTATAGAGGCATTCATATTTTTGCCACAAAGCAATCATTTCCAAGACTGCTTCTTTCGACCAATCGATCTGAAAATAACATTATAAACGCCCTTTATTTACTTTTCCAAATATTTAAATATACATAACTTTCCATTTTCTTTTTTAAAAGATTTTGTTTTTCAATTTTTTTTGAGAATGCCAGAAAACAGCTGATAAATTTATGTTTACATACGAGAATGCCGTATCAAATAGAGCGCTCCCTAAATGAAAAATGTACATATGAGTTGCCAAATCATTTTGATAGATGAAACTTTTCATAGTGGTCACACTATGTGTACAACATTCGCAGGTAGAAAATTTGACATCTCATACGACATTGATAGATGGTGTAAACAACCCTTTACGTTTACATACAAAATGACTAATAAAGTCGTGTTTTACACTTTTACAATTTCTCGTATGAGATATCGTACCCTCTTTGCTCATATTGGTATATTTTACACACAGGGATACATTTTTGTATCATGGTATCAAACGTACTTTTTGTTAAAAAAGTGTCTAATGTAAAAATAATAAATAATTTTATGATTTTCAAATAACTTTAGATTTACAGGGTGTTTTTGTAAAAATGCTTGCCTGTCACACGAACCGTTCGTACTAAAACGTATACGTTCAAAATTTGGTTCTTGTAAAATTTTACGAACCATTCGTTTTTATCTGAAAGCTTTCGTCTATTTCATAAAAGCTTTTATATTTCAGGGTTTCCATGATACTCATTTTGTGAATTTTGCATAGGCATCTGCACGTAAAATGTGTTACTTGATGGCAACCCCGATAAACAGATGACAAACAAAAAATAAAGGGCTGTTTACACCATCTATCAATGTCATATGAGCTGCCATTTCTTTCACCCATTCGACATTCTCTATGTTTGTCAAAATTGACGTCATCCATACAACTTTCAATTTGTGCGTTCATACCTGCAAGTGTTATTTTCGTATGACATAACCTAAAAATATAAACACAGGTGTTTTTGTCATTATTTACATTTATTGTTGAGTTGCAATTTTGCGCAAATTTTAATTTTGGTTGAAGGAAACTGAATTGGTAGAATTGGTGTTTGGAGTTATAGAGGCATTCATGTTTTTGCCACCAAACAATCATTTCAAAGACTGCTTCTTTCGACCAATCGATCTGAAAATAACATTATAAACGCCATTTATTTTCTTTACTGAATATTTAAATATACATACCTTTCCATTTTCTTTTTTAAAAGATTTTGTTTTTCATTTTTTGTTTGAGAATGACAGAAAACAGCTGATAAATTTATGTTACATACGAGAATGCCGTATCAAATAGAGCGCTCCCTAAATGAAAAATTTACATATGAGTTGCCAAATCATTTTGATAGATGAAAATTTTCATAGTGGTTACACTATGTGTACAACATTCGCAGGTAGAAAATTTGGCATCTCATACGACATTGATAGATGGTGTAAACAACCCTTAAGAAAAAAATGTAATCAAATTTGTCCAAAAATAATTGTGATAATATGAAGAAACGGATGTACATATACGCGTGTGCTTCTATGGAAATAAATAAAAGTGCATTCCCTTCCAGTTTCCGTGTGTTTTGTGCCATTTATTACTCAAATTATTTAATTTTCATTCAAAACGATGGATCTTTTCCATTCGTTTATTTTTGACGTATTCGTTCGTCTGATTTTGTTACGAAAACCAAAAAAAATACGAAAATAAAAAGCTTTCATTTGTTTGTCACACGAATACAAACGTCAACCGCTATGAAAACCAAATTGTGTCTTCGTTCATGAAATCGACGAACGAATGGGCAAAAACTTTTTACAAAAACATGCTGTTAATAACTCCATAAAATCTCATGCGACCAATCGTAAACGTGTAAAACACGACAAACTCTGTTGCAAAAACAGTTGCAACTTTTGGTACTTTTTGAGTAGAGTTGGATTTTTTTGCACAAATACCGAATACAACACTGTATTTTTGGTGGATTTGTGCCGGATTTAAAATAAACCCAGTAGTGACAGGATTTAATTTTTGTATGGCAAATCTGGTCAGATTTGACTAGATTAAGCAATAAGTCCTCATGAAGTGGGTTAACCCGGCAAAAAGCTGTAGTGTAACCGTTCTACTACCTAATGCGAAACATGTCACATAGTGGTGGTTGTGTGGGTTCGTTTCCTCGGTGTCCCGACAGCTGCGAAAACAGTTGTCAATTTGTGAATGAAAATCATCGATTTCTTTCTGTTTTCCGTTCACATATTTTGTTATTGTTCATGTTCTTTTGTTTTCAACATATTTCAATTATTATCTCACTTATTTTTACAAACATTTGTTACCCCGATTGTCTTCAAAAGCATGATGGACGGCTGGGAGACAGCCGACAAATGTATGTATCATGGCAGAACTACCAGGTAGTGGTATCACACCAGCTGATCGAATATAAAAAGTCAAATCCCTTTATAAAAAAATTATTTTTGTTGTAATTTCCCCCACAACATAAAGAAAGTTTTGACATAACATATTCAAAATTTTACGATGCCACGACCTGGGTAATTGTATCATGGTATGTATGCTAGTAAATCAGGATTGTATTTTAGGACAAATTGTCTTATCTAAACGCCTAGTTAAGTGTTTCCGCCCCTTAAGCGCTCGGCACATACGGTGCGTTGAGCGTCGCGCTACAACAACCACATGCAAAATGTGTAAGTGATGCCAAGTTTTTTGAAAAACAACAACATGGCTGACGCATTAAAGTTAAACATAATTTAACTGTTTTGGGACAACGCATGTCCCAACGTGTCACTAAACGGAACGTATGTGCCGAGGGCTTTATTCCGGTCGAATAATTTTTTATGCAATATATATTAAAAATACCTTTTCAGTGGCAAAGTGAACCTTGTACGTTTGGGTGAATTAGATTTTAATTCGGACACAGATGACGCCCAACCCGAGAATTATTACATTCTACGCATTATTGAACACCCAGAATATCGAATGAATGAACCGTACAATGATATTGGATTAATTGCTTTGACGTCAAATATTAAATTTAGTCGTTATAAGCATCCAGCATGTCTACCACCTGTAAATTTAATCGAAGAACAACAGTCGTCGTTTATTGCCATTGGTTGGGGACATGTCCAGTTTGCAGGAGAGCCATCATCGCATTTAAAAAAAGTCACATTGCAGCCATATTCACATGAAAGTTGTGCCCGTTTGGCACATCGTTCGGAAAGTTTGATGGAGTCACTATCCACATCATTACAAAATTCGCTTTTATGTGCTGGATCTAAACAAATGAAGGATACCTGCCAAGGTGATTCCGGAGGACCATTGTTAATGCAACATCCACAATATCCATGTATGCACATTATAGTTGGTATCACGTCTACAGGTGTCAGTGGATGTGCAACACCCGATGTACCGTCATTTTATACCCGAGTTAAAGATTATTTGAATTGGATGAATGCATATATAAATTAAAATAATTAGTCCTTATTTAGAGAATACAACAATTGATTGGCTGAGGCATTCGTTATGGAATTTCCGTATGAGTTTTTGCAATTTTTGTCATTTTTCCTTTCGCATAATTATGTACGTTTTGAACAAATTTGTGTGAGAAAGCAATTTTCGAAAATTTAAGACATCGGTACATATCAATTTTAATACTTTTTAAAATTTATTTGAAAATAAAAACTAAATTTCTTTGATAATTTTGTTATAGCTAAATAAATTTCAAACAAAAAAATATATGTATTTTGACTTGAAATTAAGACATCAGTCTTTCTGGATGACCATGGCTTTATCATTAAAAAGTACGGGAACACAATCAAAATTTATAGGTTCGTTCCAGTACTTTTTAATGATAAAAGTGTCAAAAGAGCAAACTGTCGAAAATGAGTTCCACATACACATTTTTCCAAAATGTACGGGAACGGAAAAATAGCAGAAACGTCAAAAAACAGGAACAAATGTCAAAGTCGGTGAATCAACCAATCAGAAGCCGGCAAACATGTTGCACATTTTTGCTCGCCCAAATTTGTCGTGTAAAAAGTTTCCAAGATCTATTTAACATGTCACGTAAGTAGCACAACAACAACTCTATTTTGGTCGAAAATTCTTCAATATGTCAAAATGTTTGTTTACGTTTTCATACAATTTATTCACAATAACAAAATATTTGACAGATTGAAACCAATCAGCTGGCCGTTTTACGCCACCTTATAATTTCATCATGAAAGTTTCTAAAGAGAAAGCTATTCAGCGCCATTTTTGTTCAAAGAGAAGTGAACATTTTGCAACTTTTTTGGTGTACGGGAACGCATTTCGGTGAAAAATGTGTTAAATGTGTAAAAACTTTTTAGTTCTGGAACGAAGCTTATGCTAAGATTACATTTACGAAATCCACTCGATTTCAACTGTCAATTCCATAGCTCAAACGTCAAATGAAATCTCATCTGGATTTCATTTGACGTTTAACATATGGATTTGACAGTTGAAATCGAGTGGATCTCGTAAATGTATACCAAGCATTATACTTTAAACCGAAATCACAATCAACGTTTGAGTCAAGATTTGCATTACTTAGTCCCGATTTACATTAGGCGAGTTTACTTGCGGCAATTTTTCTCGTTCCTTTTTAAACTTGCCTCTTGCGTTTATAAAAGGCAATTCTGTTCCTACAAGTTTTGTGTTCAAAACAATGAAAATAATGTCAAATACGAAAAATATAAAAGGAACTGCCTGAAAATTGCCGGTACGAGCAAGTTTTTTCAAAGTTTTTGCCCATTCGTTCGTCGATTTCATGATCAAAGATACAATTTGGTTTTCATAGCGATTGACGTTTGTATTCGTGTGACAAACAGATTCGTAACATTTTACAAGAACCAATTTTTGAACGTGTAGGTTTTAGTACGAACTGTTCGTGTGAAAGGCAAGCATTTTTACAAAAACAGCCTGTTAGTACCGAGCATAAAAATTACAGCCAAATTCTATTTTTCAGATTGAACACGTGTTTATATCAAATTGAATGCCGAAACGAAATGTCAAAAACATGGTAGAACAAGAAAAGGTAGCAGCAATACCCAGCTGACTGAACTGGGTTGTAGTGTTATACTATGTTTACATTTACGAAATCCACTCGATTTCAAATGTCAATTCCATAGCTCAAACGTCAAATGAAATCCAATCGATTTCAAATGAGTTTTCATTTGACGTATAAGCAAAGGAATTGACAGTTGAAATCGAGTGAATTTCGTAAATGTAAACATAGCAATAGTGTCAAATTTCATATGACATTTTATACATTTATTTCTATTTCGATGTACGTTAGGGACATATATTTTTTGAGAAAAAAAATATATCATTCGGAAAAAAACATTTCCCAGAAAGACTTCTTCATATCAATGATATGTAACCTCCTCCAAGTTGGAACGATAAGCCGCGCAGTAAATCACCGCTTGTAGAGGCGATACAACATTTGTTAATATGTGAGGTATTTTGTTAAAATTAAAAAAAAATAAAGCCCTAATAAACATGTGCTTCTTTGATTTCTAAAACAAAACATTGAAACAGCTTCTCCTTTTTCTAAGAATTTCCAGCGACCCCAAACTTTTCTGCAAGAATTCTACTTTCTTCGAGAATTTATGCATTTAGAGGAATGATGTAGAACCATAAAAATTTAAAATGTAACGAATTTTCATTCATGTTTTCCAAAATATTCAACCAAATGTGAAAAATTATTAGTTTTTTAAATTCCAATAATTTATAGACATTTCCTTGTTTTGTTTACAAATACAACTGGCAGTAACGTTACAAACAAAAACAAATTCCTTTGTGGTTGTTGTTCGAGTTGTATTTGTTGTAGTATTAACTTTACCTTATATTTGTTCTACCATGTGTCAAAAATGAAGCCAGGCGAAGAATTCAAAAGTTCAACAATTTCACTTTTCTGCTCTGCACCGAGGCGGAAAAACTAAGCAAAAAAAAAAAATGTATTGTGTTCTCGCCTTTAGCGCTTTTTGGCGGGTTATACTATGTTTACATTTACGAAATCCACTCGATTTCATCTGTCAAATCCTTTGTGTATACGTCAAATGAAAACTCATCTGAAATCGATTGGATTTCATTTGACGTTTGAGCAATGGAATTGACAGTTGAAATCGAGTGGATTTCGTAAATGTAAACATAGTATTAACCTTCTTTATGAGGATTTATTTGAAGCATGGTTTAATAAGAAAGGTTAGCCAAAGCTTTATGCCATTTTAAATTTTTTCATTCGAGTATGCCTAAAACTTCAAAACAATATAAACAAACTGTGTATGTGTGTGTGGTGTTTGAATAATATGCCAAACAATTTTAAAAACAATCGAATTCAATGATTTTTAAAATTGTTTTTAGACCATTTGTATGGAAGAAATTGGTGAGATTTGCATAGAAACAATCAGTTTATCATATCCACAACTCGATTATGTGGAGAAAACTTAACTCTTCATTCAATTTTGGCGTTTTTTATAAAATGCTCAAAAATGCATTGTAAACAAACCCACTTGTTGCTTTTATTTTGAAGTTTTAGGAATTCAAGAAAAACAAGGGTTCTATAGATTTTTTCATTTAAATCTACCTCTTTACTTATACCATGATTTGAAGTAATTATAAGCAATGGAATTGACGGACTTACTTTCTTACACATACATAACCCAAAAGCAGCGACATTTCTATTTATTTCAATGGATTTCAGGTTATGGGTTTTTATTCCGATAATATCGATAGGCAAAACTATCTATCGATATTGAATTTTTAATAATAATCGATATTATCGATAGTGCCATCGATTTTTTGCCAGCTCTTATATGAAGGTTTTACATCGATAACAATAATCGGGCTATTTATCACACCAAACGTCAAAATTTTGGTCTGTTCCAGTACTGCACATTTCTACACATTTTTACTATTTTTTTTCGATAACATAAAGGAAAAATCGGTTATCGGAGTAAAAATGTGTAGAAATGTGTAGTACGGGAACAGACCATTTGTTCACAATAACCTTTGTGTGCGATTTTATTAACTATAATGCATTTTGAGAACTAGTGTGAAAATCAGCTGTTTTTGCCGTTGTACCTATATTATTGTGCCATGATGTGTTCGCAGCTTTCCATAAATTAGTTGATTACCCTGCGTTTACACATGACAGGACAGATAAGTACATGTATTTGTCAAAACCCCAAAACTTGCCTCTGTGACGTAGGCGTCCAGACAACTGCAAAAACAGTTGTCGATTTCTTTTTGTTTTCCGTTTACATATTAGCTTCGTTCCAGAACTAAAAAGTTTTTATACATTTAACACATTTTGCACATTTTTCCCCGAAATGCGTTCCCGTACACCACAAAAGTTGCAAAATGTTCACTTCTCTTTGAACAAAAATGGCGCTGAATAGCTTTCTCTTTATAAACTTTTTACACGACAAATTTGAGCGAGCAAAAATGTGCAACATGTTTGTAGGCTTCTGATTCGCTGACACGCCGACTTTGACATTTGTTACAGATTTTTTGACGTTTCTGCCATTTTTTGTCCCCGTACATTTTGGAAAAATGTGTGCGTTGGACTCATTTTCGACAGTTTGCTCTTTTGACACTTTTATCATTAAAAAAGTACTGGAACGAAGCTATTTTGTTTTTGTTCATGTTCTTTTGTTTTCAACACATTTCAATTATTATCTCACTTATGTTTACAAAAATGCCAAACATTTGTCTTCCCTACTGTCTGTGAAAAACTGATGGACAGCTGGGAGACAGCCGACAAATGTATGTATGTGTTAGTAAACCTGGGATGTAATTGCAGACAGTCTGTCTTGTGTAAACGCCTAGTTAGAAATCAGCTGATCCAACTGGAAAATTCTTATTGGACAAATTTCTTTTTATTGGATATTTGCAAGATCTATTTACAACGGGCTCAATTCTGTTTCAAATGAAAAAAATATGAAGGAAATATTTTTCATTTCAAATTTTTGGTCTGTTCCAGAACTGCAAGAATCTACTAATATTTACTATTTTTTCGATAACATGAAGGAAAAAATGTTATCGTAGTAAAAAATAGTATCTTCTCGCAGGTTTACAGAGCATTTCATAGAACAAGAATCCAGCCCTTTAAAGCTGGGTACACATTGTCAGTTTTGAATGACAACTTTGTTGTTGCTTGCTAGTGTGGCCGTTCATTTTTGTCATTCATCATGCAACCACAAAACATTTTGTTTGTTTTCATTTGACGTATACGCAAAGGAATTGACAGTTGAAATCGAGTGGATTTCGTAAATGTAAACCAAGCAAAACATGGTTAATTACTGAAATTATAAACATTTTAATTGTACCGATTTTTGTCGGTAACTCAAAAAATGAGTTAGAGAATCGCTCTACTGGTCACGTAAGTAGCACAACAACAACTCTATTTTAGCCAAAAATTCTTCAAGATGTCAAAATGTTTGTTTATGTTCTCATACAATTTATTCACAATAACAAAACATTTGAAAGATTTGCGTTTTACGCCAACTAATAATTTCATCATGGATATTTGGAATATGAACTCTGGTTTTTCTTTATTCTACTTCACCCTTTAGGCCGCGGCACATACGGTCCGTTGAGCGTCACGTTACAACAACCACGTGAAAACTTCAAGAACCAACTTGGCATCATTTACACATTTTTCATGCGGTTGTTTTTTTTAACGCATGACGCGACTCATAACGGACCGTATGTGCCGCGGCCTTTAAAATCTCGACCTTCGATCGAACGACTACCAAAGTCGGCAAAGAATAATCGACTCTTTAATGTCGAAAATATCAGAATCTCGGAATCAACGAGAAATGAAAGAGGCACAATCTCGGAATGTGAAGAAAAACAAGTAATAAAGTCAAAAATCTTGAAAGGGGATTCGATCCAAATGAAAAAACGGATTTTTTCAAAAATTGTCATTTGCCAAAGTTTTTTTGTTGTTTTTTCTTTCCTTCGTCTTTCCATCTATAGATCCATTTTAGCATTTTTCGATCTATAGATCCATCTAGTACCGCCATTTTCGATCTATAGATCTTTTGTTTCGCTTTGAACCGTCATTCGCATTGTTTATTTTGTGTTTTTGTGTCTCACGAAAAGAATAATTAATAAATTTAATGACCAAAATAAAACATCAAAATAACTCGCGCTAAACGAAGATAATATAAAAACAAGAATGGATTTATATAAGTAACGCCAATAACACGGAAGAAGCAAAGGAAAACACCAACAATTTATTAATGAAATGTGTGTGAAAAAAGCGCAGGCAGCTTCTTTCGTCTCTATATTTAACCAAACGTCATCCAGCAGAAGGGGGGTTACTGATTAATCCAACAGAAGTACCAACAACAACACAAATAATAATCAAAACTATCAAAAAACGTTGGTACGTACGACTCAGCAGTGATTTGGTGGTCAGACAAGTTGATGAAATAGACAAAACTAAAAGGAAGGAATTGGTAATTACATGCTGCGAATATTCAGCAACTGAAATGAGAGACAATCATCAAAATATCGATCCCGATATGGACATTGAAGATGTGGAATCATCATCACAGGATAATGATATTCCCACAAAAGAAGAATCTGCCAAGGAAGCTCTGCAAACATATCTAACACGAGCTAAATTGAATCCGGCCAAAACAGATAATGAAAAGAGACGCAGAAAGGATACTATTCGTAAAGTAAATAATTTTTTTGATATCAGTTATTGTCTATTTTAAATTTGTTTTAGGTGTTTGGTTGGATAATTTGCGCTCAATCCAATTACCACCAATAGCTAGCTATGATTTGTGCCTCCTCTATGTTGTGTAGATGTGCTGTACACTGTACTTTATGTGTGAATGTTCCTTTTTGTTGTTATTGTTGTTGTCGTCTGGGATGGTGGTGGTAGTGAGTGGTATTTGGGGTGGGTGTGTTTGTGCACATGATAAAAGTAAATGTTGTTACACAGTTGCCAAAGCTTATGATTTTGTTGTGGATTATGATTGTCCTTTACCCTGAATAGAAATGTTTGTGATTGAAAAGATAATAGAAGCAAATTAGTATTGAAAGGAAATCGTACATATACAATTTAGGATGGAGTAAGTTAAACGTATTTTATCGTTTGAACATATCTATATAATATATTACCATCCAGATAGGTTGGTTGTCGTGGCGCATTTTCAGGAGATCGGAATTTATAAAAATTTCGTCCTTTTCAAACTTATGACCAGTTTTCTTTTGTTTTGTGTTTGGTATTGATTCTAAACTATTTTTCTTTCTCTTCTAATTTCCTCCCAGATCTATTCAATATATCGAAAATGTGAATCAACTCATACTCCCGAAGAACGTCGACTTTTGGAAAAACATCCGGAAATTGTGAAACAAGTTAAAAAACGCAGAGAACGTGTGGAAATTTACAAAGAACGTGTTATAGAGAAAGAAGATGATATTGAGGTTATTGAGGGCAAAATCGAAGAATTGGCCAGTATTATATTGCAAGCCAAACACTTGGTATGCTACACAGGTGCTGGCATAAGTACGGCAGCATTAATTCCCGATTACCGCGGCAGTAAAGGTATTTGGACGCTCCTTAAGAAGGGAGAAGATATTGGTGAACATGATTTATCTGCAGCTAATCCAACATATACCCACATGGCTCTTTACGAACTCCATCGGCGTGGAATTTTGCGCTATGTTGTGTCGCAAAATTGTGATGGCTTACATTTAAGATCCGGACTGCCAAAATCATCACTATCCGAAATTCATGGCAACATGTACATCGAAGTGTGCAAACACTGTAAGCCGAACTCAGTGTATTGGAGGCTTTTTGATACCACCGAAATGACTGCCCGTTACTGCCACAAAACCAATCGTCTTTGTCACAAATGTTCGGAGCCACTGAGCGATACAATTGTGCATTTTGGGGAACGTGGTAACATACGATGGCCTCTCAATTGGGCTGGTGCCTGCCAACATGCCGAAAAAGCTGATGTCATTCTATGTTTAGGGTCAAGTTTAAAGGTACTTAAGAAATACACCTGGCTGTGGCAAATGGATAAACCGCCACGACAAAGAGCCAAAATTTGTATTGTAAATTTACAGTGGACACCGAAGGATAACCTGGCCCAAGTGAAAATAAATGGCAAATGCGATCGTGTTATGGAGTTGCTAATGAAACATTTGAAGATTCCAGTACCAGTTTATAGCAAGGAAAAAGATCCCATATTTGCCCATGCTACACTGCTCATGCCAGAAGAGTTGCACACACTTACCCAACCGTTGTTAAAGCAAACGAAAGATGATGACGAAAAGGATGAAACGGGCACACAATCCAGTTCAGCTACTACGGCAGCTGAAGAAACCCAAGACTCGGCAATGAGTTGTGATGAAAGTTCCTGTACGGGTACTGCCACTGAATATCATCGCATAGGTAAGGGACCACGCATACGGACGCCACTTAAACAAATGGGTTCAAGGATTAAAACCAACCTGGAGTTGAAAAATAAAATAAAACAAGAATTAAAATTGGATTCAGGTGCAGCTAATCCGAAGAATGACATAAAAGCAGAGGAGGATAAGAAATCGCAAATCGTTGTTGGAAAAGGTTTGGGAAATGACTTCTCTGGTATCCTGCAAGCAACAAAACAGTATTCAAATGACTCCCCAGTGCTTGGGACAAATGCTTTTAAAACTGAAAATCCAGCTCAAACTGCTGTAGGGAATTCGTCAGCTGAATTCATAAAACTGAAAGATATTGTATCAAAGATTGCAATGAACAACAATACTCAAATTATTGCCACTACAAAATCTGATATTAAGACTGAGGACAAAATCAACGGTTTGTTGAAAAAGGAAAATGACACTACAAAACCGAATGGTCTTTGTGCGGAGCTAAGAAGTGATTCTAATTCTAAAGATGCTGGATGTGCTGCACCACCTTTAGTGCCCAAAATTGAACCAGATTTACTCAACGGCCTGAGAAGTAAGGGTTTCTCGGTAGAAATCAAAACAGACAATGGATTTTATCCAAAAAGCGCAACTCTTCACAGTCCAAAAAAAGAAATAAAACTAGAGCCCAGTAATCCACAACAAATGGCGATAAACTCTCCAATAAAACTGGAACCCAACAGTGAGGTATTGGCTGAAATTGCTGAACTCCATAAGAGTGAACAAATGCTAATCAAACAAGCCACAGAACTGACAAACAGTACCGAAGAATTTCTGGAAAAACTTGGCAATCAAATGGGCATAAAAAATCCCGCCCTAACAGATGAACCCAAACTGTCATTGGTACAAAGTGACAATAGCTTGAATAAACCTTATAATGGCCTTAAAATTCCCAATTCATTGAATCAAACCCCAAAAACTCCAACTCAATGCGTTGAAGTGGCGAATACAAAAACTCCCCAAAACAATTTCCCTTTGCATATTTTAAAGAAATTGCCCAAATGCATACAAGTACAATTCAAAACTGATACTGGCCTAGAATCACAACCATTTAATGGTTTAAAAAATAGCGGCAATAGTAAAATTTCCACTACGATAAGCGTAAAGGAGCCTCCACCTTTGGCACCCATACAAATGTCACCCACCCCCAAGTTGGCGCCGAACCCAAGAATAGTACAAGTGCAAAATATGGCAGCAGATTTAGACGAGGAAACTTTGTCGGCAGATGAAAAACCACCCGAAGATGAACATGTTGATGAGCACATCGAATCACAAATGGACATTTTAAAGAACATGTCCCTGTCATCACCCAAGAAGCTGGGCGATCTAACACCGCAAAGAAGACCTTGTCTAATACGCAAATTACCCTTGTGGTACGATGCCCGTTACGCCTATTCCGGCCTTCATAGTATAGTTTTCCCACCGCCCGATGATCTCAACATTTGGGATTTTCAAGTTGTGCCCAATTTTGCCATGAATCGTTCAGCTGCCCGTTGTGATTTCTGTTTTGATCAATATGCCGAATTCGAATGTCAATTCTATAAGAAATTCCACCTCAATGAAAGGAAGCACAAGAAAAGGGCCCGAAATGGTCGTTTTGTACTCTGCGATTGTTGTTCATATACCGACGAAGATGATGAGGACGATTACGATGAAAATATATCACTGGCTCATATAGCAGCCGCTGAAACAGCCAAACGACAATTGCATTTGAATAATACATTTCCACGTAAACTGGCGCGAACCCAAGCCGGTTGGTATGGCAAGGGTTACAAAAAGAATCGTAGAAGAAAATAGTCAGCAAATGTGTGCGAGAGAGAGAAAAATCAATAGGCTAAGTTATAAGTTATCTTAGGCAATAGATTTCTCTGTTATCTCAAAGGGATTAAGAATAAAAAAACTAAAAATAATATTGTCCAGATAAAAGCTTCCATCATCACGATTTTTTTATAATACTACGAATAAATTAGTTTTTAAGTTTAGCTTTTATTTGTACTTGTATCTGTTTAGTTTTCACAACTTTTGTACATCAATCAGAGAAATAATTTTGAACGTTTTATTTATTTAATTGTACCTACTATGTAAAATTGTAATTGCGCTCTATAGTATTTTAAGTACATATTTGTATAAACTTTCAGTTTATGTTGGTATTTATATTATATACTTATGTTGTAAATGCATATTTTATATGTTTGAGTCCTTACTACTTTTATATTTTCTATATTTTTTGTATTGATGCATAACGTTGCCATTTGTATTTATTGACGATTTCTAAGTTTTAAACAAAACCAATAATTTAAGATGTAATGATGACAGTGTTGTTTATATTTTGTATAAAACAAATGCTTTTATTTAAATATAAAATTATGTTCTTTCTATAGAAAACAGTGTGTAATGTCTGCTTATTTTTAACATTTCCGAATGAGTTAGTTTTGATGTGAAGGACACGCATCTGCATCCACTATTATAAGTGTGGTCCGATACAGAACATCTCTGTGGTTTTCTGAGGAAGTAACATAAGGCTACTATTGACAATTTCGAGTTATTGGTACAGCTACATGTTACCAATAACTTCTTTCAAAGTTCCACAATATATCCGTTTTAGAAAAAGCGAACCTTTCCTATGACCCACTTTAACTTTTCGTTTTTATGAACATAACAGTATTAATAAGACAGCTGAAGTGGCCCATTATACAAATATATTTATGCAAAGGTGGATAAGAAATATTATCCACCTCACACACTAGAGCGGCAATATTTTCCGATAAACTAGTGGCTAGTATTAGTATTTTGGCTCAGTTACTATTATATTTTGATCTTATGAATTGTAGGGATCTCAGTTATAGTACGGTTACATTAGATTTTTTGCCGGGTTAATCTACTTCATGAGGATGTATTTGACGTTTGCGCTATGGAATTGATATTTGAAACCCAAACCCACTGGGTTAATCCGGTTAAATGTAATCGGGGTATTATATTACTTTGTGTGGTAAGATACACACATTTTGTTAAAATATTTTTTCCGTATAAATGTTGTTACTCTATTTTTTTCTTTTTGATTGCCACCCTGTGGGCTTTTTCCTACCCAAAGTTGATCAAAGTTTATATTTTCATCGTAAAATCAATATCAATGATATACCTGCTTTAAAATCTTCCGATTCTTTGGAAAGAAGTTATCCTTATCCGCCATTGCGAGTAAGAGCCTCCTCATGTTTTCAAAATTACACAGCAAAATGTACATATTTGTAGTTCTTCTATGTCTATAATTACATTAGACAATTTTCTGCCATGTTCATACCAGCATTTGAATCACGTTGTTCGCTCTCGTAATTATGTACACGAATTAACCCGTTCATACGACATGGTACATAATTCATAGTAACATGATTCATATTTTCAGACTTTTTATTTACTGATTTTAAAGAAAGTTTCGCCAAAAAGACTAGTAAAACTAACTGATATTAACTGAAAAACTATTTGTCCTTCTTTTAGATATCTAATTAATGTTTAATTATATTATTTTCATTCATCTTTTCTATTTTTTTCTCACAATTTTTGTGTTTTCAGCACATTTTTTAATTTTTGTATTTTTAAAATTAACAAGAGAGAGAACTGCCAAAATAACTTTTTGGTATACAGACTTTCTGACTTTCTGATTTTTATACCCTCCACCATAGTATGGAGGGTTATACTAAGTTTGTTTTTCCGTTTGTAACGCATTGAAATACTCATTTGCGACCCTATAAAGTATATATATTCTTGATCAGGGTAAAATTCTGAGTCGATCTGTTCATGTCCGTCCGTCCGTCTGTGATAATCACTCTAGCATCCACAAAAATGGAGATAGGACGCTGAAATTTTGGGAAAATGCGTCATTTATTTGCAGGCAGGTCAAGTTCGATGATGGGCTATATCGGTCCACGTTTTGGTATAGCCCCCATATAACGGTACCCCCCGATTTACGGTATTTTTACGGTTTTAGCCACATTTTCTGACCGATTTAGCTATAATTTGACATTTAGAGTTCTTAAGTGTCAATAAACTTATATAACAAAATTTGTGGACATAGGTCCAAGTTTTGGTATAGCCTCCATATAACAGTACCCCCGATTTACGGTATTTTGACGTTTTTAGCTGCATTTTCAGACCGATGTAGCTATAACTTGACATTTAGGGTTCTTAAGTGTCAATAAACTTATATAACAAAAGTTGTGGACATAGTTCCTCGTTTTGGTATAGCTCCCATATAACGGTACCCCCCGATTTACGGTATTTTGACGTTTTTAGCTACATTTTCAGACCGATGTAGCTATAATTTGACATATAGGGTTCTTAAGTGTAAATAAACTTATATAACAAAAGTTGTGGACATAGTTCCACGTTTTGGTATAGCCCCCATGTAACGGTACCCCCCGATTTACGGTATTTTGACGTTTTTAGCTACATTTTTAGACCGATTTAGCTATAATTTGACATTTTGGGTTCTTAAGTGTAAATAAACTTATATAACAAAAGTTGTGGACATAGGTCCACGTTTTGGTATAGCCCCCATATAACGGCACCCCCGATTTACGACATTTTGACGTTTTTAGCTACATTTTCAGACTGATTTAGCTATAAATTGACATTTAGGGTTCTTAAATGTCAAGAAACTTATATAACTAGTTCACATAGGCCCATGTTTTGGAATAGCCCCCATATAACGTTACCGCCCGATTTCAGGTATTTTGACGTTTTAAGTCACATTTCTAGACCGGATTAGCTATAATTTGATATTAGGGTTCTTAGTGACCAAAAAACTTATATTCGAAAAAATTATGAACACGGGTCCATGTTTTGGTTAGCCCCATATAACGTTACCTCCCGATTTTCGGTATTTTGAGAATTTTACCTACCGAATTATCTGTAATTTGAACATTTGACATTTGAAATTCCTAGTGGTCTCCACACCTCTCCACCAAAAATTGTCAAGAAAGGTCGATGTATTGATAAAGCCCCCACATAACGGTACCTCCCGATTTTCAGTAATTTGACATTTGAAGTTCTTAGTGGTCACAACACCTCTCCATCAAAAATTGTTAACATTGGTCCATGTTCGGATATAGCTCCTATATAACGGTACCTCCCAATTTTCAGTAATTTTGCAATTTTAGCTACAATTTTTAACCGAACTAACTGTAATTTGACATTTGAAGGTTGTAGTGGTCACCACACATCTGCATCAAGAATTTTCAACATAGCCCCAATATAACGATACTTCCCGATTTTCGGTACTTTGAGGATTTTACTTAAAATGTTTAACCATCGTAGGTCCATGTTTTGGTATAGCCCCAAAACAAACCTCCCGATTTTCCGTACCTATTTGCCTCAGAAACTTGCCATTTGGCCTATAGTGCAATGTCTGGACGCTGTTGTAATTTTTTTTACATATATTTTTAAATAATGGCGCTTATCATTATTTAAAAATATAGATTTGGAAATACTTACAATTTTGTAATAAATTTGATTTTCGCGAATACATTTCTTTCAAACTTTTCAAGAATATTTTGACACCATCGCAAAGGGTACATATTCAGTTAACGGCAATGGCTTAACACAGCTTATTATATCAAGCCGCGATTTTTTTTAGAATTGTTTCTAAATGTTATGTGTTTATTTCAGCTAAAGTCCACATTTTCTTGCTTCAATATTTGAAGAACAAATTGTTTAACAGTGGGTAATGAAATTGATTACTACGAGCGGAGGCAGAGAAGACTATAGTTTCGGAAGCAGCCAAATGTTCTCATCAGTTCCCTTAACCCCTGACTCTGTGTCGATAAATAGGACAATAAGAGAGACCAGAAAATTAAACAAAATGAGTAATTTTGTGCGGTCATCAGATTTAGGAGGATGCCGAAAATTTGCAATAAAGAACTAGTTGAAATTCTATTCAGCCGCTCTTATGAAGTACAGACGCTGTTTGCAGCCGCCAATTCTTTGGACAGCCGTTTTCCTTTTTTATACCCTCCACCATAGTATGGAGGGTATATTAAGTTTGTTTTTCCGTTTGTAACGCATTGAAATATTCATTTGCGACCCTAAAAAGTATATACATTCATGATTAGGGTAAAATTCTGAGTCGTTCTATGCAAGACCGTCCGTCCGTCTGTCTGTGATAATCACTCTAGAATCCACTAAAATGCAGATAGGAAATTTTGGGAAAATAAGTCTTTTGTTTGTAGGAAGGTCAAGTTCGATGATAGGCTATATCGGTCCACGTTTTGGTATAGCCCCATATAACGGTACCCCGCGATTTCCGGCATTTTGGCGTTTTTAGTCACATTTTTAGACCGAATTAGCTATAATTTGACAATTAGGGTTCCCAGTGACCACAAAACTTATATTCAAAAAATTATGGACATAGGTCTTTCCGATTTTCTGTATTTTCAGAATTTTACTTTTTTAACCGAACTAGCTGTAATAACATTTGAAGTTCTAGTGGTCACCACACCTCTACACCAAAAATTGTCAACTTAGGTCCATGTTTGGATATAGCCCCCATATAACGGTACATCCCGATTTTCGGTATTTTGAGGATTTTAGCAACAATTTTAAATCGGAATAGCTATAATTTGACATTTGAAGTACTCAGTGGTCACCATATCTCTGCACCAAAAATTGTCAATATAAGTCCATGTTTGGATATAGCCCCCATATAACGGTACATCCCGATTTTAATTTGATAATTTTAGTTACAATTTTAAATCAGAATAGCTGAAATTTTGACATTTGAAGTACTCAGTGGTCACCATATCTCTGCACCAAAAATTGTGAACATAGGTCCATGTGTGAATATAGCCCCCATATAACGATAGCCCCGATTGTAAGTAATTTGATGATTTTAGCTACAATTTTAAATTGGAATAGCTGTAATTTGACATTTGAAGTTCTTAGTTGTCGCCGCACATATCCACCAAAAATTGTCAACGTAGCTCCATGTTTGAATATAGCCCCCATATAGCGGTACCTCCCGATTTCCGGTATTTTGATGATTTTAGGTACAATTTTTAACTAAACTAACTGTAATTTGGCATTTGAAGTTCTAGTGGTCACCACACCTCTCCACCAGAAATTGTCAACATAGGTCTATGTTTGGATATAGCCCCAAATAACGGTACCTCCCGATTTTCGGTATTTCTAGGATTTGAGCTAATTTTTTTGTCTGAACTACCCGTAACTTGACATTTAAGGTTGGCTGCAGGCAACTTCTCCATCAAACAATAATTAACAAAGGTCCATGTTTTGGTATAGCCCCCTACCATGCCTACCGATATTCGGTATTTTGAGGGTTTTGGCTACATTTTTTGACTGAACTACCCGTAATTAGACATTTGAGGTTCCCTACAGTCACGAAAATTCTTAGCAAAGTGTTAGCACGTTTAGGTATAGCCCCCATATAACGGTACCTTCCGATTTTCGTTATTTTAATGGTTTTAGCTAAATTTTTTAACTGAACTACCCTTAACTTCACTTTTGAGGTTCCCTGTATACACGAAACTTCTTTACAAAAAATTATCAACATAGTTCCATGTTTTGGTATAGCCCCCACATAAAGATACCTTCCGATTTTCGATATTTTAAAAGTTAAGGTTCCCTGCAGTCACGAAACTTCTTAACCAAAAATTGTCGACATAGGTCCATGTATTGGTATAGCCCCAATTATCACTGTAATACATTGTCAAAATAGGTCCGTGTTTCGGTATAGCCCTCATAAAACGATAACTCCCTATTTTCGGTATTTTGAGAATTGTATCTACATTTTTTACCTAAATATCGGTAATTCGACATTTAAGGTTCCCAGTGTTCGCAAAACTTCTCCACTAAAAATTGTCAACATACACGTGCGTATTTTGCTGTAGCTCCCATATAACGGCACCTCCCGAGTTTCGCTATATTAAGTACTTTAGCGACAATTTTTAATCGAACTAGCTAGAATTTCTCCTTCATTTTTCAACCGAAACATAAAACTTCTCCATCAAATACTATCAACATAGGTCCATGTTTTGTTATATCCCCTATATGACGGTACCTCCCGATTTTTCGTGTTTTTAGGTGTTAGTTCAGAATATTTTGGGGTGGAGGGTATAAAAAGTTCGGCCCGGCCGAAATTAACGCTTTTTTCCTTTTTTTTTGGTTAGCCCCGCATATTTTATTTTTGCCGTACCCGTCATATCTGTTGAGCGTTCCCCTATCCACCACCTGGGGAGGCGTCTGATGGGAGAAAAAGCGTGGAAAAAAATAACTCCGTATGGATAAAATATGTCGCAGTCATATAAAAGTAATTCTGCGGAAAACTAATGTCCAGGGGTAGTGGAGTAGGGTATCACATGGTCGGCCCTGTCCGACTATATCCCTCCATTATTTGTTAATATATATAGAAGATAGATATTGAAATATACATATTTACATATAATAATATACGTAAGTATGAATGTGTGTATGTATTTGTGGCCTGCGGCCATCTAACGTACATATTTCGTTTCTTGCTGTCTTATTACCGACCAATGTCCATCAATTCTTGTAAACTCGCCATCATAAGTGCAAGTAACTGTGTATTTGTATGTGTTGTGTGCTTCATGATTGAAAATCCACGTTAGCCTGTCCCTATGTAGCCTCCGTTAAGATCTATTCTATTTTAAATTAAAATGCCATTGTGAAATTTTTGTTATTACATATTTTCTTTTCAATTTGAATTAGCCAGCTAGGCAGGCAGTTGGGTTGAATAATGCCAGAGAGTGGATTGCCAACCACGCAGCAGTGGTTATGTTTGGAATACATCAATGTTTGAATGACTACCGGAATGAAATGGACCATATCAAGGCAATGACATGGAAATTGTTGTAATTGAAAAATAAAATTGATAAAAATAATGTTATTGTTGTTTTTTCTCTTTTTTTCGTTTCAAACAATGGCCTATTAGGCAAACATGGCAATTGTATGGAATTTTTTGAATTTCGTTTAGCACGAGAGGGTGGTGGGAGATTGTAATATAGGGAATGTTACTAACATTTGTAGATAATTAGAATTCTAATGGATTGCCAAAGTTAATTTAGTTTTACGCCCAGTGGCCTTTTGGGAATATTGGAAATGTAACAAAATCAACGACTAACAAGGCCAGCAGTTCGATGAACAATTTTAAAATATGAATTATCCAAAGCTTTGGCGATGGAAGGCGTTTCTATGAACACACCGCCGTATCTATCACACAAACTGAGTTCTTATTTTTGGAATCATAATTAAAATATTGCTATTATTTTCGAAACTTTGTTTAATGAAATTTGAATCTCAAGGATAGATTAAATGGAATTACTTAACATTTTTTCCGTACCTTCAATAACATGTAGATAGGTAATTAGCAAAAGCCTCGGGACCAAACAAAATAATCTTAATTGTGAGAAGAAATCTAGGTTGTTTATTAAATTATATTTGCTTGGTGACGAAAAGGATGATAAATAGCAAGCAAGATTTTGACTAATTCTAGATTCCTCTTTCATCGAGAGGATTGTTTTCATATGACTTTCTAGTAGAGGCAACTTTACTTATACTCATGACTGTTGTGTGTATGGTATGATAACAAGTGAAGTTTATTTAGTAAAGTTCATGTTTATATACATAACAAAAGAAAGACCGGGCGTTACAAATTATATTAAATTTACATAGGTATGTGTTTACACTACATCACCCCTTTTTAATTCAATTAAGATAAAGTGTAAAATCGTAAACATATTTTAATTACATATTGTTGAATACTCAATTTTTCTAAGTACAAGATTTTTCAAATATGGTATTTAAATTTTATATTATTGTTTTTAAAGTTTTAGCCTTGAAGGCGGTTTAACATTTCTGCCAGCTTGGGTAGTATAAACATTGTTTTGTAAATTAGATCTTTCAACTGAGTTACAATTTTCAATATCAGTTCTATCATTAGGTGATTGCTGTATATTGTTGGTTTCCTTTTCCAAATTATAATCCATTGGTCTTAATATTTCATTTCTTGGCCATATGTGCTCTTCATTTCTTCTATACAACCTGCCCTCTTCATCCCTAACAACATAAGATCTTGGCTCGTTTAAACTCTCAGTGATTTCTGCAGGATACCAAAACGACGAAGGATTTCTTTTAAACATTACTTTATCACCTTTGTTTACCTTTCTATATCTCTTCACGGTTTTGTTAAAACGATCAATACTTTTATTGGTCAATTTATTAAAATCTTGTATATATTCCTGCTTATTTATGAGAAGAGGCTCTAATTTAGATGTAAGTATTGGAAGGTTGCACAATGGTCCCAAATCCAAATTTTCTGGCCAAAACTATTTCAACGTCCATTTTGTATTGAAATTAAATATTATTTTTAATAAATGTGTACAAACAGCAATTCTTACGTTTTATCTACCAAAATGACCAAAAACTGTCAAAATTTGTTGAACATTGACCTATGTTAACAATTTTTGGTACGAAGGATTCATATCTTCCAAGAGGTCGAAATACCAAATTTCAGCCGAATCGGTCATAAAGTGTCGCTAAAATTCACAAAATATCTAAAATCGGACGGTACTTTTATGTGAGGGCTATGACAAAAAATGGACCTTTTTTCAAAAAACTTACACATACTTGTTTTCTACACTCTGAAACCCTTAAATATGAATTTTAAGAAAAATCGGTTGATAGATGTAAGTATTACCGTTCTATTTCAATTGGATACTACGTACAGTCACAACAGGTATTTACAAAAAATTCTCCCATCTTAAAATAGAAAAATCCACTTTATTTTAACTGTGGCAAATTTGAGCAAGAATTTATTTCTCAATTTATTAGTTCAGACCCCCAGCTATCTTCCAAAATCAATTTGGAGGTGGACAAACTTGGACATTTTTTTAAAGTTTAAATATATTTTAAAAATATTTGTAAAAAATAATTTTTAATATATGTATAAAAATTGTTTTTATTACGCTAATTTTACAAATTTCATCGCCCTTTTTGTAAATATTATGAAAGTATTCATTAACAGCTTCCCGATTCATAATAACTTTGGTCTCACTTCTGTATATTTATGCAGCGACGCAATACAACAAAAATTGTATATTTTACAGCACAAAGTCCGTTTTATTTTTACATGAAAAAGTGTCAACTTTGGTACTGCGCCAATCAACGAATACTAAAGTTATTTACAAAAACTAATTATTTTCAGATGACTTTAGGTGTTTTTTTATTATTCCGTGCAAAAAAAGTTAAAATTTCGAAACTTCAAAAATAGAGTTTTGGCCAAAAATTTCCTGATTGAAACCTATGTGGGTTGGTACGTAATTTTCTTGACATCAACACTTCGGACGGACTAGGTAACTTTCCTTGGGGGGTAGTCCTATAATGCAATAGGGACAAATACGGATCATCATTTGTTTCTGAACACTTTTTTAAAATCTTTTTCATTATTTGTATTGATCTTTCAGCGAGTCCGTTTGACCTCGGCATATAAGGAATTGAGGTGTTATGTATTATACCCCAGGTTGAACAAAATTTTTTGAACTCTTTTGAGTTGAGAGGTGGTCCATTATCGCTTATCAAATACTGCGGTATACCATGTCTGGCAAATATAGATTTAAGACAAACAATAACCTGTGAGCTACTGTAGCCTGTATTTAATAATGATACCTCAAAATATTTAGAAAAATAATCTACAATCAATAGATATGTTTTACCTCCATATTCAAATAAATCACATCCTAATTTGAACCATGGGATATCAATTATGTCATGTGACAACATTTCATTTTTTGCTTGTGAATTTTGAAACTTTATACATATCTCGCAACCTGACACAAGATTAAAAATATCAGACTTGGGAATTAATATTTTATCTTCCATTAGAATTATTCCTTCAACTACAGACAAATTGTGACGAATTTTAAAATATGGCATTAAATCAGGCTCAATTTTATTTTTGTATTTAGGCCATCCATTTAAAATATAATAAACTAGCAAATGCCCGCTACTTCGTATGCGGAAAGGGAACAAAATATATATAAACAATATTTAATACGGGAATGGTGAATACTGGAGATTCTGTTGTACTAAGACCTATTTTTATTACCAATATATTTTCGATTGTAGTCAGAACTTACAAAAAAAGCTACCATATTTTTTATTTCGAATTTCCAAAACTACGTATCATATTGCAAATTTCAGATTTGACTCCTGGTTTTACCCCTTCACTAACACAGCATTCAATTCCAATACGAATTTCCAAACACTAAACTTTATCTCACCCCTTTACAACAACAATAACGCACATTCACAATTCAAGGTTCTAGCTTTAGCGGTTTCGCCCAGAACCCGACTAGGTCCGTTAAATTGTTGGCATTCAAAATGGCCATAAAACTCCACGTTTTCGTATATCCCCATATAACGGTACCTCTCGACTTAGTGTATTTTAAAAGAAGAACAAATCTATATTGTCCAATTTTCTTTAAATATGCACCTTGAATACTCAGAGGATATACAAGTTTAATTTAACAAATATCCACTTCAATCCACGTTTATTAGAAGAGTTATTTTGAAGATTTAGAGTATTTTAAAGATCTTCTGCTCATTTTCCAATCGAAATTCGGAATTTGTGGCATGAAAGGTCAGAAAACTGTTATTAAAAAAAAATTGTACTTAATGTGCACGGGTATGTCAACCGTATATAACGGAAATTTTTTTGGACGCATTTCAATTTAGGTTTTTTTATTATCAGGGGGTAAATAACTTCTAGTTAACAAAATTGTCGCATTTGACCACGTTTTCAAATTAACATACCAAAGCGGTCAGAAGAAAAAACATTTTTTGAAAAGATACTTCACGTTTGACTTCTTAATTTCAGTAAATTATTTAGAAACGCCTTGGCGTTAACATCATATCAATGGAACAATATTCAGTACAATTTTTCAAACTCAAAACTTTGTCTCAAATTTTAGAGTGATCTTCATAACAAATATTTTTCCATTTCGTATTTTTTGTACAAATAGCGTATTTCCAAATTATATAATCCCAGCTTTGTTGCTACACCCAACACCAAATTTAGTACCTTAACTGTTTACACAATACCAAAATGGTTTTGGTACCAACATGTTACCCAACTTTTCGTACACATAGGTAAACGTTTCAAAAATTACTTCCTTATATTCAACATATATCCTAACCCCAATTCACTTTTCCAGCTTTATCTGTTCCCCTGAAACCCATTATAGTACTATCTAGTACTTTTTGTATAAATAAGTACGAATTTTCAAAACCTCCTACCTACCTCCACTTTATAGTACGTTTATATATAACCGGATTTAACAAGCCCACTGGGTTTTAAATGTCAATTCCATTGCTTATATTTCAAATAAATCCTCAAAAAGAAGGTTAACCCGGCAAAAGGCTATAGTATAAACATGGCATTAAACACCAATTGCTAATCTAAAACCAACTACAAAATTCCAGTTTTACCATTTACAAAATCAAAAATTGTACAAAATGCTATACCAAATACCAAAAGGTACCAAATTTTGTACCATTTAGCACTTTTCGTACACGATTTTCCAAAGTGTACTTTCATATCTCAGCTCTATCCGTTCACCTAAACCCAAATTATAGCCAATGTAGTTCCATTTAGCACTTTTCCATAAGTACGAATTTCCAAAACTACCTCAATCCTACACTCCAACAGTAATCTGTTCAAGCAAATACAAATTGTTGCGAATTCCGTACCATTTAGTACTGCTTCGTGCACATTAGTACGATTTTCCAAAGCTAACTGCATATCTCAATTCTATATTCCAACACTAATCTCCAAATTTCAGGATTGCAGCTCCTCAAATCCAAATCATACTAAACTCACTACCATTTAGGACTTTTCGACCTTTGGTACATCTTTCTTAGTCTTCATCAGTGACCCCCATTCCAAATTTCAGGATTCCGGCTCTATTCGTTAACCCATATCCAAATTGTACTATATTAAGTATCATTTAGTACTTTTCGTATACTTTTAATTCAAATTTCCAAATACCTTTCTTTTTTTACTCTCCATCAGTGACCTTCATTCCAAATTTCATGATTCCAGCTCTTATCGTTCACCCAATCCCAAATTGTACTAAATTTAGTACCATTTATTGCTTTTCGTACACTTAAAGTTCGAATTCCAGAAACCTATCATTTTTACTCTTCATCAGTGATCCTCATTCCATATTTCAGGATTCCAGCTCTATCCGTTCACCCAAATCCAAATCGTACTAATTTGGTACCATTTAGTACTTTTCGTGCACTTATAGTTCGAATTTCTAAAAACCTTTCTTTGTTACTCTCCATCAGTGACCCTCATTACAAATTTCAGGATTCCAGCTCAATCCGTTCACCAAAATCCAAATTGTACTAAATTTAGTACAATTTAGAACTTTTCGTGCACTTATAGTTCGAATTTCCAAAAACCTTTCTTTGTTACTCTCCACCAGTGACCCTAATTTCAAATTTCAGGATTCCAGCTCTATCCGTTCACCCAAATCCAAATTGTACTAAATTTAGTACCATTTAGTACTTTTCGTACCCTTATAGTTCGAATTTACAAAAACATTTCATTGTTACTCTTCATCAGTGACCCTCATTCCAAATGTCTGTATTCCAGCTCAATCCGTTCACCCAAATCAAAATTGTACTAAATTTAGTACCATTTAGTACTTTTCGTACCCTTATAGTTCGAATTTCCAAAAACCTCTCATTGTTACTCTTCACCAGTGACCCTCATTCCAAATGTTTGTATTCCAGCTCTATCCGTTCACCCAAATCCAAATTGTACTAAATTTAGTACCATTTAGTACTATTCGTGCACTTATAGTTCGAATTTCAAAAAAAAAAAAACTTTCTTTGTTACTCTCCACAATTGACCCTAATTTCAAATTTTAGGATTCCAGCTCTATCCGTTCACACAAATCCAAATTGTAATAAATTTAGTACCATTTAGTACTTTTCGTACCCTTGTAGTTCGAATTTCCAAAAACCCTTTGGTACATCTTTTTAACTCTCTATCAGTTACCCTAATTCCAAATTTCAGAATTCTAGCTCTTCCCGTTTGCCTAATACCAAGGGTACCATATTTAGTACCTTTTAGTACTTTTCGTACACTTCTAGGTCGAATTTCCAAAAACCCAGCCTTATCTCACCCCTACACACCAACATCAACCTACACCCAAAATTTCAGCTTTCTAGCTTCAGTCAGTCAGTCAGTGAATACCTCACCTCACTGCTCTTTTATATATATAGATTAGTTTCTGAAATACTTCATCGGATTTTGTGTGGTTCGCAATTTCATTTGCATTTGAAGAAGGATTGTTAATGCATGATTTTATTAAATTAATATGTAATGACGCCTCGTTATCGATTTCATCTAAAACAGTTTCCTTAAGAGCATTCCTTGACAATGTGTCTGCGACGTAAAGGTATTTTCCTGGCTTATATCTTACATCAAGATCATAACACTGTAGCCGTAACATAAACCTTTGAAGTCTGGTTGGAATTTTGTATAATGGCTTATTAAATATGGAAACTAATGGCTTGTGATCTGTTTCGACAATTACTTGCTTCATACCATATACAAATTGATGAAAGTCCCGGGCCACACTAGAGTAATTTCAATGAAATTTTGACATGAAATTATGCGTCTCTAGATCGAGTTACATAGTAGAGGAAAATCATGAAATTGCTGTAGTGGGGAATTCGACCTAAGAACACCTAATTTCATGAAATTCACTTTAGTGTGGACCGGGACAAAACGAGTGCAACCAAAAAGAATTGCAAACAACTCTTTTTCTATCTGAGCGTATCTACTTTGTGCATCCGTAAGAGATGCCGAAGCATACGCAACCGGACGACGATCATGAAGTATAGCAACACCAACTGCATTCTTTGAAGCATACACTGTCAAAGTCAAAGTTTTTAATGGATTAAAATATGTTAAAAGTGGAGCTTGTGTCAATGCACGTTTTAAACTTTTGAATTCTTTGTCATGATTCTCATTCCAATGCCATTCTATATCTTTCTTCAAAAGTTCCCGTAAGTATTTATTATTTTCTGACAAATTTTGAATATATAAGCCAAAGTAATTAATCATGCCTAAAAATCTTTGAAGTTCGGTCTTATTCGTGGGATTTGACATATCGACTATTGGTTTAATTTTTTCTTCATCTGCTTTAATCCCGTTTTTGTTAAAAATATGACCTATAAACTTGACCTCCTCTACAAAAAATTTTGACTTTTCCTTATTAAATTTAACTCCTACTTCCTTGGCTCGTTGAAGAACAGCCTCAAGTGTTTTATCATGTTCTTCCTTTGATTTGGCATAAATTAGAAAATCATCAATATAAATTATTAATCCACTAATACCACTGAAATGTTTAATCATCTCCCCATGAAACATTTCTGGGGCCGCGTTAATACCAAAAGGTAAACGAAGAAATCTATAACGAGCAAATGGCGTGTTAAACGTACATAATTTTGATGACTCATCGTCCAATGATAGCATCCAAAAACCACTGTTTGCATCTAGAACACTAAAAAATTTGCAACAACTCAATTGAGCTTTACTGAATTCAATATCTGGAAAAGGAAAATGTGGACGCAAAATTGCCTTATTTAAACTACTTGGATCTAAACAAAATCTTAATTTTCCATTGGATTTTCGGATTAACACAATAGAGTTCACCCATTCAGTTGGCTCTTCCACAAATTTTATGACATTTAAATCATCCATTCTTTTTAATTCATTTTTTAAATATGTATCTTGGTGGATCTATAACAGGCTCAACGTCTGGTTTAACTACCAGTTTGCATTTAGTATTGACTTCACCTAAGCCATCAAAAATATTTTCAAATTTATTTAAAATATCACTACAAGATACAGCATTCACTTTTCTAATTAAACACATTTGTTCAGCTAATTGAAGACCTATAATATTCTTACATGGTAAGTCTAATACAAACAAGTAAAAAAGCGTTAAGTTCGGGCGGGCCGAACTTTTCATACCCTCCACCATAAAATATTCTGAACTAAAATGGAATAATTAGTTTTCATTCCTGTCCCCAACTTTATGTGGGTACGTTATAATGTCAGATAATGTACATAACATGTTTCATTCGGTAGGCAATTGTATGTTGACAATTTTTGGTTTGCTAGAAATTGGGAGGTACCGTTATATAGGGGTTATAATAAAACATGGACCTATGTTGACAGTTTTTGATGGGAGCTTTTAATGTCAAATAACTCCTAATTTGGTTAAAAATTTTAGCTAGAATCCTCAAAATACCGAAAATCGGTACATAACGTGGGAACTTCAAATGTCATTAACAGCTAGTTCGGAGGTATGTGTTAAAATCATCAAATTACTGAAAATCGGGAGGTACTTTTATATGGGAGCTTTATCAATACATCGACCTTTTTTGACAATTTTTGGTGGAGAGGTGTGGTGACCACTAAGAATTTCAAATGTTCAAATTACAGATAATTCGGTTAAAACTTGTAGGTAAAATTCTCATATCCGAAAATCCGTTATATGGGGATACCGAAATCCGTTATACCGAGGTACCGTTATATGGGGCTATACCAAAACATAGACCTACGTTCATAATTATTTCCAATATACGTTTTTTGGTCACTAAGAACCCTAAATATCAAATTATAGCTAATTCGGTCTAGAAATGTGAATTTAAATGTCAAAATACCTGAAATCCGGCGGTAACGTTATATGGGGGCTATTCCAAAACATGGACCTATGTCCACTAGTTATATAAGTTTATTGACATTTAAGAACCCTAAATGTCAATTTATAGCTAAATCGGTCTGTAAATGTAAATAAAAACGTCAAAATGCCATAAATCGGGGGTACCGTTATATGGGGGCTATCCCAAAACGTGGACCTATGTCCACAACTTTTGTTATATAAGTTTATTGACACTTAAGAACCCCCGTAAATCGGGGGTACCGTTATATGGGGGCTATACCAAAACGTGGACCTATGTCCACAACTTTTGTTATATAAGTTTATTGACACTTAAGAACCCTAAATGTCAAATTATAGCTACATCGGTCTGAAAATGTAGCTAAAAACGTCAAAATACCGTAAATCGGGGGTACCGTTATATGGGGGCTATACCAAACGTGGACCGATATAGCCCATCATCGAACTTGACCTGCCTGCAAACAAAAGACGCATTTTCCCAAAATTTCAGACAATTTTGGTGGGGGGGTGTGCTGACCACTAAGAACTTCAAATGTCAAATGTTCAAATTACAGTTCGGTTAAAACTTGTAGGTAAAAATCTCAAAATACCGAAAATCAGGAGGTACCGTTATATGGGGCTATACCAAAATATGTACCTGTGTTCATAATTTTTTATACCCTACACCACTATGTGGGGAGGGTATTATAAGTTGGTTTTGGCCAAAAAGTTTGTAACGCATCGAAATAATGGTCGTAGACCCATACTTATATATACCAAAATGAATGTCTCGACGAGCTGAGTCGATCTGGCTATGTGTGTCCGTCCGTCAGTCCGTCCGTCCGTCCGTCTGTCCGTCTGTCCGTCTGTCCATCTAAACCTTGTAATCACGCTACAGGTCGCAATTTTGATCGGATCGTCACGAAATTTTGGGTGTTGATGAGGGTCCCGGAGAGGAAGAAGCCTATTGATTTTGGTGATGGCCGGATAATATTTAGGGGTCGGAAAGGGCAAAAAACGTAGGTGGATAAAAAGACAAGGTTTTTTTCCAAAGCGAATATCTCAGCTTCTATATGGGGTATACCAAAAGCAAAACCTGGAAATGAAAGCAGAAAATATCACCTTTCGAATGATGTAAAGTAGGTGCTCGTAGGTGATCAAACAACGAAGATATCACAATAGTAGACAATAAAACCCCAATTTTAATTTTTGCGATTTTAATTATATTGACGAATATCACAGCTTTGGATAAAAATTTTCCAAAAGCAAAGCCTGACTATGAAAGTAGAACATCCCGTCTTTACAATGATGCAAACTAGGTCGGCGTAGGTAACCAAATAACGGAGATATCGCAATAGTCGGTAATACATCCCATTTTTCTATTTTTTGGAAATCACGCTACAAGTCGCAATTTTGATCGGATCGTCACGAAAATTTGAGGGTTAATGGGGGTCTCACAGATGAAGAAGCCTATTGATTTTGGTGATGGTCGGATAATATTTAGGGGTCGGAATGGGCAAACACTTATTTGGAGAAAAGTCAACATTTTATTTCAAAGCCAATATCTCTGTTTTTTTAAGAGGTATATCAAAAGCAAAACCTGTCCAGGAAGGTAGAAAATATCATCTTTACAACGATGTAAAGTAGGTTGTCGTAGGTGGTCAAATAGCAGAGATATGGCAATAGTCGATAATGCATCCCATTTTCCGATTTTTTTGTAATCACGCTACAGGTCGCAATTTTGATCTGATCGTCACGAAGTTTTGGGGGTTAAATGGGGTTCCCAAAGGGAAAGAAGCCTATTGATTTTGATGATGGTCGGATATTATTCAGGGGTCGGAATGGGCAAACACTTATTTGGAGAAAGGTCAACGTTTTATTTCAAAGCCAATATCTCTGTTTCTTTAAGAGGTATATCAAAAGCAAAACATGGCAAGGAAAGTAGAAAATATCACCTTTCCAGCGATGTAAATTAGGTTGTCGTAGGTGGTCAAATAGCAGAGATATGGCAATAGTCGATAATGCATCCCATTTTCCGATTATTTTGTAATCAAGCCACAGCTTGCAATTTTGATCGGATCGTCACGAAATTTTAGGGGTTAATGGGGGTCCCACAGAGGAAGAAGCCTACTGATTTTAATGATGGTCGGATAATATTTAGGGGTCGGAATGGGCAAAAACTCATTTGGAGACAAATTCAAAGTTTTATTCTTTGTGAATACATTGGCTTTTAGTAGGGGTATTCCAACGGCAAAACCTGTCAATGGAAGAAGAAAATATTACCTTTACATTGGCGTAAAGCAGGTTGGCGAAGGTGGTCAAACAAGGTAGATACCACAATAGTCGGTAATGCATCCAATTCTTCCATTTTTTGCAATCAAGCTACAGGTCGTAATTTTGATCGGATGGTCACGAAAGTTTGTTTGCTTATGAGGGTCCCAGAGAGAAAGAGGCATATTATTTTTGGTGGTAGTCGGATTATATTCCCTAAAAGAAATGTTTACCAGTGAAAACCTTATGCACAGGGGTAGTGGTGTAGGGTATCACATGGTCGGCCCCGTCCCGACTATAGCCTTTGCTCACTTGTTTGAATATAAGTTGTTTGTTCACTAAGAGCCCTAAATATCAAATTATAGCTAATTCGGTCTAGAAATGCGACTTAAATCGTCAAAATACCTGAAATCGGGCGGTAACGTTATATGGGGGCTATTCCAAAACATTGATCTATGTCTACTAGTTTTGTTATATAAGTTTATTGACATTTAAGAACCCTAAATGTCAATTTATAGCTAAATCGGTCTGAAAATGTAGCTAAAAACGTCAAAATACCGTAAATCGGGGGTACCGTTATATGGGGGCCATACCAAAACGTGGGCCTATGTCCACAACTTTTCTTATATAAGTTTATTGACACTTAATAACCCTAAATGTCACATTATAGATAAATCGGTCTGAAAATGTAGCTAAAAACGTCAAAACACCGTAAATCGGGGGGTACCGTTATATGGGGGCTATCCCAAAACGTAGACCAATAACCACAACTTTTATTATATAAGTTTAGTGACGCTTAAGAGGCCTAAATGTCAGATTAGAGCTAAATCGGTCTGAAACTGTAGCTAAAAACGTCAAAATACCGTAAATCGGGGGGTACCGTTATATGGGGGCTATACCAAAACGTGGACCTATGTCCACAACTTTTGTTATATAAGTTTATTGACACTTAAGAACCCTAAATGTCACATTATAGCTAAATCGGTCTAAAAATGTAGCTAAAAACGGCAAAATACCGTAAATCGGGGGGTACCGTTATATGGGGGCTATACCAAAACGTTGACCTAAGTCCACAACTTTTGTTATATAAGTTAATTGACACTTAAGAACCCTAAATGTCAAATTATAGCTACATCGGTCTGAAAATGTAGCTAAAAGCGTCAAAATACCGTAAATCGGGGGGGGGGGGGGGGGGGGGTACCGTTATATGGGGGCTATACCAAAACGTGGACCGATATAGCCCATCATCGAACTTGACCTCCCTGCAAACAAAATACGCATTTTCCAAAAATTTCAGCGTCCTATCTCCATTTTTGTGGATGCTATAGTGATTACCACAGACAGACGGACGGACGTGCACAGATCGACTCAGAATTTTACCCTGATCAAGAATATATATACTTTATAGGGTCGCAAATGAGTATTTCAATGCGTTACAAACGGAAAAACAAACTTAATATACCCTCCATACTATGGTGGAGGGTATAAAAAGGGGATAATACAAAGTGCGAAATCTGACTTTTGGCCAGTAAAATGGGCTGTTTGACCTATAGTGCGATGGAGGAATATAAGAAGTAAATTTTGTAGACAGGGAAGCTGCCCCTTGTCTTAACATGGTCGCAAACCGTGATAGTTGCTTAATATAAATTTGTTTACATTAGATACCAGATTTTTATCTAGTAAATGCCCCTTAATAATGATTTAAGCTTTCAAAATGATATGTTTTTATTACTACTCGGTGATCCGGACACCGCCAAAACATGTGGTGTCCGGATTATCGAGATTATACTGTATTTGTAAAATGTGGTCCCTCAGCCATGAAAAACTAAAACATATAAGTCTCAATAAGCGGGAGAATTCGACTTAGGCATTTTTTAACTTTCGGTTTGACAATGGACCGAAGAAGTAACTTACCACTGAAATGTCTGAAAATTGGTACTTAGTCTTCTCTGGGAGTATACAACTTTTCACCTGAAATTTGTCGGTATAGGTCCACGTCTTCATATAGCCCCCCTTAAAAACGGTATCTCCCTGTAATGACTGAAATTTGGTACTTAGTCTCCTTTGGGGGTATAAAACTGAAATTTGTCGGTATAGGTCAACGTCTTCATATAGCCCCCATAGAACGGTACCTCCCGATTTTCGCTATATTGAAGGTTGTGGCCTCTATATCTCCCCGAAATGGCTTAAATTTGGTACTTAGTCTTCTTATAGTCCCTATGCACCATAAATTTGTCCGATTTTTGTTATTTTGAAGGTTGTTGCCTCAATATCCCCCGAAAAGGCTGAAATTTGGCATTTAGTTTTCGTTGGGGTATACAATTTTTAACCTTAAATTTGTCCCGATTTTCATGTATTTTGAAGGTTGTGGTTTTAATATCCCACCGAAATTGGCACTTAGTCTTCTTTGTGGGTTTAAAACTTCCACTTGAAATTTGTCGGTATTGGTCTTTATATAGCGCCCATATAACGGCGCTCATAGATTTTCGATATTTTGAATGTTTTAGCCAGTGGTACAAAACATTACAACAGGTACAAAACATGCCTTGCAAAAAATCGGACAGCATACGTCCACTTTTTGCCAAAGGACCCATGTAGAGGTATCACCAAATTTAAGATTTTTTTGAAGATTTTAATCACATTTTCCTACCAAACTGGTGGTTAATTGGAATTTGGTTTTCCCAGAAGATAGAAAACTTACTCGCAAAAAACTATCCACATACATATTTGTAGGTTTTAGTCTAACCCGAAAAAACACAATTTTTGCCCAATTTTATGTATTTCGAGGGGTTTTTGTCCAATCTTCGAACCGAGATTTGCTGAAATTTGTTATTGTGTTAGTAAGAGAATAGAAAGAACAACGATGAGCTCTTTTAAAGAGTGTTGCTTGAATTTTAGGATAGCCAAAGTTTGAGCACAAGTTGAATATATTACCACGTGCCATTTGGGCCTCGAAGTTTCTAAGTAATTTGTATAGGGCCAAAGGTGAATTTTCACGAAATTGCTCTAAAGGACACATTTGTTGTCCAATCGAAAAGAAAGTTTTACCAGTTCATCTCCTACAATCTTAAAATCTAACACAACTAAAAACTATGTTGTTACATTTTCCTTCAGAAGTGGATGTACCTTGGTATTTTTGAATCTCAGTGGGTAGAAAACCTCCACACAGAAAATTATCTGTATAAAGTGATTATCATCACTTAAGATATTGTTCTCCTCCAAGGAATTATACTTAATGTAGGGTAAGAGCTTAGAAGTTTCTTATTGTTCATATTTACTTCAATACAGTGGTGGTGGAGGAACTTAACTTAACGCCATTCTTACTTGTATTAGACATAATTGCTTTTAAAATCCTGTAAAATTAATACAACTTCATTCAACATTTTTTGCCTATCCAAACATGAATTTAATTTAAATTATTAAGCCATAAAACGCCGTTCCATTGCTGAGTATTTTTTCTCTCCGATTATTATAGAGGTTCCCATGTGGTGAATGTCGAGAAAAAAATTTTCTCTCCATTTAAAATGTCTTGCAAACTGTTACTTTAATATTTCATTTTTATTACAAACGACACTGGTAGCACTTTCAAACACACAGTCAGTACCACGACAACGCTGCAAGCTTTTACAATTGTATATCAATTTTGTTTGGGCCGTCCCTTTCGTTTTGAAATCCGTTATCGTAATCGCCGTTGTTACCCTTGCCCGCATCCTAAATGAGTATCTGATGGTGGAGAAGAGAAAAAAATACTGTATTATCAAAAAACATTTTCTCCAGTTTAAAAATCATTTCCTCTTTATGTGTGCGTGTGTGTTTAGAGTTCATGTATGTATGTGTGATACATTTAATTTGGTAATAGCATTCGCAGTATTTGATTCAACCATTTTCAATGCTGATGTTGGTTGACTGTCTGGTTGGCTAGCTGTTGGTGACAATGCATTTCTATATGACAAAATAATGTATATTGCATACCACTTCCAACCCACCCTCCCGCACATGATCTGACCCAATAAAAATAAATGATATCTGGTCAACCAAAACACCAAACCAGAATTGGAAAACCAACAACGTTTTGTAAAAAAAGAAAATTTTAATAAAATTTAAATGGCCAGCACATGTAGGCCACCACTTGGTAATAAAATATTACTTTCGGATAAAATTCAAAACTATGGTAGGGCGGACTAATTTGAACGGGGAACTTTCAAGGTCTGGTTAATAAATGAGGTGTTCCTACAAGAGACCCTAATGTATTTTTATAGAAAATCATTTTTTATAGAGTGCAACGACGTCATCCTATTATTATAGAAGATCATGAGTTCTTCTTAGAGAAAACAATGATGTCTTCTTATAGAAGTCCATGAGGTAGAAGATCAGGAGATATTTTCACAGAAAATCATGAGATATTCTCATAGAAGATATTAAAATCTCTCAAGGAAGACCATGAGGCCTTCTCATGGAAGACCTTGAGTCTTTTAAAAGAAAGCCACGAGTTCTTCTCATTGAAGATTATTATTAGATCTTTTTATAAAAAATCGCGAGGTCTCCTTATAGAGGACTCATGGGAGACGTTGGGGAAGACCACGAGGACTTCACATAGAAGAAGATAGTTAGGTTTTCTTAGAGAAGATAGCAAGGTCTCCTTAAGAGGATTCATGGGAGACCATGAGGTCCTCTCATAGAAGTCCTTGAGGTCATCTTATAGAAGAACACCACGAGCTCTTCGCATTGAAGAATATAATTAGGTTTTCTTATTAAAGATCGCGGGATCTCCTTATAGAGGACAATTAGGTCTTCTTGTAGAAGACCAGGAAGACTTCTCTCATATCAATTTTTCAAGGCTGAAATATTCAGAAAATGTCGCCGACATTACAAAGAGGGGTATTGTCCCACCGTTTGAAATTTGATGTTGCCCAGCCCGAGTACATAAGCTGCCTCGCCTGCTTGCCTTGCTTTCCTGTTTCATTTCTGACATAATAAAAATGAAAGAATAAAGAAGGCCAAACAAATTTCAACTGGGTTGCCCTTTTCTTTTTATTCTTTATCAGAAGCAAGCAAGGCAAGTAGGCGAGGCAGCTTATGTACCTAGGCCTCCAGGGTGAAAGGTGGGTGTGTATATCATTGTCCCAAAGTGGCACCTAGAATAAAGTCTTCCTTTAGAAGACCATGAGGACATGTAAGAGAACGCAATGAGGTATTCCTTTAGAAGACCTTACAGAAAAAGTGATGATCAAGAGGTCTTCTTTTAGAAAATAGCGATATCCTCCTTTAGAAGACTATGATGTCTTCTGATAGAAGATCTTGTGACCAGACCAGAAATTCTCATTGAAGACTACGACTAGAATTTTTTATAGAATACCACGAAGTCATTATAAAGGTTTTATTGAAGAAGACCATGATAGTTTCTTATAGAAGCAGATCTGAGGTCTTCTTATAGCTGGCCTGGGGTCTTACACAAGATCGCGAGGTCTTCTTATAGAAGACTATGAGGTCCTCTTATAGAAGACCATCAGGTATTCTTACGGAACACCATGTGGTCCTCTTATAGAAGACCGTGAGGTCTCTTTACTATAAGGACATGTCACAGGAAGTAACGAGGTTTTTCATATAAGACCATGAGATTTTCTAATTTTCTAATTGACCTTGTGGTCTCTTTATACGAGAAGACCAGATCTTTTCAAAGAAGACCATAAGGGCATCTTATAAATGATAATGATGACCATAAGATTTTCATGAGGGCTTTTTGTGACCTTGAAGCCTTATTATAGGATACCTTAAAAACCTTTTATAGAATACCATGAAGTAGTATTACAGAAAACCACGAGGACTTCTTATGGAAGAAGGTCATGCGGTTTTCTTATAGACGAAGGTCATGAGTTGTTCTTGTAGATGAACACGAGGTCTTCTTATAGATGACGACCATGGATAGACGAGGATTTTTTACCACGAGGTCTTCTTATAGAAGACCATAAGATCCTTTTAAGGAAGATAATGATGTAGAAGGTTATGAGGTCTGCCTATAGACGACCAGGAGATAGAAGATTTTTCTATGGTACACTATGAGGTCTTGATATAGAAGATCATTAGACCGTCTTATAGAAGACCATAATGTCTGCTTAAAGTCTTAGAGTCTGAGGTCTTTTTATAAAAGAACATGAAGAAGACCACGATAACATTTTATAGAAGACCAATAGTTCTCCTTAAAGCAGTTTCTAAAGGTCCTCATATATAAAATCATGAAGTCCTATAGAAGACCGTTAGGTCTTATGGCAGACCATGAGCCCTTTCTATGGAAAACCATGAGGCCTTCTTATGGTAGTTTATCAGGTTTTATGTGAAAACCATGATGTCTTTTCATACAAGACCAAGAGGCTATGAAGCCTTCTGGTGAGAGGCTATGGGGTCTTCTTACGGGATGTCATCTTGTAGAAGGCCATTAGGTCTTCTTATACAAGATCATGGGGACTTCTTTTACAAGTCCTTCATGTCTTCCGGTAGAACACCACTTCTAAAAGAAGTCCATGAAGTCTTCTTATAGAAGACCATGTGGTATTCTCAAAGAATACCCTAGTAGACTGAAGTCCCTAGGACACTGAAGACCCATTAGGGGTTCTAATAGAGAACTTCTTATAGAACTTCTTATGGAAGATTATGAGGTTTTTTTATGGAAAACCATGGAATCTATGAAGACCACGAGGACTTCCTATAGAAGACCGTTATGAGGTAGAAGACCAGGAGACATTCTTACAGAATGCCATAAGGTCTTCTCATAGAAGGCCCTTAAGTTTTCTTATCGAGACCGTGAGGTCTTCTAATAGAGGATCATAACGACCTATTATGGATAACACTGAGGTCTTCTTATACAAGTCATGAGGTCTTCTCATGGAAGACCATGAGGTCTTGTCATGGAAGACCATGAGGTGTTCTCATAGAATACCATGAGGTCTTCTCATAGAAGAAGACTCTCATGCCCTCATATCGAAAATCCTGAAGTTCTTACAGAATATTGGAACAATATATTGGAACAATATAAGGGTTTTTGGTAAAAACTCTACTGACTTTTTGCAGGAGGCCATTTCATATTCTGTTAGAAGATTCTGATATTATCTTATAGAACACGCTATGGTCTTTTAGAAAAAGCAATGGTGTTTTTATATATCTCCACATTGTAATCCCTACACCGCTCATAAAATAGAGTGTAATATTAAACAGATTATGTGTGTGTGTGTGTGTGAAAAATTTATGGTTACCGTTTTACTGTTCACTTTTGCTCTTTGTTTGTTTTCACTGTTGTTTTTTTTCTAACAAAGGATAACGAACTATAAAACGGAGAATGGGACAAATCCATTGATTTAAAATAAAATGAGGGTGGTACTATAAATGCTTTCCCAACAAGTTTTGCACTTAAAGTTTGTATGTTTGTAGAAAAAATAAAAACATCAACTAAAACAAACCAGACAAAGTTTGTCTTATCGTGTAAACTAGCTGACCCGGTTCCGCGTTGCTGGCCCTTCGTTTTGGATTTCCATGTAAACCTTAGTAATCTATCAACAATTTATCTATCTAATATTGATACCTCTAAATTTTCGAACCGAATTGACCATATGTCGATGTTTCGGTATAACCCTCATACAATGGTATATCCAGATGTTGAATAGAAAGTTACTTAAATTATAGCTTCCACCATACGATGTGTAAGTGTATAATTAACTTTGTGATTTTTTTTTTTTTTGCAACACATCGGAAAATTCCGCCGTACCACTGACAGCCCGATTTGCAGTAGGTTTTAACAGCATTATCTTACCGAAATGACAATAATTTGGTATTTAGTCTCCCTTGGAGTCATAAAATATTTCTGTAATAAACTATCGATATAGGTCCACGTTTTGATAGAGCTACTCTAAAACGGTACCTCCCGAGTCTCGATATTTTGAAGGTTTTAGTCTCATAATCCCACAGAAATGGCTACAATTTGGTATTAAGTGTTCAGTGTGCGTATAAAATATAGACTATTCGGTACATGTCTAGGTTTTGTAAATAGTCATCGCTAGATTTCTAACTTCTTTGTATGTGTATAGCCACATTATTCATACGAAATGGCTATAATTGTTACTTAGTCTCCCTTGGGGGTATAAAACATTTCTGCAGAGAATTATTGGCATATGTCCACGTTCTAATACAGCTACCATAGGACTGTACCTCCCGAGTTTCAATATTTTGAAGTTCTTAGAGTCATTATTCCACCGAAAAGGCTACAATTTGGTGTTTATGGGTATAAAACATTACCGATAGAAGTTGTTATGTAGCCTCCTCCGGTTCTCGGAATTTTCAGGGTTTTAGCGGCATTATTCAACATTATTTGGTATGTAGTCTCCTCCTATTTTAGCAGAGAATTGTCGGTAAAATCCACTTTTCCATATAGCCCCGAAATGTCTGAAACCTGATTTCAATATAATTTATGCTGGTGGGTAACGTCGTTTTTACTTGTTGTTAACAAAGTGCTGTTTCATTGAGCACGTTATTATTTTACACTTTTAAACATGAAACATCGGTGATTCACAAAAAATGACTTCAAATGCTAGTTGAGTTTATCTAGCTGTATTTCAAGGCCTAAAGTTAATGTTCACGGCGTGATTGCTGCCCCCTTATTTAATTAGTAAATCTAATCAGAAAGAATAAAGTTTTCAAAAATTGGACGCAATCGCGATATTCTGATTCGAAAAACCCATTATTGACAGAGGCCATAATTACTATTGTTTTTACTAATACGTCTAATAATCTCTGAGTTTCGCGATTTGTTAAAACCTGTTATGGGAGAAGTCCCCCAACCCCTCCATTTTCTCTATTTTACCACCTTATGAACCTGCACACACGGAAGTCCAATTTAGAACATCATGTCAGTCTTAAAGAATTTATATACATTTAGGTAGATCATAGATAGCATAGTTTACCCGTCGTTTTAGTGACCAGACGTTCCAGTTTTTCAATCAATTTTTTGGAATTTCGATTACGCAGCATTTTACATTATCGAGGTTGTACTGTATTCCAAAATGAGGTGTTGATCGCGCTTTCCCACTTATTGAAGCCAGTGTTTATAGCGTTTTTGTAGTCACGCTTACTAAAATTAAGGATATTATCTATAATAACACATTTTTGAAAAATTGGGCTGACCGCGATATTCCACTTCCGAGGTGACCATTCAGGATCGAGGCAGTATTTACCATAGTATTGCAAGTAATTTTTAAACAATACGTTCAAAAATATTCTTATTTTCACGTTTTCTTAAAAAATTTTGTGGGGGAGGTACCCTGGTCACTCCACTGACCAGTATAAAAAATAGCTAAAAACCTATTCTCAGACCTAAAAACTCCCCATACAAAATTTCATCGAATTCGGTCTAGCCGTTTCGGAGGAGTTTAATTTCGAACATCATGGCAGACTCGAAGAATTTTATATATATATAGATATTCTTTATCCTTCATGTTTATATTTCGTTTAAATGTTATTTATTTTACAACCTTGTATCAGAGGCAGAGAGTTTTGAGATTGCCTTTTTGTGATATATAAAAATAATATCGACAGCAAATATTTTTCTCGTATTTTTTATGTGTGCCATAACAAAACAAAATAGGATAAATGTGGTTTAAATAAAAAAATGTGTTTAATAAAATCCAAACACGTGAATATTAAAAAAGACGACAACTGCTCTTTCCACACTTCTTTTATCCATTTACTTGTCAAATCCGTAATGAAAAGTGTACAAAAACTACTATTCGTGATTGAAATGCCATTAGCGTCAAATATTTAATTCATCATTCGGCCGGCCCGAACTTTTTATACCCTCCACCATAAAATATTCGTAACATAAATGGAATAATTAGTTCCCCATTTTTCGACCACGGATAACCCAGACGCCTTAATTATCTAATCTAACAATGTGTTCATTCAAGTGATACATTTACATGGGGGCTATATCAAAGTGTGGACCTATGTTGAAGATTTTTGGTGGAAAAGTTTTGTGACTGCAGGGAACCTAAGATGTCAAATTACTTGAAGTTCCCTCAAACAATCTAGTTAAACCCCTAAAAATATCGAAAATTGGGAGGACTGTTATATTGAGACTATTCCAAAACATTAAATATCAAATTACGGGTAGTTCAGTCAAAAAATGTTGCCAAAAAACTGCAAATGCCTAATATCGGGAAGTACCGTTATATAGGGCCTATACCACAACATATGTTGACAACTTTTGCTGGAGAAGTGTTGTGCGCAACAGAAGCTTCAAATGTTCTCAGCAAAAAGTTTGCCTCCAAAGAGGCAGTTAAATGATATGTACAAGTGATCTGGAAGTGCATCAAATTATGCATTTTCACTCATGATTTTTACAAGAGCGTGACTACTGAAAGAGGCACTCCATTGCTCTGCATTTTAACTGACCCTTTGGCACTGCATTTTAACTGACCCTCTGGCAATGCATTTTAACTGACCCTTTGGCATTGCATTTTAACTAACTCTTTGGGGTAGAATAGGAGGCAGTCCAAAGCACGTGCCATTACAAAATATGAACAAATAAAATGCATTATTTGTGTAAAACAAAAATATTAAGAACTTTATTACATTAACACAAATTATGAAAATTCTCAATTGAATTCAATCGCAAACATGCGTGTTTCCTTCGCTCTCCATTTGTTCCAAGCTGAACTGTTTTTGCTTCCTTTGCTAAATGGGTTGTCTTCCCATCACCAGTTAAGATTTCGGCATGTACTCCAACAGCACTCCATTCGGAATTTTTCTTCTCTTGAGTTAACGGAAAAATGTTCACAAATGAAATATTATTTAGTTTGTATTACCAAATGTTTTAAAATGTTAACACGCCTGTATGCCGCTGCCTGTAGAGATGTACAAACTGATTTATGTACATGTAGGTATCTCTAACAACTGCTAATAAAATGTAGCGAACGGAGTGCCTTTTGTAATGAATGTCAATACGCATGAAACTTCAACATTTATTATTTTCTACTTCCGAACCAAAATTGTTTGCTGGGTAAGGTAAAAATCGGCCCACTGATATCTTCACCTAATTATGCCCTACGCTTTAGTCTTCCCTCTTTCTTGTTCTGTCTTATTTTTCATTTTTATCGATTATTGTTTAGCTCTACCCTCTTTTACCACACTCTATATTCAGTTGTTCGTTGTAACAGGTCGATTCGTTACAACTCCCCCTTGCACTAGTATTAGTGCGTAGCGACAGCACAGCATCTATCACAACAAATTTCTGCCTTGTAAAACAGACTTACACGGCTCAGAGGGTAGAACTGCGGCTTCGTATTCTGTAGTCCCGGGTTCGAGCCCAAGTCTGGCTAAACTTATTTCAAGTCTTTTTTATATATATTTTTTTCTGTTTTTTATGATATTTTCGCCACTTTTGTTTCGACTTTCGGTTAATTGTGCCGTAGTCAAGAAAAGAGTTAAAGATCAAAGTCCAGGGTAATAACCGTAAACGTTGCAATTCTGACCGTTTCTCAGCAGATAGAGCAGTGGAGACTTTTATCATGTTCCTACCCTACTTGTATGCAGAGCTCCAAGTTTCAGTAACAAAATTCAATCGTTCTTTTGCTTGGTGATTGTTAAACAGCACACAACATTGAAATTTACAGCACAAGTGCATTGAAATTTAAAGTGAAACTGTACAAGATCGAAAGTGTATTTTGTTGCATTTCTTCAAAGTATATTAGCATATTCGATAAATTAAATCTCCTCGTAACATTCAGTTTAATTGAAGAGACGAGATTATTCCTAAATTCTTGAAATTCAGAGGTAATAGTGAACATTTTTTTTAGAAAACCAAACATTAACTAAGTTGTGGCCTTTTAATATCTTTAGAAGCAACTGAACCGTGAATCCCTGAAATAACCTTAATTTTGCTAATTCTATAAAAACAACTTGAAAACATATTTAACCAGCGAACCTATAAAGGCTCAGGTAAATTTTTCATCAAAAGTTTAATGATAGATTTCATCTAATACAATTGTGTAATCCATTCCACAGCCTACTTGTGTATACTTTTGTATTTGCCTCATCGACGGCTAGTGGGGTACCACGCGACGAAGAGGGCTGAGCAATTAAAATACAATTATCATTACCAAAAACGGGGATTACAATCCCAAGCCTTAAACATCAGCAATCAATTTTAACCATCTAAGATTGCAGAGTAACCCCAGAATCTTAATCTTTAATGTTGTGGACATACCTTTTAATTGCATCATTGCATTGCATCATAAAGCCCAACACCAATCCGTAACAATTTATTCTTATCAGAGCATGGAAGATACCAGGATCATAATACTGGATTAAATACCTGAAGAAACCCAAATTTGGATTAATTTAGACTTGTTGAATTAGAATAAGTATAAACAACCATATTGTCCTGGCATATATACAGCAAAATTTTTCAAGTAATTATTGTAGCCACATTCGTCGGAAACGAGTTCATCGAGGCCTCGACGTACATCTAAAATCGACTGATGAAAGTGGTAAGTGAAAAACGTATATGAATTATAAATCTTGTTGTTTTAAAATTTTGCGTTTATATGCCATGTCTCTATTTAAGTAGATCATTCATATAAGTATTACTAAAATCATTACAAACCTATTTTAAATTCGAGGTTTCACAGAGAAAAAAAATAATTAAATCCTGTGTTGATAAACTAGAATTGATCTTTGCCAAACGAAACAGAATTTAAGGATAGATAATAATCGTTGTTATGGTAACTTAGATATTCATACCAATTATATTCCCATCATTTTTTTCATATATCATTGTTAGTTAATGGTGCTTATTTAAATTTTTTTAATTTACGATCATTTTCGAAACCATTTGTTTCAATTCATATTAGACAACCGCAAAATTTAAGTGAGTACCCTTATGTTAGAAATTCTTTTTATGATTTAATCTTCAATTCAATTTGCACTTATGAATCTAACTGAAGTATTAAGATACATTTTGTAGTTCTCAAACATGTCTGAGTTCGATTCAAACCCATTATTTTACTATTAGAAACCTGTTTGCATGTTGCTGAATAAATGAATATTTTGCCATAAATAATTGCAATTTACCATGAATGCTTAAGTATCTTTGATTTTACGGCAGGGATGTGAGAGTAGACGACAGTTATCAGAGTTCGGGGACTTATTCATAATTCATAAGCCATTAAGTCCAAGGATGGGTTGGGTTACGAGGCTATCGATTCCAGAACATCCGGAATCGGCTTCCATTTCAAGACTGGGGATAACGATAGGCAGTTTTTAATTCATCCATACCAGTTGGGGTAACAATTAGTCAGCTCTTTGTGTAAAGTTTCAACAGATTTGTATTTCATTTTTTTTTTTGTCAAGACAAAACGGGAGTCTATATTAAAACTTTTTGTTTATGTGGAGAGTAGGTGCTGTGACGTCAAGGGGACATGAACCCCCCAACTGACTGAAGCTAGCTCCTCAAGGCTCCCAGTCCCCCTGAAGTCCAGACATCATTTTGTTTAAGATATGAACTTCCCCTACCTCTTAGACAGCGGTTAAATTGGGAAATCCCCATGTTAAATCAGACTGTTCATTACACTTTTTCACGACTCTGTTTGGACTGCATCCGGATGCTTTTAAATTGTGAGGAATTGTAGTGCCTTTTTCACGACTCCGCTGAACTGCATCCGGATGTTGTTAAAATGTGACAAGTGGAAGTGATTCTTTGGATTGCATCCAATACGGTTAAAATGTGAGGACTGGAGTGCCTTTTTCACGACTCCGGTTGAACTGCATCAAAACATGCCGTGACAGAACTAGTCCACATTGCACTACTTCCAATTTATTTTGCTGGGTTAAAATACAGCAAGTTCGGCCAAGAAATAAAGCTAAAATTCTCAAAATACCGACAATTGGGAGGTACGTTTAAATTGGGTTTTTACCAAAAAATGGAACTATATTGAAAATGTTTAGTGAGAACGTTTTGGGTCGGGTAGTTTCGTCAAAAAATGTAGCTAAACCCCTTAAAATACCGAAATTCGGAAGGTACTGTAATATGGAATATACCAAAACATGGTAGAGAAGTTTCGTGACCACTGGGAACGAATGTAAAATTACAGCTAGTTCGGTTAAAAATTAAAGCTTAAATCCTCAAAATACAGGACATCGGGGGGTACATTTATATGGGGACTATACAGCGTTGCCGACAGTTTTTGATCGGAAATCGTCCAAAAGAAATCTACAAATCGTCAACAACATTTGGAAAGTCGTCAACATGGTCCAAAACTAGGTTTGGTTACCGTTTTATGCGTTTTTTTACAGATAGTTATGTCAGTGGGACTGACAACATAAAATATACAACCCACAGCAATAAATCTAACCCAATCTCACTTAAATACCTCTATAAAACAGATTTCAGACTATGATAGTTTTCCCTTTGCTTATCGAGTTTGCAGTAATGCAGCAAGGTAAAGCTGGGTACTCTTTGCGCCAATTTTGAATGACAGCTTATAGCTCAAATATCGCTTGCTTGACAGTGTGACCGTCCATGTTTGTCAGTATACGTATATTTTGGTTGTTGGGCAGTCGGAAATCGATAAAAACTGTCATTCAAAACTGTCTCAACGTTTTAAGAGAGCATTAGTAGGAAGTATTTTATCTCGAAAATTTGTCAAGGAAGATTTTCATCAATTAATAATCCTAAACGAAAATTTTCAGCTGATGTGAATCGAAGATGAGGCAAAAACTATGAAAATACCTGTATTCAAGATATGTGCCTAAATATAGCCAATCCACTCGGATATTGTTATAAAACATTAAACAATCTCATTGTTTTAAAAGGCTATTTTAAAATTTTGGTCAAAATATAGTTTTATTATATTTGTCAATTCGTCATTTTTCAATTTTGGGCCAAAATTGACAATAAATCAAATTCAGCAACACTGGGGCTATATCAAAACATGGACAAATGTTGCCGATTTTCGATGGAGAAGTTTCGTGGCTACTGAGAACCTCAAATGTCAAATTACAGCTAGTTCGGTTAAAAAATTGTAGCTTAAAAATCCCCAAAATACCAAAAATTGGGAGGTACCGTTATATGGAAGCTAAATAAAGACATGGACCTTTGTTGATGATTCTTGGTGCAGAACTTTCGTTACTTCAAATGTCAAATTACAGCTGGTTTGGCTAAAAATTGTAGCTAAAATCCTCAAAATACCGATAATAGGGAAGTACTATGTAGCCAATTCTTTGTGGAGATTTTTCGTGACTGCAGGTAACATTAAATATCAAATTACGGGGTTTTCAGTCGAAAAATTTAAGCAAAACCCTCATAATACCAAAAATTGTGAGGTACCTTTAAATGGGGCTATACCTAAACATGAACCTATGATGAACATTTTTGGCGAAGATGTGTTGTAACCCTTAAGAACCTCAAATGTCAAATTGCAGCTAGTTCGGTTAAAAGTTGTAGCTAAAACCCTCAAAATACCGGAAATCCTGAAGGTACCTTTGTGTGGGGGCTATTCCAAAACATTGACCTATGTTGACACTTTTTGGTGAAGAAATTTCTTGACTGCACAGAATCTCAAATGTCATGTTAGGGGTAATTCAGTCAACAATTTTGCTTAAACCCTAAAAAATACCGAAAATCGGGAGGTATCGTTATATGGGGACTATACCAAAATATGGACCTATGTTGACAATTTTCTGTGAAGAATTTCGGGTGGTTAAGTCAAAGAATGTAGCAAAACCCTCAAAATACCGAAAATCGGGTGGTATTTTTATATGGGGCTACACCTAAACATGAATCTATGAAGTCAATTTTTGCTGAAGATGTGTTGTGGCCCCCTAAGCATGGACCTATATTGACAGTTTTTGGTGGAGTAGTGTTATGACCCCTAGGAACTTTAAATGTCAAATTACAGCTAGTTCGGTAAAAAAATTTAGCTAAAACCCTCAAAATACCGAAAATCGGAAGGTACCGATATATGGGGGCTATACCTAAACATGGACCTACGTTAACATATTTTGGTGGAGTAGTGTTATGACCCCTAGGAACCTTAAATGTCAAATTACAGCTTGTTTGGTTAATAATTGTAGCTACAAACCTCAAAATTCCGAAAATCGGGAGGTACCATTATATGGGGGCTATACCTAAATATGGGCTCATGTTGACAGTTTTTGGTGGAGTAATATTGTGACCCTAAGAACCTTAAATGTTAAATTACAGCTAGTTCGGTTAAAAATTGTATTTAAACCCCTCAAAATACCGAAAATTGGATGGTACCGTTATATGGGGGCTATACCTAAACATGGACCTATGTTAACAGATTTTGGTGGAGTAGTGTTATAACCCTTCGGAAGCTAAAATGTTAAATTACAGCTTATTCGATTCAAAATGCCCAAAATCGGAAGGTACCATTAGATGGGGGCTACCCCTAAACAAGGACTCATGTTGACAGTGACACCTACGAACCTCAAATGTCAAATTACAGCTAGTTCGGTTAAAAATTTTAGATAAACCCCACAAAATACCGAAAATCGGGAGGTACCGTTATATGGGGGCTATACCAAAAAATGGGCCAAATAGCCCATCTTCGAACTTGACCTGCCTATAGAAAAAAAGATACTCAGGTGCAAAAATCTAGCCCTATAGCTCGATTTTTGCGGACGCTAGAGTGATCACAACAGACGGACATGTCTAGATCGACTCAGAATTTTATCCTGATCAAGAATATCTATATATATAAAATTCTTCGAGACTGCCATGATGTTCGAAATTAAACTCCTCCGGAACCGAATTAGATGAAATTTTGCATGTGGAATTTTTAGGTCTGAGAATAGGTTTTTAGCTATTTTCTATACTGGTCAGTGGAGTGACCAGAGTACCTCCCCCACAAAATTTTTTAAGAAAACGTGAAATCAACGATATTTTTGAACGTGTTGCTTAAATTTTGTTTGCAATACTATGGTAATTAATGTCTTGACCCTGAAAGGTCGTCGCCGATGTAAATTATCGCGGTACGCAAATTTTTTTTCAAAAATGAATAATTATACATAATATATTTTATATTAGCAAGTGCCGCTTCTAACGTGCTATAAACACTGGCTTAAATAAGTGATATATCGCGATAGACAGTAAAATCCGGATAATTTGAAATGTCACTTGACCAAAATTCTAGAAATTTCGTTTGGGAAATCAGGCAGAGTTTTTCAAAATGTCTAAAATAGCAGCTTAGAATGTAAAATCTCAGTGATTATTAGACGTATTGTATTCAATTCAATAGTAATTGGGGCCTCTATCATTAATCGGTGATTCGGAAATATAATATCGCGACCCTATATTAAGTAAGAGGGACGCGAAAACGCCATGTATACTGATTTCAATGCTTGAAATAAGTCGATGACGATCACATTTTTTTGAATACAGCAAAGTCCCGATAATTGCAACTTCCATTTAAAAGTCATTATGTGTAAATTACTGAGGTTTTAATGTTAACGAGTTTAAAATGATAAAGTGTTCAATGAAACAATATTATGCATTTTTGGGATTTTCTATCATAAATCTGGAGATACGATTGCATGAGGGTTATGCCAAAGTGCTTAGTTATGTTAAATTTTGTTCGAAAATGTTACCGAAAAATAAAAATAAATTGACTTGGCCCCTTTTTAAAGTAGGGGAAATTCTCACGGAAGTTTGGCATATTGAAAAAGTTCCGCAGGGAGGATTCCCTCTAGCAAAAGATAGATAGGTAGATTTAGTTAAGACAGAGGTTATTAGCTACAGTAGCGTATTTGCAAGTGACGTGAGTGGTTCCTGTCTTCTGCGAGAATATTGCAGGAAGCGAGCAACTACGTAATCTTCTAGGAAGAGTGTAAAGGGAATGTACGACAAGAGTCATATCTGCATATAGAAAAACTCTACCACAGGCGCTGTGTGCGCCGGCAGAAATTCCATAGATTTCCCTAACCCTGCGCGAAAGGGGTAATATAATTTATTACGTCTAAACGGACAAAAAAGGGAGCTAACACGCACGTTAACATAAGGAAGCCCGAATAAAGCTGTTCCATGAAAACTGTTTCATGAAATAAGAGTGTTCAAGGTAGATGGACTTTTAAAATAATTCCACACGTAGAACCTTGAATAGGCAAAAAATATTGCGAACTCAACATTCATTTTCCTCGAGTTTTCAGCAGTCATGAAAATTTCGGAAATTTCTGTTTAGATATCATTGAAAAGACAATGCAGTATGCGATGTATGTATATCACCATGGCGAGTGCTATATGAAATATCTAATCAGGTAACCAATGAAGAATTTTTAGAGAAAAGCAGAGACAAAGAGAGTATGGAACAAATAAGCTTTACTACAGCCCTGTCCAGAACGGTTAAAATTTTCCCCATCTATTCTTTTTGGGTTTCTGTTGAAATACAAATAAGTGACTATCTTAAATTTTTTTTCTAATTTTGTTTAATTGTTTAATCTTTGGAGTCGTTTTTGAGGACAATAAAGTTAAAAAATTGAATACAACACCGAAAGAAATTTTCTAGAGATCGTTATTCCTAATTTCTCTTGAATGACATATTGTTCTCTGTGAGCAGGTCTTCTTTACGAACAACTATGACGGAGAAAACCAAATATTGGCAAGGACTACAGTCGAACCCCTAATCACAATATATAATGGATGGGGTAGTAGATATAACTAAGAAAGCTGACGAGACCAGTCTATGAACTCCCTTCGAAGTAATGAGAAAGTGGTTTCGGAGTGGGTCCACAATTGAGAGCGCTATCATTACCCTTATTAAAAGAAAAGAAAAAATTAAGAAAGACAGACTGATTGACTGACAGATAACTAGATTTATTATTAAGATTTACACGGAAAATCTAAACAACGGGCCAGCAAAGCTGACCCGGTTCAGCTAACAAATATCGATAAGCGGGAGGTACATACATGTATCAATATTCATAGTCCGGTCAAAATAGACATTGAAATAGCAAAAATTCCCACAGAGCTGAATTTTGGTGGAGAGCTAGGGTTTGCCATTAGAAGCAACGTCCTAAAAGTCCCCATCGATCCCATGTGTGCAAAATAAATTATTCGGGGTCAAAGGTCAAATTTTAAGGGTTTTTAGGTTTTCGGATTTATTTTTTGAAAACGGTTGATCTAATCATCAAAAAGTGACTAAAGTAAATATTGTAGACAGAAAAATTATCTACAAGTTTGACTTTTATAATTTTTTTCCTAGGAGGAACCATTCTTGAGATATAGCTGTTCTGAAAAACACATGATTTTTATGCACTTATAAGGGAAATATGCACATATTCAGACGAACCGGCTAAAATATGCGAAGTAATCGGGTCTGTCCCCCCAAAAATATATATTTTCTTGAAGAGCAAAATTATAGCTATCTTCTAAAAAAAAATCCAACAAAATCGGAGCGTATTTAGTAGAGTTATTCAATGTTAGAGTAATTTTATGCAAAAATAGCCCATTAAACCCGCATGTATAATCGAAAGCCCAACGGGAACGACCCCAACGAAAACTCTCCGATTTTTGTCAAGTTTTGTCCGAAGGTAGGGTTTGTAGCGCTGATTACGGAAATGTATAATTTTCAACGGTTGCGGATCCGGTTCGCCGGTTATTCGACCCGAAAGGCCAAATTTAAAAACCGGGTCTACTGAACCGATTACTACAAAGTGGATATCGTTTGAAAGCTTACGAAAGTATTTAACACATAGTGTCGTTACTTTAACCGGTTCGCCTCATAATGTACTTACTCGGCTAATTCTTTATTTGACCTTTAGATCGCGATATCTCGAAAATGGTAAGCCTTTTTTAAAATTCACGAAGACCACTCTAGTAGACGATTATTGAATCTACAACTCTTACATTAGCCGGCATTTGCTAAGTCTTACCGTTTTTGAGAAAAATTTAAAGAAACTGAATAATGCCTCCAAAAATGACCTTTGACCCCGAATAACTTGTTTTGCACACATGGGATCGATGGGGACTTTTAGGACGTTGCTTCTAATGGCCAACCCTAGCTCTCCCCCAAAATTCAGCTTTGTGGGAATTTTTGCTATTTCCCCCTTATACGCATGTCTATTTTGACCGGACTATCACTGCATAAATGTTTTATGCACCCAATGGAGATTAAATACCAAATTATAGCCATTTCGGTTAAATAATATAGCTAAAGACCTTGCAAGTATTGAAAATAGTGAGGTACCGTTCCATGAAGGATATTCTAAAAACCTTACCTGTACCGACCATACTATATGGATTGTCTTATACCCCCAACGAATATGAACACCATATATAAGCCATATCGATAAAATAATGTCACTAGAAACTAGAAAATTGCGAAAATCACTGATCAAGAATCACAAAGTTAATTATACCCTCCATGTTATAATTTTCTATTCATTACATGAGGGTAATGCCAAAACATCGATTTATTACATGAAGTTTTATCAATTCGGTTGGAAAAACTGGAGATATCAATGCTAGATAAATAGATATGTAGATAGATTACTAAGGTTTACACGATAAATCCGCAAAACGGCCCAGCAACGCGGAACCGGGTCAGCTGGTATATACATAAATAAATGATTTTAAATGCTTTACAAACGGAAAAACAGACTTAATATTAGAGTGGGGCGATTTGAACACCATCACGGGCGCCTGGAGTTTCTGATTCTTGGGATTGTACTGAGCAAAAAAGTCAACTAGACCATATGTCTACGGTGAAAATCGAGCCCCCGGCTTTTGGCTTGAAGTTATTTTTCAAGGATTTTTGAATATTTTGGCATATAAGAACCAAACCACTGAGATTTTCGATCCAACACAAAGGCAACAATTGTAGCCAAGACAATAATAAAGAACTCTCTAGTACATCGCAAAAGCATTGGAACGCTCCTTCAGGTAGTTATGGCCTCGAGAAGGTGCACATTTTTCGGAAAATATCGATAAATGACACTGTGCTACAAAATGGGACTCAAAGTCAGTGGGTGGAAAATTCCTTTTGGAGATGAAAGCCCTTGGTGAGTGTACTAAGAACCCAAAAGGAAATATTCACCATAGGTCAAGTTTCCGAGATATCGCGTGATTAATGGTTTAATTTTGGCCCCTTAATTTGTGAGAAAATAGCTTTATATCTCTCTAAAGCGTTATTGTAGCTTCATTTTGACATTACATTTCTTCGGTCAAATCGAATGGTGAATCTTTTTGTAGAATATTTCATCCCTCTAACTCAATTCCTTTCATGTCCTTTTCGTCCTTTATTTTTTGAACCGTAGTAAAAGTAACACAAGACGAAATTTTACAGCATCCAAATATTCTACAAAAATATTGTTCAGAAGATTTTAGGTACGGTTCTCATTGATGACCAATCGATATTTCCCCGTTTTCATGGTCCTTTTTGACATTTACCCGGTTTTTGTTCAGAAAACTATGTTTTGTTTTTATGTATGTATGTATGGTGCTTCTGAAATACTTACCATAAATAGCTCTTGTAATGACGAACACGTTAATAACAAATTTTATTTGAGGATAGATCCGGTTATCTAAATTTTTGAACCGGATATTCTGATATTAAAACCGATTTTGGAACCGGTTTTAAAACGGAAAACGGGGAAATATCGATTGGTCATCAATGAGAACCGTACCTAAAATCTTCTGAACAACATTTTTGTAGAATATTTGGATGCTGTAAAATCTCGTCTTGTGTTACTTTTACTACGGTTCAAAAAATAAAGGACGAAAAGGACATGAAAGGAATTGAGTTAGAGGGATGAAATATTCTGTCATTTATCGATATTTTCCGAAAAATGTGCACCTTCTCGAGGCCATAACTACCTGAAGGAGCGTTCCAATGCTTTTGCGATGTACTAGAGAGTTCTTTATTATTGTCTTGGCTACAATTGTTGTCTTTGTGTTGGATCGAAAATCTCAGTGGTTTGGTTCTTATATGCCAAAATATCCAAAAATCCTTGAAAAATAACTTCAAGTCAAAATCCGGGGGCTCGATTTTCACCGTAGACATATGGTCTAGTTGACTTTTTTGCTCAGTACAATCCCAAGAATCAGAAACTCCGGGCGCCCGATAACACTTTTTTCCTTTCATACAAATCGCCCCGGCCTACTTAATATACACTCCATACTTTGGTGGAGGGAATAACAAACCATATTTATATGGGCTATGTTGCGTATAAATGTTGATAAATCTCAAAATATCTATCATACGCTCCATTGCCAAGACATATTTTACATATTAAAATCCATAAATCCCAACAAATTCTTAACCAATTCTTTTAAATTCTTAATTTTTTCCCAAAACCTAACTCTCCTTCTTTTTAAATTCAATAATAAGTAGTGTACCAATAATAAATTTCTGGACGATATAGAAAATTAAATGAAAATTTGTTATGGTTTTAATTGAAATACATAGATTCAAGAGAAAATTAAAAATTCATTTTAAATGACAACAACGACATTAGCAACAACAACAAAAACATAAACACTTAAAAAGTATTTCCCCAAGGCAGGCAGAAATCTCATTCACCTGAGTGAATTTTCTGAATGCAGTGAAATGGACAGCAATAGGCAACGACCGGACCAACAACAACGACAACAACAAAAATGTTTTGCATGAATGCGACGAAATTAAAATTGCAATGAAATTAAATGCACTTTTGCAAATTCAATTTCTTGTCCATTTTCTATGCGAGAGTGGGAGTGCTCCACTGGGCGTATTGTTGAGCATTTGTGTGTGTATGCTCCTCAAAGTTGGAGAAAGCATTAGTAAAATCACAAGGTACACAGCCGACAAATGCAAAATCACCAGAGAGAAAGTTGTGGCGGTACAGTGGGAGATATCTTAGGACCACATAGATGTGTGTTGACGAGCATAACCACATGTCTGTGATTAAGTTGGACCAACGTAAATTAAACAAGTAAGCAAAGGCTATAGTCGGACGGCCGACCATGTGATACCCTACACCAAAACGTGCAGGAATTAGCTATGTGCAACCGCCTTGCACGCTGAATGTCCGGGTTGGATTCCCATCAAATTGTCAACGGTGGCAAAATACCCCTTAGTAATGTTGGCGATATTTCCTGGGTATTTCAGCCATGAAAAACGTCTCTATAAGTGGCAACTTAAAACACGCCGTTCGGACTCGGAGATAAAAACTAGATCACATATCAATAACTTAATATGAATCCATTGATAAAAGAGAAGCCCCCTTGCCTTTACTGGGATGTTTGGGGAAAAATATATAAATTATGCATTTCTAAAAAATATTCTAAAATTGGAAAATTCCTGCTACATCTTCAAATTGTCTTTGAATATCAGGTTCCTTTTTGGAATATACCTAAAATGCAATTTGGTATATTTGATGATTGGGAAAATTGCGAGTTTATTGAAGATCTATCGTCCAAAAATTGTGCACTTTTACCTCACATATGCTTCGAAAATAGTTCATTGTGGGCATATAATATTGTGATATCAAAAATATATTTTATACCGGTAGAAATAACTAACAATGAATAGAAATTCAAAAATTTTGCATGCAAACAAATGTATAATTCCCAAAATTATTCATATTCAATTACACAGCAAAGAAGATAGTATAAGTCAGCTGCGCTAACGGTGATATACCTTCAGCCTCTGCTGTATAAAAATATATTTATTTTGTAACACGAGTTTGCTTCAAAATACGTGGAATCTGTAGGTATCGTAATATGGGGCTATACCAAATCAATTTTAGTAAGCTAACTTCTGAGTTTTGGAAAAGTTTGAGAATTATTTTTTCAAATTTGTAATTTTAGTTGGAGCCGGTAGGGGTTTTTGGAACTTCTGGGCTATTATCTCAGGAAGTATGACTTACCCCGGAAAAGTGACCGTAAAAAGAACCTTCTTCAAAAAAAATAATAATAATGAATAGATCCGATACGGGTCCTCAAACTGAACTTTTCCCAAATTTTGTATGGGAGGTACTAGAAGAACGGACGGAAATAGTCCATATTCCAACCTGTTGTGGAATTCTGTAACCCATTTTTCGAGTTACCGACAAAAATCGGTAAAATTAAAATGATTATAATTTAGGTAATTAACGAAATTTTTCGGTAAGTTAACAACCAAAATAAAGTCGTCGCTAAGTCCTACCGATAGCAACATTGTTGTCAACTTTTATTGATACTTTTAATTCATAATTTTTCGTTTAAGTTTACCGATTTTTGTCGGTAACTCAAAAAATGGGTTACAGAATTCCACTACTGATACATGACTGGGTGAAATAATGCGATGTGTAAAGTTTGGACCTATCAGAAAATCCCCTTGACAGTTATCTTGCGGATACAATCTGCTGAAAAAAATTCAAAACGATTCGAGAGGACTCTTAAATTTCTCTTTTCCGAATTTTGTGTGGGAGGTACTCTAATGTGTGGACCGATATAGTCTTATCCGATCTATATCTGGAAGGAACAAAGTTTGGGTAAAATATTACGAAATATAAACTTTGGTTTTAATCGGTAGATCGTTTGAGAGTTATCGTGCGCACCAGCCAGCTAGACATTAAGAGAGACAGATGAACGGGCAGGGCTAAATAGACTCCAAATTGTCTAAACGAATTTCGTCCAAACATACTTGGTGTCTAAAACCAATATTTCGATGAGACACAACTTTGGTCGTATTTTGTTTGTATCCCCTTTACCCTAAATCCGAGGCGACCCCATGCTGCAATATTTGTATAAAAAATCCAATTTGACAACTGAACTGAAACTTTATCTATCATGATAGAGACAATTTGTAGCATGGGACGAAATTGTGGCTCTCTACACAAAACCCATTATATATTAGGCAGTAGGCCCGTTATCTAGCAGACACATTATTGCAATTTGCATCAGGGAAAAGATCAGCAGTTATTTTTGATATGTAGGCTACTTTGCCGGTATATGCCCTCTAGGAATGAAAATATGGACCAAAAATAAAATTTGTATATTTTTCATACAAAAGTATTGGTCTATGTGAACCGCTAAATAATATCAGATTGTCATGCAAAATTACAGGCATTTTCTTCAACCTAAACTCTTACCTCGTGCAAAGTTTCGTGACTATTGAGCTATATGATTATGATTACACTACAAACAAAAAACTGGATATATTAGACTGTAACTCTGTTATCTGATCACGTACACCAACATAATTGACATCAATTGAATGGTCGTCTTTCAAATATAACTCACGAGTGGGGAAGGTGTCTTTCAGGAACAAAGATATAAGCTGTTTATTAAAAATTTTCACAATTTTCACACAAAAGTTGTGGTCCATTTAACCCTCTAAATATTGTCTGATCGACATCTTAAATTGCAAGCTTTTTCTTTGTCATATACTCTTACCTTATTTAAAATTACGAGGCGATCTGCCTATTATTGCGACCTACAGAGCAGCTTAAAAATCGGATAAAAATTATGATTTTTGGTCCATTTCACCCGATAAATATTTCACGATCATCACCAATTAAAATAGCGATCTATTCTGATGTGAAACCGACCTCCATACCAATTTTCGTGACGATCTGTCCATAATTGCGGCCTGTAGTTTGATTACAATTTATAATGGACAGACGGACACACATCTCAAAATCGCTTTATCTCGCCGAGATATGAAGATTGGTATACCACATTGGGGGTCTCCGACGAATATTTCGCGGTGTTACATGAATTTTTCCCAAAACAAACTTATAATACCCTTTCCACATAGTGGTGTAGGGTATAAAAAGTATCGGTCGACTTTGCTGAGAGAAATATACCCTGAGCTTGTGACATAAACAATTGAATTCACCCCAATATGGGCCGTTTTCTCCTAATTAAATCTTTTCCTCCTGGCGTCTAAAATGTATCTCAAATATTCCTCTTAAAATTTCTTTTCACAACATTCCCAATTAATATTATTTATATACATCTTCCGAGATCGGACATTCTTATATTTCCTATAATTTAATTTTCTCCGGGATGTATGGAAATATTCAGTTACTTTCTTTGAAAGTTATCGTACGAAGCATTATAGCGAATGGTTGTTATGGTGGAGGTATTCGAAGGAGTAGACCAATATGGCCCATCTTCAAACTTGATCTATGTTTGGATAAAATACTACGAAGAGCAACGTTTGGATCAAATCGGTTGATCCATTTCGTAGTTATAGACTTCAAATTGTGTGAAACGGATTTGGTGTCCAAAACCATTAATTTGAGTTGAATAAGTCTTGAATATCATTGATCGTACGCTCGCAGTAGTTGTTGCTTCGGGAAATGCTGATTGGAGATTTATGTTTTTTTCAGCATTTAAGGGCTTTTGGGTAGTCATCAGACTACTGAACGAGTGATTAGTCCACGAGTATGAAGTGAATCTGTTCATTCACTTTTACACATCCTTTTCCGGATTTTAGTTAGGCATGAGCATAAATGTGAGAGGAGCTAGAATGGCACGAGAAAGAATAACACTAGAGCGTGCATTACAGATTTTTGGGAACTTCTTTAACTTTACAAAACGGATTTTATACCTCTCATTCAATTGGCGGAATACACGAATGAGGTGGAAGAGAAACTTCAGGTCGTCTCCCAAGCCATCTGCTTCTTTAAAGACAGATTTACTATTGCTAAAGGCTGCTTACAATCACAATTGATCGTCGAATCATGCACAAAGAAGTATTCAATGTTTGGTGATTTAGTCGACACATGGAGTTCATCGTCAATGACAATATGAAGAACGCGATCCAGCCCATGGTGGTGGCAACTGATGAACTTGCGTGCGGGGTACACTTTATCTTGGAACATTTGCTGCAATTCAAACTACTAACGGTGTTCACGCTTGTTGTATCGGCAACAATCATCATGATTGACCGATGATTTGAGCATTCCCATCTTTCAAATTGAGCACAACCAACTTAATTGTTTTTAGATTCATTCTTGAGGACCTCCGCATGATATTCAAAGCTCTCAATGTTTTTGTCGTCAAAGTGCTTGTTCCGAAAAAGTTTTACAGAATTCTACACACTTCATCTTTGTCTTTCTCCTGTATGCTTCGTTGGGGCAGCTAACTTTAAGGTCGAAATGAGCTAACGTTTGCTACACAACGATTTTAGCATGTTCTCTGGCATGTCCGAACTCTTTAACCCTGCTACTATGTCAGAAAAAAATCACATACGCTATGTTGGGTCATTTGATGACCCATTTATTGAAAAAAATATATGGTATACATTTTTAAAAGGTTTTTAAGGCGTGGGATAATAGCTTGAAGTAAAGAACTAAATATTTACATAAATTCGATGTCAATATTATCGGTAAAAAATCTGTCACTGAACTGAAAGTATTAGGATTCGTTGTTATTAAATGTAAAAATTAAAACAATAAATGTAAATTTTTTGTTTTCATTATTATACCCTACACCACTATGTGGAAAGGGCATTATAAGTTTGTTTTGGTAAAAATTCATGTAACACCGCGAAATATTCGTTGGAGACCCCCAATGTGGTATACAAATCTTCATATATCGACGAGATAAAGCGATTTTGAGATGTGTGTCCCTCCGTCCGTCCGTCTGTACATTATAAATTGTAATCAAACTACAGGCCGCAAGAATGGACCGATCGTCAAATTTTGTAAGGAGGTCGGGTTCAGACCAGAATAGATCCCTATTTTTATTGGTGATGATCGTGAAATGAAAATATTTATCCAATTTTGTAGCGGCTCTGTAGGTCGCAATAATAGTCCGATCAATGTGAAATTGTAAATAAGGTAAGAGTATATGACAAAGAAGAAGCTTGCAATCACAACTTTTGTGTGAAAATTGTGAACATTTTTAATATACAGATTATATCTTTATTCTTGGACGACATATTCGGGGTAAGTAAGCTATACTTAGAAAATAAACTTTTGACCTTTCTATTGATGCCAATTGTGTTGGTGTACATGATCAGATAACAGAGTTATAGCCTTATATATCCAATTATTTGTTTGTGATGTAATAATAAACTCGCTAGGGGTCGCAATTATAACTCAATTGTCACGAAATTTTGTACGAGGTAAGACTTTAGGTCGAAGAAGATGCCTACAATTTGGACGATGATCTGATATTATTTAGTGAGTGAAATGGACTATTACATTTGTATGAAAAATATAAACTTTTTATATTTGCTCCATATTTTAATTCCTGGAGGGAATATACCGCCAACGTCGTCTACATATGAACAAAGAACGACTGACCTTTCCCCTGATACAAATTGCAATAATGAGTTTGGTAGATAACGGGACTACTGCCTAGTATAAAATGGGTTTTCTGTAGACAACCACATTTTCCAACCATGCTATAAATTGTCTCTATCATGGCAGAAAAATTCCCAGTTTGTGCATTATTGCAAATTACGTGGAGAACAAGCGTAGTAATTATCCAATTGGATTTTTTTATAAATATCGCACCTGTACAACAAAAGGTTTATAACTAAAAATTTTAACTTTTTATTAAAAAATATTGACCCTACCCACTGTAAAAATCTGGCATTCCCAGTTTGTGCATTATTACAAATTACGTGGAGCCCAAGCGTATTAATTGTCCAATTGGATTTTTTATACATATCGCACCTGTACAACAAAAGGGTAGTAACTAAATATTTTAACTTTTTATATAGGAAATTATTAACCCTACCCACTGTAAAAATTTGACATTTCTTTGTCTACTATTTCTTTTATGTTAAACATACATTGCAATGTTTAAGATAATTGTACTAAAAACCAAAAAATAATAAAATAGATACAGTCGTGGGAATTATAAACATATGCATTGACTAGACTAAAATAAAACCGTGGGGCACGTCAATTGTCTACAATCGTTGATTAAAATGTTTGTTTTGTAATGTTACACCATAATTAGGCAGTTGTTCAACCGACAACGATGGACGTGTGATAAGTAGGGCTAGAATGTGGAAACAAGCTAGCAAGCTCGATTATAAGCGAGTTTTAGGGTTTCATAGTGGTGAGCGCGTAGTACTTTGTCGATTAAAGACAAACTACGAGCAGTGAAACGATTCCTCGCCAGCCAGCAGTGTGAATGTCCAACGATAAACTAGTTGAAACATCTCTTTTATTTACATGGAGTGTATAACTATTGGATTTTCCATGAGCAAGAAAATAGTAAGTAATTTCCTTACCGTCTGCGGGCCAACTGCCTAACGACGAATTAAACGATTCTTCTATCGCACATTAAGTCGATAATTTGTAGACAATTGACGTGCCCTACGGTTTTATTTTAGTCTAGTCTATGCATATGTTTATAATTCCCACGACTGTATCTATTTTATTATTTTTTGTTTTTAGTACATTTATCTTAAACATTGCAATGTATGTTTCACATAAAACCGTTTAACTTAAAAAGTTTTTTTACCTATTTTTATTTTCTAGTTTTTAGTTTTTATTTCGCATTCTGTTTAATTCATTTAGTGCTTCATTATTGCAAGGTTTCTTGCCCGTTAGTTTATTGCAGTCCCACTCCTCCATACGTAGTCCCTGCAAAGATCTTACTCTACTAAGAGCCACGTAGGCTTGACCTTCTTCAAACAGTTACGCACCTAAGTATACGACTGCGTGATCCACAGTGCTGCCCTGCATTTTATGTATTGTAGAATCCCATGATAGTATTAAAAGCAACACACATCTGTGTGTATCGCTCCCGTTGTTTTGTTTACCTGGCTTCATATTCTTCAGGTGTTTCTGACGCTATCATCTGTGTGTATCGCTCACGTTGCTTTGTTAACCTGGCCTTATATTGCTCAGGTGTATTTGACGCTAATTGTTCCCGTCGTTTCGTTCCCGTAATCGACTATTTCTATCACCTTCACTTTCTTTAGCTCGTTTTGCTTTATACTTTTCTTTCGCTTTTTGAAGCCTTCGTTTACGTTGTGTTGCAGTTTCTGTATTATTTGTGTTTGTATTTTTTATATTTTTTTACCATTTTGTTCCCACGAGTAATGGACATTTAAACGGTCGACCCCCCAGAGGTCCAATAAAGGGGCAAGGCTATGTACAACAAGATGCGCCTGAGTCTTGAGGGGAAAACGCTAACGACATATCATTTTTATCCACCCTAATGTCATACAGTTCTCGGCGCGTTTTAACCTTTCACCTTAACTTGGGTGGTGTACCGCTAACAACGTATCATTTTTAGCCACCCTAACGCCACACAGTCCTCAACACGATAAAAAATCTTGACTTGGGTGGTGGATTCAGGCTGGATTAATCAGATACCTAAATTACAGATTCAATTTCTAAATTTAAGTCTTAATTATACGCCATTTAGTGGCTGCGCCCATCTTAAATATTGAGGTTGTATAGTGCACTGTATTCTTCTTGTCAAGCCCTTTTATTTGATACCCATATTGGTGGGATTGATAAAAAACTGTTATCAGCCATTTGGTAGCGGCGGCCATCTTAGATTTCAATTTTACATAGTAAATTGTATTCTACTTGTTGAGACCTTTCATTTGATACCCATGTTGATGGGATTGATAAAACCTAAGTTATCCGCCATTTTGTAGAGGCCGCCATCTTGGATTTCAATTTTTTTATAGTATATTGTATTCTGCTTGTTGAGCCCTTTCATTTGATACCCATATTGATGGGATTGATAAAACCTACGTTATCCGCCATTTTGTAGCGGCCGCCATCTTGGATTTAAATTTTTTATAGTATATTGTTGTTGAGCTTGTTGAGCCCTTTCATTTGATACCCATATTGATGGGATTGATAAAACCTACGTTGTCCGCCATTTTGTAGCGGCGGCCATCTTGAATTTATAATGATAATGAATAAACATAATTGTATTGTCACCAAAATCCAAAGTGTATACAAAATTTCAGATTAATCGGTTGACAGGAAGAGGGTCAAATTTGAATTACTAAATTTGACCCAAGAATAAATAATAAAACAAACGGGGTGAGCTAAATAAAACCATTTAATAATAAAACAAACGGGGTGAGCTAAATAAAACCATTTAAAAAACCATTTAAAAACAGTATACTATGAAAAAACGAAAGAAAAGAAAAACAAACCCCTCTAAAGTTGACGAACCCCGCAAACGTTTTAAGGACCATGATCTGCGAATCTGCACCTGAAATGTTCGCACTCTTTATAGACAAGGTGCAGTCTTCGCATTGGCAGACGTACTTGAAAAGTACAAGGCCGATATTACTGCCATACAGGAAATGCGATGGATTGGGAAAGGCGTCACAACAACACCTAAAGGTGACGCACTGTATTATAGCTGCCATGACGTAAAGCATGATTTTTGATTCGTAGTTAGTCGGAGGCTAAAACATCTGTTATCAAGTTCCACCCCAGTGAATGAAAGACTTGCTGCAATTCGAATAAAAGCTAAATTCTTCAAAATCAGCTTTATTTGCGCTCATGCTCCCACTGAAGAAAAGGACGAACAGACCAAAGATATATTTTACGAGCGCTTGGAAGAAACATATGACCGTTGCCCTGCCCATGACATTAAAATCATTCTAGGCGATTTTAATGCCAAAATGGGAAAGGAGAATATCTTTGGCCCAACAATCGGGAAATTCAGTCTCCACAGTGAAACATCTGACAAAAAACATGGTAGTTAGCAGTACCAGATTTAAGCATCTCGATATTCATAAGGGCACCTGGCTGTCTCCAGAACAGAAAACAAGAAATCAAATTGATCATGTTGTGATAAATGGAAGACATTCATCGAGCGTGTTGGATGTACGATCGTTCCGAGGAGCAAACGTTGATTCGGACCACTACCTTGTTGCAGCAAAGGTACGCACCCGCTTAAACGTAGCAAACAAAGTACGAACAGACACAACACGAAAGTTAGACATCGGTAAGCTGCAATCACAACAGATAGCCACAGCATATTCCACTCAACTAGCCCAATTGCTTAATCAAAGCACTCCTCATCCCGATAACATATCAGCGCAATGGCAAAGCATTGCCCACTCCATGCAAACAGCCGCAAAATCCATACTTGGATACCAGAGACCTCCACCAAGGAATCTATGGTATGATCAGGAGTGTCGTGCTGCCACCGAAGAGAAAAATGCGGTATATAGGGCTACTTTACAATCCGTAGCAACGCGTAGCGCACGAGAGAGATACAGGGAGAAAAGGAGAGAGGAGAAACGTCTTTTCCGCAGGAAAAAGAGAGAGATGGAAAAGCGGGAGTGTGAAAAAATCGAGATGTACAGGAGCCAGAATGAAGTCCGAAAATTCTACCAAAGAGTCAAGCATCAAACTGATGGCTTTGGTACAGGCACATCCTCCTGTAGAAACCAGCAAGGTAATTTGGTAACTGATACAGATAGTGTACTCAGGATATGGAAAGAACATTTTTCAAAACTGAAAAACGAAGATACCACAGTCCCAATCCCAGAAGATGGTATTGAATGTATACCACCCAGCCGATCACTAAAAGAAGTAACTGATACCTTTATGAAGGTCGAAAGAGAATCTGCTAAAGTCGGTCTGGCGGTAAACGGTGAGAAGACCAAGTTGATGGTGTCGACACGCAATGCGTCCATTGAGCTCGGACCGACTGTGGAAGTTGGTTCCTATAATATTGAGGTAGTAAAAGACTTCGTCTACATCGGCACCTCCGTAAACACAACAAACGACATCAGTTGTGAAATAAAAAGAATAATTTTATTGGCCAACAGATGCTACTTTGGTTTAAGTAAGCATTTTAAAAACAAAGCCACATCTTGTCAAACAAAAATAACGCTCTACAAAACACTGATACTACCCGTGCTGATGTATGGCTCCGAAGCCTGGGTACTTGCGCAAGCAGACATGGCAGTGCTTGGTGTGTTTGAGAGAAAAATTCTCCGAAAGATCTACGGACCAATCTGCGTTGACGGTGAATATCGACGTCGCATGAACCACGAGCTGTATCTGTACAACGACATCAATATTGTTAAACGTATCGAGATGCAGCGATTGCGTTGGCTAGGCCATATCATAAGAATGAGGGATGATGAACCCGCTAAAAAGGCGTAAGACATACGGTGATGATAAATACGATTTGGGTCATCAAATGACCCCAATTAGCAGGGTTAATGAGTATGACGAAAGGTCTCTTGCAGTTGTATCGCTGGATATACCTATATGAGTACATACTAATCCTTATAGATCCATGCTTGACTATTTACTGAAGTACCATACGGTAGTACCCTTGCCTGAGTACATACTTATTAAAAGTCGTTTTATACCCTCAGTTATTAGGCTAAAGAGGCTATATACACGTTGATACGTCCAAAATTATTTCTTTTAGAAACAATGGTTTTAGACCCCAAGTATGTTTGGACGAAATCCGTTCCATACAATTTGGAGTTGTTTTAGTCATGTCCGTATGTCAGGCTGGCTGGTGCGCACGATAACTCTCGAACAAATTAAACGTTTTGGTTCAAATGTTAGGTATCGTTAAAAGGCCGTTATAAAACAATAAAACGAAGTGACCGCAACGAACCAAAGTATTTTCATTGTCCATGGCCCAACACGATAGAATTGTTGCATCACAAAGCTTGAATATTTTTCTGGTCAACTTTTGTAGCACAGTGTCATTTATCGATATTTTCCGACATACGTGCACTGTATCAAGGCCAAAACTGCCTGAAGGAAAGGCCCACTGCTTTTACGATACACTAGAAAGTTATTAATTATTATCTTTGCTTCAATTTTTGTCTTAGTGTTAGATCAATAATCTCAATGGTTTGTCTGTTATATGCCAAAAGTATCCGAAAAACTTTTATAAAAAACTTCAAGTCAATCGGGAGGCTCGATTTTCTCCATAGATACATGCTCTAGTAGAGTTTTTGCTCGGTACTATCCCAGGAATTAGAAATGCCACCCGTCTATATGGCTCCTTCTATACAAATCGCTACGTTTGATGGTAGGTCATATCGCTTTACTACTTCCTGTACTTTCCTCCAAAAAGTTAGCTAAAATGGTACACACGATAACTCTCGAAGGGAGTAACTGAAGTGGTCATAACTTTGCATATGATGCTACTTCCAGACATAGATCAGGTTTGAATATGTATGAATATATGTGCTACCCACAAAATTTAGTGCCTTTTTTGTTCGGGGCAACTCCATACTTCCTGAGATAATGCCCCAAAAGATCCAAAACGCATGCTGGCGCCAACTAATTTGGATAGTACACAAGATAACCCTCAAAGGGAGTAACCGAATTGGTCCAAACGTTGTACATAGTATTCCTTCCTACAGACTCGGATTATGTGCTAATATTGACTACATCGGACCACACTATTGGGTACTTCCCACACAAAGTTTGGAAAGAAAGCAGATTAAAGACTCATCGGATCGATTACATTTTTTTGGTAACATGTTGTGTATGCGGTGCTAAGTATGATGGTACAATTGTTTGGGAGAAAGTCCATACATCAAACATCGGAAATTGGTCCAAAAACTCAAAAACGTTAAAAGTATTGTGTTAAGTTCTTTTGGTCTGAGACTGAGGGTATATCTCTGCCAAATGATACCTTCTTACTTGTTCAAAAGTTGTTGTTCAGGAGGAGCTGTCGGATCTACTTGGATGACTATAATACCACTTCGTTTCGCTGTATCATACGAGGGGCCTTAATAAACGTTCTGGCCTAGGCAACACGCAGTGAAATTTTTTTTTGGAAAATTTGACCGTTTTTTAGCCTAGGCGTACTTAGGACAGTGTGTACGATGGGCGGGCGGACTGGTCTTTGGCGATAGGCAAACGTTGTCTGGAGTGTTTGGGCCTTAATCCCTGTCGATAAATTGGTGATGGTACGGGTTTGAAATGAGTTCCTTGATTGTGAGCTGCTTGTTTAAACTGGTTGGGGATGACTCGTTGGGCTATAGAGGTAATGTAAACCGTTCCCGTCACTTATTGCGGACTGAGGTACGATTCTCCATCCAGCACGATGTTAAGTCCTAACGATGTTAAGTCCTTTCAAAAAGAAGTCCACTCCCAAAATCGGTTATCTGCTCTCTTTTATTAGCTGCAACTGATACCATCGCTACTTCTTAAGAAACTGGCAACTGATTTGTCTATGAAAGTAAGCGCGGATCCGGTGTAGACTAAAGCCGACATCTTTCGACCATTCATCTCCACACAGATGTAATACCGACGGGGGTGTTTAGCGTCGATGTTAGCGCCATTTCGGCATTCACAATCGTTTGACAGTACATCGTCTATGCCGCAGTACGTACAAAATTTCTTCCTTTTGCCTCCACAGTGGAATCGAATGTGAAGACAACGCCAGCAGTGGGTTGATCGGTTGTAAATTTCGATCGCTTTGGACATCATGTGCGATGTGTGTGGTCTTTCGTTGCGGGTTTCTTTCTTCTTCAGCTGCTCAAACTTATCTGTTGGCGATGTTAATTTGTCTAGGCTGTTGAAGCCTTTTCGGCGAGCATAAATGCGGCCATCATATATGCGGTCCAGATGATTCATGGGTCGGAGGGTGTGCACGGTGAGCCTTAACTAATTTTAAATGGAAGGTGCTTACACCTCGGAAGTTTTTGCTGATTCTGAAACTACAATGCTCATAGATGAGAAATATCATGAAACAAAAAAAATCGCCGGAGGGATTTTAAAATAAATCGCGATTTAAGTTCACATTTTTAGGGGTTCTTTAGGTATTCACGATTTTGCTTGGAAACCGCGAGTTCTATGTAAATGGCACTAAAGCAAATGTTGTAGCAGAGAAAATTCTCCACAAGATTGGCCTTTATGATATTTTCGTATATTTTACCGTTTTTAAGATATGGAAGTTCAAATTGGGACAATGCACTGACTGTATCGCCCCCTTATAAAACAATATCATGCACAGTGTCCCTTAACTAACTTTTAATGAAAACGGCTTACACATGGGATGTTTTTGCGGATTCTGAAACAGCAATGTTCATAGATGAGAAAAAAAAGAGACAAAATCGCCGGAGGGATTTTTAAAAAAATCGCGATCAAAATTCACAATTTTAGGGTTTTTTTTTGGTTTTCACGATTTTGCTTGGCAACCGCAAGTCATATAAAAACGGGACTAAAGAAAATGTTGGAGCTGTGAAAATTCTCTATAAGACTGTATAATTTATTTGTTCTTAGGTTGTACCATTTTCAAGATATAAAAGTTTTATTTGGGAAATTGCAGTAATGACATTGTTTTATAAGGAGGCGATACAGTCAGTGCATTGTCTCAATTTGAACTTCTATAACTCAAAAACGGTGAAACCTACGAAAGTATCATAAAGGTCAATCTTGTGGAGAGTTTTCACAGCTACAACATATTCTTTAGGCCCATTTACATAGGACTCGCGGTTTCCAAGCAAAATCGTGAATACCTAAAGAACCCCTAAAAATGTGAACTTAAATCGCGATTTATTTTAAAATCCCTCCGGCGATTTTTTTTGTTTCATGATATTTCTCATCTATGAGCATTGTAGTTTCAGAATCAGCAAAAACTTCCGAGGTGTAAGCACCTTCCATTTAAAATTAGTTAAGGCTCACCGTGTGTGGTGTTGTCTGGCTTTTGTTAATAGTTGAAGTACGTATGCGTTTTCTCGGCAGTTGTAGAATGAGTGTTCCACCTGCTGCAAGTATCGCTTCGGCAAAAAGAATTTTTCGGCTTCCTTGCAAAACGAATGTCACGTAGCCATGCCATCCTTCTTAATTCTAAACCACTTGAGAGTGTCGGTAATGTAGTACTTAATCGATCATGTGGGATTTGGTAACAATCGGTCAGCTCTTCCAGCCTTTCCAGAAACTCAGGAAGATTCCCTTCGCCAGTAAATTTTAGATTCCATTGGTGGACTGTTTTCATCTCTCAAAATCACAAGCTTCTCGGGTTTTTGATTCCAAATCCTTATCGCATTTCTGACTCGACCCGTCCTCGTTGGCGGGGGTTTCGATTTTTCCGGATCCCTGCTCGTGCGCCATTTTTAAAGTGGTTTTCTCGTCGGCTGGGGTAAGTCCAGTCTTGTCCAGGGTCTTCATAAGGACCTACTAAACCTTACGAAATAAAATACTAGTTCAATCGAATGCCGAAGCCTCCGTGTGGGACGGAAAGCCGAAGCTTCCGTGTGGGAAGGGAAGTCGAAACTTACGTGTGAGACAGAAAGCCGAAGTCTCCGTGTGGGACGGAAAGTCGAAACCCCGGTTGGGACAGAAAGTCGAAGTTTCTGTGTGGGACGGAAAGCCGAAACTTCCGTGTTGAACGGGAAACCGATGGTAGGGGAAGACATTTGTCACGTTACATCCTGTTACAGTTTTTGGATGAAAAAATTTGACTGTCGACTGATTCTTTTATACTCGTTATTACTTCACATTTCCTAAACTAATCCCTCAATTTTTAAATGACGAGTTCCTAATGGATTAAACCTGGCTCTGTAAAAAATATTCAATACCGCGGTGCTCTTTTTGCAACGGTTCTTTCTGATTTGATATAATTTCAAGATATTCTCTTAAATTTCAGCGCGACTGAATTTAAGAATCAATGGCAACATTTTCTCCTACTGTGTGTGTTTCCTCGAGTAATATTTGTACATACCTTCTATACAATTGTTGGAGTTTACTGCTGTTACGCTAAAACTTATTTTGAATGAAAAATGCCTTACTGCAGATGCAGCATAATTTATTAAATGTAGAATTTCAGAACTCAAAACCTTACAATCGCACACACAAATAAATAATTTCGTATACAGGTGCTCACTTATAATATTACCTAATGCCAAAGGCATTAGCTTTCAGTTTAGGAAAGGCCAACATTGCAGTAATGTTTTGCAAAATAAATTCATTCATAGTCTACCCGAACAGTCCAACAGCAGTCACGAGATTTGAAAGAGAAGGTGGTAATATTGGTAACTTATTTTCTCCGAATATTTGGCTCGAAGCCAGCTATGGGCTGGCTGGCTTATAAAACATTGATGATGATGACAATCAGGAACAACTGGAAGTCATATGAATTTGTGTATTCATTGTATGAATGATGACAAGAAAATGACAGAAGAATTGAAAATGTTGAAGAAGTGGAGAAGGTAAGTAGGTAAAGTAGTTTATAATCGATTTAACTAGATTGTGGAGATTTTTTTGGTTCTGTGTGTTTTTGTAATCAGATTATAAAAGTTTTTCGAAAAGATTTAAATTCAAATTAGAAACACTTTTAGGATGACCTTCAAATCATTTGTCTCTTGTTTGTGTTTCTCTATTTGGCATATTTGTATTTTCATTTGTAAACAGAGATTGGGAGGATTATTTTCTAGTTGCTTTTAAAGTGAGCTGCTAAAATCAAAGTGAAATTTGAAATTGACCTTGAAAGCTGAAATGACCCGTAAATAAGGAGAAAATATAGAGAAGACGTGTGAAGATTACTTGTATTTAAATTTTACGATGAAATCACTATAAATTGAAGTACAAATACTCTTTTCTGCGTGTACCGTTCTTTTCTAGGAGAAATATTGATCTTTGGGGTAATGTCGGGGATCCAGTTGTTGTTGTAACAGTGTTTATTATTATGTTTGTATGTTCATTCTTCTGTTCAATCTGGCTCTGGGTCTATCTCCAGTTCCAGGAAAATGGGATGTACCCATAGATCCACTGAAGTTAGATGAGTAGGTTTGGCGGGGCAATTGAAAAGGTGCTTTGTGTCGTGCGGGCCCATGTCGCATACTTGGCAGATGCCTTACACGGAGCGATCGATTTCCGCCCAATAAGAATTTAGCCGACTGCAATATCACGAGCGTAGTTGAACCAAAACTACTCTGGTTTGTCGTGGCAGCTGACGCTCCTCAGCTGCAATAGATGGGGGATGTATTCCGAGAACTTTGTTCACACTATATTTGCTTATGGCCTTAGCAACTGCTTCCGTGTGAATACTATTTAAACCTGCTTGATATGCCTGTTGATCTAGGGGTTCTCTCCTTTATTGTTGGACCTCCCTCTCTAGAGCATGAATATTACTCTCACGTTACTCTCACGGTAACGCCCAAGCAAGTACTGCAACGAAAGCATCTCATTGTGTTGGTTTACTGGAAGAATCTTTGCCTCCTCATGTAGATGGTCCACTGAAGACTTGAGGAGGCACCCGGTTGCTGTTCTCAGGGCGTCAGAATGCCGCTGACCTACTAGACTGACCTATCGCGTTATGTGTGGCCAACAAGGTTTTTTTATCTGCACCCCAAGTGCCGCCGGCTAGAGACTTGAGGACCTTGTTCCTGCTTTTCAGTATGTCGCAGATAGCTGTGGATTGTGCGCACGACTTGAATGTAGTGTCGAATGTGAACCCTAAAATCCATGACCATAACATTCAACTCTCGTCCAAACTGCGCTGTCCATGTGGTGAATAGAGTGGCTGTGCATATTCCTCGGGTGGAAAAGATCGGTTAAATAGGTGTTCAGTCTCTCCCAGATGTCATCAGGGAAGGTACCTGACGCCATACGTCACGATCTCGATACCGTCTGGAGGGGGCGGAATACAGAAGAGGTAGAGGTTAAGCAGTTTCGGAGATATCACCCCACCTTGGAGAACTCCCTGTTTCACTCTGCGGGGTTTGGACTTCTTGTTCCTGAATTCCACGTACGACTGGCGTCCACACATACATATAATTGACTATCCAACGTTTCAAGCTTGGCCGGAGGGTTGTCTGCTCAATGTCCTCAAACACCGTGGAGTGCCTGACTTGATAAGTCAAGCGCCACCATCACTGTTCTGTCACACGGTGGTCTCTGGTTGAGTCCTTGACACATATATGTAGTAATGGCGTGCAGCGCTGCTGTCGTGCTGTGCTGCTTACGAAATCCATGCTGAGATCGGCAACTTGATAGCTATCTCTGATACTGGGGAGGACTAAAGCCTCAAGGATCTTTGCTACGGGCGACAAAAGCGAAATCGGCCTGAACGATTCACTTTTACTGGCATCCTTGCCTGGCTTTCGTAGTGGCACCACTCTGCCCATTTTCCAGACTTCGGGAACAATGAAAGTGGCTAGCGACAAGTTGAGAACTTTAGTGAAATACTCCACTCCCGGCTCATCCAGCTGCCTCAGCATTACCATGGAGATTCCATCAGGGCCCAACGATTTGGATGATTTAGCGTTTCTGATGGCATTGGCAACATCATCCATTGTGAATTGTGGTGGTTCATCCACGGCAGGAAGAGATCTAATTCGACGTAATACTTTTCTCTTCGCCCTGTCACTCTCGGGGTGCTCGACAAACTGTCGATTAAAATAACTTGCGCACCTCTTCGGGTCAGTCAACGTAACGTGGCCAAACGTTACTGAGGACCTATCTTCCCTTCTTCCAGGGTTCGAGAGTGACTTAACCGTTGCCCACATTTCACCTATACCGGCTCCAATGTTGCAAATCTTCAGATGATTTAACCACATGTTCCGCTTATGCTCGCCGACCAGCCAGTTAACCTCCAATATCAGATCCCTGACTCTGGGGTCATTGTGGTTGGCTCGACGAAGCTCATCACGCTCATTTGCTAATCCCGTCGCCTCTGCTGGAAGTTTGGTCTTACTTCGGGTATTCCACCAGCAGGGATATGGCGAGCGGATGCGGCAGTGATGTTGTTTCGGAACGTCCTTTCCGCCACCCGAACATCAGAAGGATTGGGCAGTTCTCTGAAGCGGTGATTGGTAAATTCTCTGAAACTCGGCCAATCAGCTTTCTTATGATTGATGAATGTGCGGCGTTCAGAGGTAATGAAATCGAGTGGTCTGCTAATGTAGACAATTATGAGGAGATGGTCTGATTCAAGGGAAATGACGGGTTGCCAGGTAACGTCATTTTAAGACCAGTTGACACGATGGTTATGTCTGGCGAACTGTGACACTCTCCTCTAATTCTGGTAGGGGTGTCCTAATTGACCGTGCAAAACCTAGAGCTATCAATCTGCTCACCAAGCGCTGTACCCCTCTGGTCGTTTCCGAGGGCCGAATGCCACATCTCATGATGCGCATTAAAGTCCCCCAGGACCAGACGATTATGACCTACAAAAAGTGGGCTAATGTCTGGCTCCTAATCTGAGATACAGCTATTTCTCGGCGGGATGTATAGGTTCAGCAACTCTATCTCGGCAGTTGCACACCTGACTGCTACCCCTATACATTCCATATACGGGTCATTAGAGACAGGCTCAAGCGAGATAGGTCTGTATTGGACGGACTGGTGCAACAGAAAAGCAAATCCCCCACCTCCACTTCTGGTGCGACCCTTCCTTAGCACGTTGTAACCATCACAACGTTGTAAGCTACAGTTGTTGTTGAGCTTGGTTTCTTGCACCGCAGCGACCTTGATATTCTTCCGACTCATGTAATCTACTATTTCCTCGATCTTACCTCGGAGTCCATTGCAATTAAATTGCAAAAAGGATGCATTTTCCGGGATTGGGACAACAACGGCTGGTGTTAAAGGCTGCATGTGCGGTTGTTGTCGAGGGGACTGCGGGGGAGTCTTATAATCAGACGACGAGGGTGCTTCGTAATCTGATGACGACTCACTGGGGACTGTATTCACGCAGCATACAGCAACATAGTCCCTGTCGAAGTCCCTCACGTCGACAAGTCCAGAGCAACCCCTTAGATGCACCCACTCCTGACATCTATTGCATCTCACCGAAGGTTAGATGTGGGTGAAGATGCGGATGTGTAAAACGAGCACAAATATATTGGTCCTGTTGTTTCCTCCGTCCCGGCACGGACCAAAAGAATTCGGAACAGGCATTCCGGGATATGCTGCTCCTAACACAGAAAAACGAAACAAATACAAACATAGGTACACTGAGGTGGCAGCCGCTGGCCGCAACGTTGATGTTGTGTGGTTCCGGGTCAATCCGGTACGAAAGAACCCGCTGCCGCAGGCTTGCCGAGGTCCAGTTTTCAGCATTGCTTTCTTACATACTGAAGATCGTTAGTTGAAATCTTCTCAATAGTGGTTAAAATTATCAGCGTAGTGTCGATATTAATTTCTTTTGTTAAGTTTGTTTTTCCGTTTGTAACGTATTGAAATAATCATTTGCGACCATATAAATACTTTATGATTATTCAATACGTTAAATACTTTATATGGTCGAAAATGAATGCGTTACAAACGGAAAAACAAACATGGAGTGGTTTTAAAAATCGATGTCGGATTTTTTTTATGCGGCAACTCCCTAAAGTTAGATTTTGAGATTGCCAAATTTTGAGCACAATCGGAATATGTTAACACGTGCCACTGGGACTTCAAAGTTTCCATAGTAATTTGTATGGTGCCAAAGGTGAATTTTCATGAAATTGCCCTAAAGGCCACATTTATAGTCCAATCGATAAATGGAGTAGCTATGATGTAATTAGAAATCTTCTAAAAAAAATGCAAGAATATTATTGTAATCAAAATAATTAGATCTCCAATTTCTAGAATTAAGATGAATAATTTATTAGAAATTGTTTTTAGAGTAGCTATGATATTTAGGTGGACTCATTGTAATTATATGAATTGGGCTTAAATTGTAATATGACTTCAATTACAAAGCAAATAAAGAAACACTTTGTGTAATTTTTTGAGTCATGTTTTATTAACCATATTCTGACTCCACAGTGTGATAGAACACCAAAAATGAGAAGACACGTGTCTCCCCGTTTTTCCCTATCTCATCAACTTTCGGGGTTACAGGCCTCCAAAGGTTTGAAGCTTTGATGTAAAAAGGGCCATTTAGTCAGGTCTATATCTTCCAAACCATTAGGAAATTTGAATTTATCTCGAAGGAAAAGTTGTAGCTCTTGTCTTAAAGAACAAAAATTGTGAACACATATAATCCATCAAGCTTCATCTGCAAGGTCAAAATCGCCATGTTCAAATTTCTTTTAAAATCCTAGTTCGAAGATGAACTATATCGGACGACGTTTTGATATAATAACTCCCGATATTCGGTGTTTTTATGGTTTTAGCTACATTTTTTGACCAAACAACTGCAGTTTAACATTTGAGGTTCCTAGTGGTCAAAAAATATATTCACCAATCTTCTCCATTTGAGAGCTTTACCCTCCAAAATGCTCCGTAACTTAGAAATTAATTAGTCATGTGGGATTTGGTAACAATCGGCCAGCTTTTCCAGCCTTTCCAGAAGCTCAAGAAGATTTCATTGGTTTACTATTTTCATGTCTCAAAATCACCAATTTCTTATCGCATTTCTTACCTGATCCTTCCTAGTTGGTTGTAGTTTCGATTTTTACGCAGTTCGATTTCGAACCGGCTATGGTAAGTCCAGTCGCGTCCAGGGTAACGGTACCAACCGATTTTCGGTATTTTGAGGATTTTTGCTACATTTTTGACCGAACTACCTGTTATTGATCATTTGATTGTCTGAGAGGTCACAAAACATCTCCACCAAATAATTGTCGACATAGGTCCTTGTTTTTGAGGGTTTCGACTACATTTAACATTTGAGGCTAGCAGGGGTCACAAAATTACTCTACCAAAAATTTTCGACATAGGTCCATGTTTCGGTATAGCTTCCATATAACCTCCCGATTTTCGGTATTTTAAGGGTTTCAGCTACATTTGTTCAACAAACTACTTATAATTTAAAATTTGGAGTTTGCAGAGGTCACAAAACATCTCCACTAACAATTGTCAACATAGGTCCATTTTTTGTTATAGCCCCCATATAACGGTATCTCCCGATTTTTGGTATTTTGAGGGTTTTAGCTACAGTGTTTGACGGAACTACCCGATATTTCATATTTGAGACACACAGTGGACACATAACGTTTTCAATAAAAATTTTCAATGTAGTTCCACTGTTTGGTATAGGCCCCATCTAAGCGTACCTCCCGGTATTTTTAAGATTTTAACTGTATTTCTTGACCGAACTTGCTGTAATTTGACATCCACTTTTTTGCGGAAGGGCCCATATCTCCTTATGTATTCCAAGAAAAATTGTAATACTGAAACCACAAAGACTATCCGCTTCTAAAATTTCTGGAAACTTAATCTTAATCATCGTGCCCAACAGCACGAGTTAAGTTAGTAACCAATGGAACTGCCCACTGCCTTCGAAAGAAATTTTAAAGCGAATGAGTTGTCCAATTTAGTCCATCTTCGAACTTGATTTCTTGGACCAATGGCAGTCACTTTTTTCGATAGTGATTTTAGTTGCTCGCCGTAGTATTTATATTCGTTTTTGGACTGTTAAGTCAGGAAACAAGGAGTTGCCCACAAAATGTATCGTTGTAATTATGACCATCAGAACTAAACTACAATTAAGCGAAAATTAACTTATACATATGAAAGCCAATTGAACGTTTAGTCCGTTTTTAATAAAAATCATAATGAGGTAAGGGAAATTTTGAACGCGTAGGGGCTTTTAAGTATTTTCAAATGTATAAGCCGTAAATCTTGGCCGAATGCCAGCTATTTACAGAAAAAAAATTGAAGTTGCCAACTTTGTATCTGTCCGGGGGTAAAAGTCTTAAGGCCTGAGTACATAAGCTGCTTTGCCTGGTTGCCTTGCTTTCCTGCTTCATTTTTGACGTAATAAAAATAAAGGAATAAAGGAGGCCGAACAAATTTCGAACTGGGTTCCCCTTTTCTTTTTTATTCTTTTATCAGAAGCAAGCAAGGCAACCAGTAGTGGGATTCTGTAACTCATTTTTGCTGTTATCGATAATTGTCGGTAAAATTAAAATGCTTATAATTTCGATAATTAACGAAATTTTTCGGTAAGTTAACGATGAATAAAAAGTAGTCGTTAGCCTCTACCGACACAAACAGTGATGCCAACGTTTCTTTATGTTTTTAATCATAATTTTGATATTTAATTTTACCGATTTTTGTCGTTAACAGCAAAAATGAGTTACAGAATCCCACTACAGGCGAGGCTGCTTATGTACGTAGGCCTTTAAGGCCTGGGTACGTAAGAAGGCCGAGCCAATTTCGAACTACATTGCCCTTTTCTCCTTTATTCTTTTATTTTTGTTATGTCAGAAATGAAGCAGGAAAGCAAGGTAATCATGCGAGGCAGCTTATGTACCCAGCCCTTTCAGTCTCGGCTGAAGAATTCCAAGAAAACGTTCGTTTATAAAATTTGGATTTGTGAGCATTTTATTTTTGGCCTATGCCCGTTGGGCGTTATGTCAGGTCGATGTCTGAAGCGTATTTGGTCTTAACATAGGTTGAGTCTAAAACCAGTATTACATTAAGGCATATTTCTGATTGTGACAGTGCCTGGACGGTATACGTTCAATAAGATATTCAGGGATTTGTTCTATATCTGTTATTAGATTACCTTGAACAGGGGGATGTGTCTGCACAAAAGCCCCAGTTAGAGAGATAGAAAGAAGAGATAGATTGGAGATATAGAAAACAATGAAAATCGTTAAGTTCGGCCCGGCTGTACTTTTTATACCCTGTACCAAAAATATTCTAAACTAAAATGGAATAATTAGTTTTCTTTCCTGTCCACAATTTTAGGAGGAGATATTTTATGACCTCCGATTTACAAAATGCATAATTTAGGCCAGAAAGTGTACCTAGAATGTCTTCAATCGGTCGGCACCTTTATATGGGGCCTATTCAAGTGTGGACCTATATTGGTGGAGAAGTTTTGTTACCACTGGGAACCTCAAATGTAAAATTACAGATTGTTGGGTCAACAAATGTAGCTAAACTCGACAAAATACCTAAAATTGGGAGGTACCGTTATATGGGCTATACCAAAACATAGATCTATGTTGACAATTTTTGGTGGAGAAGTTTTGTGACCACTGGGAACCACAAATGTTAAATCACAGCTAGTTCGGTTAAAAATTGTAGCTCAAATTCTGAAAATACCGAAAATCGGCGAGTAGCGTTATATGGGGGCTATAGCAATACGATATAGCCCATCTTCAAACTTGACCTGCTTATGGAAAAAAGATACTCGGGTGGAAAATAGCGTTGTTAGCCCAATAATTGTGAAAGCTAGAGTGATTGCAACAGATGGACATAGCAATTTATGAATTCATTTTACGAAAATAATGTAGTCGTCAGCTGTAATACCATACATACATATGTATCTTCATACAAACATCCCAGAATGGAAAAGGGAGACCTCTCTCTTATCAATGAGTACAACCCGACTCACATTATGCTCAATGATATGGAACTTAAATTTTTATTGCCGATTTTGGACGGCGCGTCTTAAGGTGCCACTTGTAGAGACGTTCAGGAAAAGTCGCCTATCTTACGCAGAGGGGTACATTTTCACGTTTCAAAATATCACGTTGTCTGGCCTGGGAACCGAACTCGCACATTTTGTATGCAGGGCCTTATCTCTTACAAGATTAACTTGCCCGTTTCCACATGTGGATGTGCCTGCTAGAAACTTTCATGTTAATTTCTGCAAATGTCGATTGTTTTCACACTGCTGCTTTATTTCTCTTTTTTTCTCCTTCTTTTTTTTCTTCCAAAAAGACTCTACCTCTCTCTCTCTCTCCTTTCTCCAAACATATAAACCGCCGATTTTTTTTAGCGAGGTTTTCTTAGCTATATATGGAACGAGTTTATGAAACATTAGGTTTCTACGTCATATAAAGGCTAAGCTATCAATGCCTAAAATAAAATTTCAAAAATATAAAAAAGCGGTTAGTCGATGATCGAGCATCAGAACCAAGGTACCTAGCATCGTAGAAAGGTTTAATTGCTAACCAACCAGTATTTTCGGCACGAATTTAGCAATATTTCTTTTCCTGCTGAATATAACGCATCAGAATAAGCCACAGTAAGGATGATGGAAGTCCTTCCTGTTGTTATTGTTGTGGCAGCATATAAACCTACGTAGAAGCATAGGTTTGATGCTGGGCTGGGGTTCTTCCTCTGGTACTGACTTTTTTGCAGGACTTTTCCGAATGTTCGAATTGATAACTCAATCCAATTCGTTAGATTAGAGTGGACACTCAGTTGCCGAATTGGGGTTTCAAATTATTTAAAGCTCTTTCTATATCAATAACTGGTGCTAAGGTGTGATTCAAGTCCTCACCCTTCTTTTCTCTATAACCCACAATTTCGTGTTAAGCTGTTTCAGTCGAATTCCCTTCATAAGCAGGTTGCAACTTTCTAATCAGGTCACTTACGAGTACTTACTTAAGATCTTATATCCTAGCTTCCTCTTCATTGTAGAGGCAGATTCGTTGTTCATTATCTCTGGAACGTTCGGGCGTCGACAACCCAAGTGGCTTTGCTCATCTGTACCTTTCTTCGTATTTATTTATACCCTTCACCATAGTATGGAGTGTATATTAAGTTTGTTTTTCCGTTTGTAACGCATTGAAATAATCAGTTGCGACCTTATAAAGTAAATGTATTCTTGATAAGGATAAAACTCTGAGCCGATCTAGCCATGTCCGTCTGTTGTATTCACTCTATCGTCCACAATAATTTAACTAAAACATTATATATATGCCCTCATACACGATACGATACCTCCCGATTTTTGGTATTTTTAGAATTTTAATACTAATTGTTCCCAAACATCCCAGAAGGGACACGGGAGATAAGTGCCCTCCGATTTTATCATCATTATCATCATTATCATTAGCTCAATGATATGGGATCTACTGTCTATCGTCGAGTCTGAACAAAGTTTCTTAATGACACCACTTGCGGAGAAGTTTTACATGGCTAAAATAGTGGTCACAAAATTTCTCCATAAAAAATTGTCAACATAGGTTCATGTTTTTCTATAGCCCCCATATAACGGTACCATCCGATTCTCGGCATTTTACCTCAGTTTTTTTGACAGAACTACAGCAAATTGACATTTCCCTGCAGTCACGAAAAATCTCCACCAAAAATTGTCTACATAGGTCCATTTTTGTGGTATAGCCCCCATATTAGGTTACCTCCCGATTTTTACTGTTTTCAGAATTTTAGCTACATTTTTTAACCGAACTTCCTGTAATTATTCATTTGAGGTTCTATCACAAATTTTCCACATAGGTCCATGATTTGGTATAGACCCCTTATAACGATGCCTGCAGATTTTAGGTACTTTTGAGAATATTAGCTTCATTTTTTGACCGAAATACATGTTATTTGACATTTGAAGTTCAAAGTGATCACAAAACTTTTTCACTAAAAAAAAACTTTTGTGGTTATAGGCCTCTAAAGGTTTGAGGCTTTGATTTAAAAAGGGTCATTTAGTCAGGACTATGTAGTCCAAACCGTTAGGAAATTTGAATTTATCTCAGAGGCAAAGTTGTAACTCCTGTCTTACAGCGTGTTTTTGTAAAAAGTTTTTGCCCATTCGTTCGTCGATTTCATGAACGAAGACACAATTTGGTTTTCATAGCGTTTGACGTTTGTATTCGTGTGACAAACAAATGAAAGCTTTTTATTTTCGTAATTTTTTGGTTTTCGTAACAAAATCAGACGAACGAATACGTCAAAAATAAACGAATTGAAAAGACCCATCGTTTTGAATGAAAATTAAATAATTTGAGTAATAAATGGCACAAAACACACGAAAACTGGAAGGGAATGCAATTTTATTTATTCTCATAGAAGCACACGCGTATATGTACATCCGTTTCTTCATATTATCACAATTATTTTTGGACAAATTTGTTTACATTTTTTTCTTATTTTTTGTTTGTCATCTGTTTATCGGGGTTGCTATCAAGTAACACATTTTACGTGCAGATGCCTATGCAAAATTCACAAAATAAGTATCATGGAAACCCTGAAATATATAAGCTTTTATGAAATAGACGAAAGCTTTCAGATAAAAACGAATGGTTCGTAAAATTTTACAAGAACCAAATTTTGAACGTATACGTTTTAGTACGAACGGTTCGTGTGACAGGCAAGCATTTTTACAAAAACACCCTATTAAATCTATCAAACATCATCTGCAAGGTCAAAATTGACATGGCCAAATTTCTTTTAAAATTTTTAAATTTAATATTAGTGGGGGGGGGGGGAGGGGGTGCTCATGACAAAAATTTTGAAAGTTCAAGTTAGCGAAAATTTCTTATTTAGCAATGATGTAAACCTTATTTTAGACATATATTACCGATGAAAAAATTTGCATTACCATAGACTAATAAATATACAGACGACGGATCACTCAATTTTTCCGCGGTCAAGTAAGTCAAACCCGAAAACTCAAAAAAGGTGGATTTTTTTATCTGAGGATATAATTCCCATCAAAAACTAACCCCATGTAGTCTTTTGCCAGAACAAAATAGTTATTAACTTGTATTTTTTGGCATTCTATATTGAGTTTCTTATTTACCACACTCAATTCGAACATACTCGGTGAGAGAGTTCCGACGTCTATGTTTTCATTAGTCTATGGCATTACTATTTTTTTAATTAAAATGACGTAAGACATATTGGCCAATTTACCCTTGTTTTCAGAACTTTTTTGTCAATATAATAATATGTTCAAAACAATGGATATGTTAATAATTGCATATATTTTTGGGTGTATCATTTATCAAATAACTCACAACTAGAGTGAATGTTATGTAATTCAGTGAAGAAATAACTCACAACTAGAGTGAATGTTATGTAATTCAGTGAAGAAAGAGTATATTATCGGAAACCCTTAGAAATATCTTACTTACTTACTTAGCTGGCCCATTACAGAACATTTGTTCTATAGGCCGAACTAAGAAGAGATCTCCATTCCTCTCTATTTGTTGCTTTGCACTCTGGAATACCGCGCCTTTTCATCTCATCATCGCTGCATCTCGATACGTTTAACTATATTGATGTCGTTGTATAGTAGATACAGCTCGTGGTTCATGCGACGTCGATATTCACCGTCAACGCAGATTGGTCCGTAGATCTTTCGAAGAATTGTTCTCTCAAACACACAACTGATGTCGTTTGTTGTGTTTACGGAGGTGCCGAGGTAGACGAAGTCTTTTACTACCTCAATATTATAGGAACCAACTTCCACAGTCGGTCCGAGCTCAATGGACGCATTGCGCGTCGACACCATCAACTTGGTCTTCTCACCGTTTACCGCCAGACCCACTTTAGCAGATTCTCCTTCGACCTTTATAAAGGTATCAGTTACTTCTTTTACTGATCGGCCCATGATGTCTATATCATCAGCATAAGCAAGTAACATGTGACTATTGGTGTAGATTGTGCCACTTCTTTTGACGTTTGCCTCTCGTATAACCTTTTCTAGCAGGATGTTGAAGAGGTCACACGAAAGGCTGTCTCCTTGTCTGGAACCTCTTTTGGTACCAAACTCTTCGGAGAGGTTCTTTCCTATTTTAACTGAGGACCTCGTGTCAGTTAAAGTCATTTTACAAAGCCGGATGAGCTTTGCGGGAATACCAAATTCAGACATGGCTTGGAATACCTTTGAACGCAGCGGGCTGTCGAAGGCTGCTTTATAATCGACAAAAAGGTGGTAGGTGTCGATCTGCATCTCTTGGGTCTTCCCCAGGATTTGCCGCAGGGTAAATATCTGGTCAATGGTGGACTTGCCAGGTCTAAAGCCGCATTGGTATGGTCCAATTATCTCGTTGACCATAGGCTTTAGACGTTCGCACAATATCCCTGACACGATCTTGTAGGCAATAGGGAGTAGACTTATGCCCCTATAGTTAGAGCATACAGTCTTATCTCCCTTCTTGTGGACGGGGCACAGGATACTCAGGTTCCAATCGTCGGGTACTCGTTCTTCCTGCCAGATGGTGCTAACTAGCTGATGAATACACCTTATCAGCGTGTCGCCTCCTGTTTTTAACAGCTCGGCTGGTAAGCCATCGGCCCCTGCTGCCTTATTATTCTTCAGCCGATTTATTGCTGTCTTTACCTCATCTTGGCTGGGCGGTATACATTCAATACCATCTTCTGGGATTGGGACTGTGGTATCTTCGTCGTCTTCGCTGCTATTGGATACCAACAGATTTGAAAAATGTTCTTTCCATATCCTGAGTACACTATCTGTATCAGTTACCAAATTACCTTTCTGGTCTCTACAGAAGGATGTGCCTGTACCAAAGCCATCAGTTTGATGCTTGACTCTTTGGTAGAATTTTCGGACTTCATTCTGGCTCCTGTACATCTCGATTTTTTCACACTCCCGCTTTTCCATCTCTCTCTTTTTCCTGCGGAAAAGACGTTTCTCCTCTTTTTTCTCCCTGTATCTCTCTCGTGCGCTACGCGTTGCTACGGATTGTAAAGTAGCCTTATATGCCGCATTTTTCTCTTCGGTGGCAGCACGACACTCCTCATCATACCATGGATTCCTTGGTGGAGGTCTCTGGTATCCAAGTATGGATTTTGCGGCTGTTTGCATGGAGTGGGCAATGCTTTGCCATTGCGCTGATATGTTATCGGGATGAGGAGTGCTTTGATTAAGCAATTGGGCTAGTTGAGTGGAATATGCTGTGGCTATCTGTTGTGATTGCAGCTTACCGATGTCTAACTTTCTTGTTGTGTCTGTTCGTACTTTGTTTGCTACGTTTAAGCGGGTGCGTACCTTTGCTGCAACAAGGTAGTGGTCCGAATCAATGTTTGCGCCTCGGAACGATCGTACATCCAACACGCTCGATGAATGTCTTCCATCTATCACAACATGATCAATTTGGTTTCTTGTTTTCTGATCTGGAGACAGCCAGGTGCCCTTATGAATATCGAGATGATTAAATCTGTTACTGCTAACTACCATGTTTTTTGCAGCTGCAAAGTCTATCAGCCTCATACCATTGTCAGATGTTTCACTGTGGAGACTGAATTTCCCGACTGTTGGGCCAAAAATATTCTCCTTTCCAATTTTGGCATTAAAATCGCCTAGAATGATTTTAATGTCATGGGCAGGGCAACGGTCATATGTTTCTTCTAAGCGCTCGTAAAATATATCTTTGGTCTGTTCGTCCTTTTCTTCAGTGGGAGCATGAGCGCAAATAAAGCTTATGTTGAAGAATTTAGCTTTTATTCGAATTGCAGCAAGTCTTTCATTCACTGGGGTGAAGCTGGATACCAGATGTTTTAGTCTCCGACTAACTACGAATCCACAACCAAACTCATGCTTTACGTCATGGCAGCTATAATACAGTGCGTCACCTTTACGTGTTGTTGTAACGCCTTTCCCAATCCATCGTATTTCCTGTATGGCAGTAATATCGGTCTTGTACTTTTCAAGTACGTCTGCCAATGCGAAGACTGCACCTTCTCTATAAAGAGTGCGAACATTCCAGGTGCTGATTCGCAGATCATGGTCCTTAAAACGTTTGCGGGGTTCGTCAACTTTAGAGGGGTTTGTTTTTCTTTTCTTTCGTTTTTTCATAGTAGGCTGTTTTTTCTAGGGGAGGGTTACTAACCCGACGCCCAAACCCAAGTTTTTAACGTTCTTATGGGTGAACGCGCGGCACATGTTAGCTCACTACCTTTAACGGGTGTTAAAGGCAGTTCCCCAGGTGACACCACGGGGAGGTCAGTGTCCACTTGAGATGAAAGGGGGACCAAGATAAATCCTGGGCTTTGCCATGTTAAAACCGGTCAGGACCGTTGCTTGGTATCTTCCATCCCCTACGTCACCCGATCTTTTATTGCTCTTATCAAAAATTTCAGAAGCAAAAGATCGGAAGAATTTTTGTTGTTGTTTTAAGCCAAAGTATTGGACGTAATATGCTGCAAACGTTCAATAAATACAAATAAAGGTCTTTTTCTGAACTCAGTAACACTTACAGTCAGCCTAAAATTACGATTAAACGTTTAAACAACACCTTAAAACTTAACAACAACTATGCAAAAAATTGCTCAAAAAGCCTAACGTGTTCCTTATTTTTATACTTTCAAATATGTTGTACATTATAGTCTAACCAATGTAGTTAAATAATTCTCTGTAATACTTCCTCCAAATACTTTACATATTTCTTGAAAAATTTAAGACAGTTTAACATTTTACTCAAAAATTAAAAAAAATGTGTAACGTAACCTAATATCCTATGGGAACGAAAATCATTTCGGGGCCCCGGGCCCCCCTGGCTACATCGGTGGTCCACGCAATAGTAGAATGTCTCAAATCCAATTTAAATAAAAACAAAGCACTAAGGGAACTGATGAGTCCAAGTGGCGTTGGACGAAACTAGTCTTCTCTGCCCTTCCCTAAAGTAAATAAATTTTAACTACACCCACTTTAAAAACTTGTTGTTTTTAAAGTTTGAAAACAACAAATCTGTGATTAACCTGGGCTTACTTTAAAAATAAAAAATAAGATGGTATCTTTTTCGTGATTATGTTCAAAGCTAGTAGTAGGGTCTTCCCATTAATATATGAAGACTAATGTAAATAAAACTTGCCTTTTTATTTACAAAATATGTATGTAGTTAACCTTACACAGAACGCACAACAGGCCTACTCTGGCTTCAGTTACTGAAGTTCAGTATACTAGTCCACTAGGACATGTGGCGATTTTCATTTCCATAAAAATAATTGCTATGGGCTTCTTTCCCATGTCCAAGTATTGGATATTTAAAATCTGCATGTTTTCCCTTAAAATAATTACAAAATCCAACTAATTCTCTTAACTCAAAACGCTGAGAATGACGATAAAAAGAAGCAGTTGTAATGCTAATCTCCATGGAGACCTCTATTGTATTTGAACTCATTTTATTTAAACACAGATTGTGAGGCTCTTTTTAACTTTGATGTGAAATCATTTGTTGACAACTATGTCCTGTTTAGAATTAAAGCAAAGAATATCTCAAAGCTAAAAATAAAACAACGTCAACAACGACGAAATGAGTCCCATTGCAATCTGTTGGGATTCCCAAGGAAAAAATTAAATTTAAAACGAACAAACCAACAAAACCTAACACAGATGTTTATGTTTAGATGTTGCACTTTGACAATATTTGTTGTAAGTTTTATTAGAAGGATGCTACAGTGTGTGCTCTGTAAGCTTTGGGCGGGAGGTGGCACGTATTGTCAAATCTGTCTTATGTTTATTTTGATTTAGAACTTTTCCCTTTAGTTTTCCTTAGTTTGATTTGAAAAGTGAAGCCTTCCGTTTTGATTACAGTGGCATACAAGTAAAACTTCCACTTCTTCTTTCAAGCAATATTGATGACTTTCTTAATAGTTTGTGCTACGTTTCGTCTAAGAACATTTCCTTAAAGCGATGTTTACTGACTGGTAATGGACAAGTTTACGTCTTTTTGACATATTGTCTTAGTTTGTTAAAGTAATTAAATCACTTTATTTCACTGTGAATATCTCTGTGTTGCCAACATTTGCCGTAGATTTATGTGAATCCTTTTTGTAGCCGACAATCTTTCCCCTCAAAAAATTTAAATATGACGTTGCTTATGACATGATTGCAGAAACCAGAGAAGAAAGTGAGAGCAACGAAAAGGGAAACCGAAAAGTGAATTATATGACTAAACAAAAGTTAAATTAAACTTTGTCGTATACATGTGTGTGTGTTTTGATAGTGATGGCAAATACTGGAGGCTGGTTATTGCAGCTGCAGCCATGGATGCCAATGCTTTTCACTTTTCTCCGCTATGCAATAATATGACAAACGGTAATAAAGGAATTTGTGCATATGTATGCTAACACATATACATACATATGTATGTATGTATGTCTATACACCCAGCTGCATCAACATTCTATGACATTTTATGGTTGCAACATTTGAGCGAAGTAGGCGAAGTTTCGATAACGCTACAATATAAAACGAGTAAAAAGTGTTAAGTTAGGCGGGCCGAAAATATTTATACCCTCCAGCATGAAATGTTATGAAATAATTAGGAAGTTTTCTAATCGCTGCGAATTACCAAAATACCTGAAACTGCGGTTATATGCGGGATATATGCAATGTCCCTAATTTTAGGTGGAGAAGTTTTTTTGATTACTGGAAATCCCAAATACCAAGTAATAGCTAATTCAGTCGGAAAACTTCACAATATTTAAAATCGAGAGGTATCATTATACGTGGGGGCTTTGCCTACAATTATTGTTGCAGAAGTTTTTGGATCACTCAAATTGGAAACCCAAATTACAGCCAATGAAAAATGTAAATAGAAATTTCAAAATAGCTGAAATCAGGCGGTACCGCTATATGGGCCCCTTTTCAAAATGTGGACCTATATCAATTTTTGGGGTATCAGTTTCGTGACTGCATGGAGCCTCAAATATCAAATTCCATGTACTTCTGTCAAAAAATGTAGCTAAATCCTTAAAATACCGAAAAGCTGGGTGCTATACCTAAACATGGGTAACAAAATTTATATCTATATTGCGATATCTCCGTTTTTGACCACCTACGCCAACCTACTTTACTTTCATTGTCAGGCTTTGCTTTTGGAAGGTCCCCAAGCAAAGCTGTGATATTCGTCACTACAATTCAAATAATAAAATGAACAATTGAATTGGATTAGATTAGCAACTATTATGATATATCCGTTGTTATTTGACGGCAACATAATTTGCATCATTGTAAATGTGAAGTTTTCTACTTTCATTATGAGGCATTGCTTTTGGAATACTCTTAATAGAAGCAGAGATATTCGCATAAGAATAAAACCTTTACATTTTCTCCCCAAAAGTTTTTTTTTGCTATTCCGGTCCCTGAATGTGATCCGACCATCACGAAAATCAATAGACTTCTTCCCCTCTGGAGCCGCCTACGATCATTATTTCGATGTGTTACAAACTTTTGTCCCAAAACCAACTTATAACACCCTCCCCATATAGTTGTACAATAATACACTCCCATTATACTGGTGTAGTGTAAAACAAGTAAAAAAAGCGTCAAGTTCGACCGGGCCGAACTTTTTATTCCCTCCACCATAAAATATTAGTTAGTTTTCATTCCTGTCCACAATTTTACGTGGAGATATTTTGTGACCACGGATGCCCAAATATCTAAAAAAGGTTAGAAAATGTATCAAAAAATGTCTTCAGTCAAGTGTGGACCTATGTTGACAATTTTTGATGGAGAAGTTTTGCGACCACTGTTCAAATGTCAAATTACAGATAGTTGGGTCAACAAATATAGCTAATATAACAAACAAATATAATAATATACCTAAACTCCTCAAAACACCTAAAATCGGGAGATTTGGCAATAGGGTGGTTCTACTAAAACATGGACCAATTTGAAAAGTTTTGGTGGTGAAAACTCCTGAAATTAAAAATTACTATTACATGGGGTCTGGGGGTAAACAATTTTTCAACTAAACTTTGTCGGTTTAGGTTCAGGCCTTCATATAGCCCCCATAGAACGATACCTCCCGTTATTCCGTATTTTGAAGGTTGCGGCTGTGGTTTTACATTTCTCTATTTTATTGACTTGTCTGAAAAGAATTTTAAACATAAAAATTGTACACACAAATATTTTTGTACCTATTATTGAAATATTTGTTGCATAAGAAAATATGTAAAATAAATTTTGCATATGCACATATTATTTTTTGCATATGCAAAATTTATGCATTTTGCATATGTCATATGTTTTGATTGTAAAATTTGACATGAATCGGACCAAAAATAGGGGTTGCATAAAATTCCGCTGTCTACTGATCAAGAATATATATGGTAAAAACCAAAAATGCTTTACAATCGATGAATCCGAGTTTCACCCATTTAGAATTCGCGAAATTTTAACATATTATATGTTGTATGACTGAAATTCTTTAAAATGAAGTGGTTTAGGAGGGATCACATAATGTCGTGGAAGCTGTGTTGGCATCACTGCAGAAAAATGGGTAAATATTATCATTGGTGGCGTTTTTTATTGGGATAACTTGTTCAATTTGGATTTTTCAAAATAGTCTGGCTTAATCCCATTGTTGTTGTTTTAATATTTGAAAAAACTAATTTATTAGTGGAGAAGGTTTGGCATTGTTCGCCAAGCGGTAGGGCAGGGAAGACTAGTTTCGATCCTCGCCACAGGATCTCACCACAAACAAAAAACAAGTAAAAAAGTATCAGTCGGCTTTGCCGACAGAGATATACCCTCAGCCTTTGCAAATTGAAACACTTTTTTCACAAAAAACTTATGTATTTAGGGGGTTTCAAAATTTTGGTCTAATGAACCCACAAAAATGTTTATTAGGATTAAAGTTCAAAAATTTTGCGGAAAAGATACTTAAAGGAATGGACCGACATAGACAATGGCGGTGCAATAGGGGGTTTTTACACCCTTCAGGCTATTTTTTCAGGAAGTATGGACTTGCCCCTGAGGAAACTTGTACCTTCGTATAGGGGACAGTGAATACAAGATGTTACAACAAAAACCAAGGCGATTCGAGAGCAGGTCCTAAACAGAACTTTTCCGAAATTTTGTGTGGGAGGTACTCGAAGGAGTTTACCGATTGACTCCATATTGTAACGTCATCTAAGTCTGGTAGAAATTTCATAATGTGCAAAGTATGGACCAAATCGGTTACTTTCTTCAAGAGTTATCGTACTCACAAATTTTCCGAATATTTTCGAACTTTTGTGGGGGAGGTACCGGAAGGAGTGGACCGATATAATCCATATTTGAACTTGAACTAAGTTTGGGCAAAATATTACGAAAGCCAAATTTTGGACCGAATCGGCAGATCCGTTCGAGAGTTATCTTGCGCTCCAACATCTACATACGGTGTTATAGGGTTTTTTTGTAACTTTCAGGCTATTTTCTCAGGAAGTATGGACTTGCCCCTAGTGAAACTTACAGCGTCGTATAGAGGACAGCGAATACAACTTGCGTAAACAAAAATCAAAGCGATTCGAGACCAGGTCCTAAACTGAACTTTTCCGAAATTTTGTGTGGGAGGTACCCGAAGGAGTGGACCGATTGAGTCCATATTGGAACCTCATCTAAGTTTGGTAGAAATTACACGATGTGCAAAGTATGGACCAAATCGGTTATTCCCTAGAAGAGTTATCGTGCGCACAAGCTTTGCGACAATTTTTGAACATTTGTGGGTGAGGTACCTGAAGGAGTGGACCTATATGGCCCATCTTCGAACTTAAATCGAATCTGGACAAAATATTTCGATACCCAAAATTTGAACCGAATCGATTGATCCGTTCGAGAGTTATCGTGCGCACCAGCCAGCCAGACAGACAGACAGACAGACGGACAGACAGACAGACAGACGGACGGACATTGCTAGATCTACTCAAAATTGTCTGAAACGGATATCGTACAAACATACATGGGGTCTAAAACCATTATTTCGATGAGGCACATTTTTGGTCGTATCAAAGTGTAAATACCCTCTTTAGCCTAAAGGCTGAGGGTATAACAAGTGATTTAATGATTTCCTGTGGCGTGGATCGAAACATTTTCTCAATACAACAAATAAGAAATTTTAAAATATTTTTTCTTTATAAGAGAATAAAAACCGCTATAACTTTTGCGCGCATCGGCCAATTTTGTGAACGCGAACAGATTTTAATCCAGAATTTGTTCCTTAACCTCTATACTAAATACGTAGTTGTGCGCGCAAAAAAATTGTTTAATTTTTTTCAAATGGAATTGTAAAGGAAATTTGGTTTCTACCATATATATTTAATATGGTCGCAAATGCTTATTTCAATGCGTTCATGGTATAAGTAAAGAGGTAGATTTAAATGAAAAAAATCTATAGAACCCTCGTTCTTCTTGAATTCCTAAAACTTCAAAATAAAAGCAACAAGTGGGTTTGTTTACAATGCATTTATTGAGCATTTTATAAAAAACGCGAAAAATGAATGAAGAGTTAAGTTTTCTCCACATAATCGAGTTGTGAATATGATAAACTGTTTGTTTCAATGCAAATCTCACCAATTTCTTCCATACAAATGGTCTAAAAATAATTTTAATAAAAATGGGTAAAAAAAAACTTTTTAAGTTAAACGGTTTTATGTTAAACATACATTGCAATGTTTAAGATAAATGTACTAAAAACCAAAAAATAATAAAATAGATACAGTCGTGGGAATTATAAATATATGCATAGACTAGACTAAAATAAAACCGTGGGGCACGTCAATTGTCTACAAATTATCGACTTAATGTGCGATAGAAGAATCGTTTAATTCGTCGTTAGGCAGTTGGCCCGCAGACGGTGAGGAAATTACTTACTATTTTCTTGCTCATGGAAATTCCAATAGTTATACACTCCATGTAAATAAAAGAGATGTTTCAACTAGTTTATCGTTGGACATTCACACTGCTGGCTGGCGAGGAATCGTTTCACTGCTCGTAGTTTGTCTTTAATCGACAAAGTACTACTCGCTCACCACTATGAAACCCTAAAATCGAGTTTGCTAGCTTGTTTCCACATTCTAGCCCTACTTATCACACGTCCATCGCTGTCGGATGAACAACTGCCTAATTATAGTGTAACATTACAAAACAAACATTTTTATCAACGATTGTAGACAATTGACGTGCCCCACGGTTTTATTTTAGTCTAGTCTATGCATATGTTTATAATTCCCACGACTGTATCTATTTTATTATTTTTTGGTTTTTAGTACATTTATCTTAAACATTGCAATGTATGTTTAACATAAAACCGTTTAACTTAAAAAGTTTTTTTTTACCCATTTTTATTTTCTAGTTTTTAGTTTTTATTTCGCATTCAGTTTAATTCATTTAGTGCTTCATTATTGCAACGTTTCTTGCCCGTTAGTTTATTGCAGTCCAACTCCTCTATACGTAGTCCCTGCAAAAATCTTACTCTACTAAGAGCCACGTAGGCTTGACCTTCTTCAAACAGTTTCGCACCTAAGTATACTACTGCGTGATCCACAGTGCTGGCCTGCATTTTATGTATTGTAGAAGCCAATTATAGTATTAAAGGCAACACACATCTGTGTGTATCGCTCCCGTTGTTTTGTTAACCTGGCTTCATATTCTTCAGGCGTTTCTGACGCTATCATCTGTGTGTATCGCTCACGTTGCTTTGTTAACCTGGCTTCATATTCTTCAGGCGTTTCTGACGCCGTCATTTGTGTATATCGCTGACGTTGCTTTTTTAACCTGGCCTCATATTGCTCAGGTGTTTTTGACGCTAATTGTTCCCGTCGTTTCTGTAATCGACTATTTCTATCACCTTCACTTTCTTTAGCTCGTTTTGCTTTATAGTTTTCTTTCGCTTTTTGAAGCCTTCGTTTACGTTGTGTTGCAGTTTCTGTTTTATTTGTGTTTGTATTTTTTATATATTTTTTTACCATTTTGTTCCCACGAGTAATGGACATTTTAACGGTCGACCCCCCAGAGGTCCAATAAAGGGGCAAGGCTATGTACAACAAGATGCGCCTGAGTCTTGAGGGGAAAACGCTAACGACATATCATTTTTATCCACCCTAATGCCATACAGTTCTCGGCGCGTTTTAACCTTTCACCTTAACTTGGGTGGTGTACCGCTAACGACGTATCATTTTTAGCCACCCTAACGCCACACAGTCCTCAACACGATAAAAAATCTTGAATTGGGTGGTGGATTCAGGCTGGATTAATCAGATACCTAAATTACAGATTAAATTTCTAAATTTAAATCTTAATTATACGTCATTTAGTGGCTGCGCCCATCTTAAATATTGAGGTTGTATAGTGCACTGTATTCTTCTTGTCAAGCCCTTTTATTTGATACCCATATTGGTGGGATTGATAAAAAATTTTTATCAGCCATTTGGTAGCGGCTGCCATCTTAGATTTCAATTTTGCATAGTAAATTGTATTCTACTTGTAGAGTCCTTTCATTTGATACCCATATTGATGGGATTGATAAAACCTACGTTATCCGCCATTTTGTAGCGGCCGCCATCTTCGATTTCAATTTTTATAGTATATTGTATTCTGCTTGTTGAGCCCTTTCATTTTATACCCATATTGATGGGATTGATAAAACCTACGTTATCCGCCATTTTGTAGCACCGCCATCTTGGATTTCAATTTTTATAGTATATTGTATTCTGCTTGTTGAGCCCTTTCATTTGATACCCATATTGATGGGATTGATAAAACCTACGTTATTCGCCATTTTGTAGCGGCCGCCATCTTGGATTTCAATTTTTTATAGTATATTGTATTCTGCTTGTTGAGCCCTTTCATTTGATACCCATATTGATGGTATTGATAAAACCTACGTTATCCGCCATTTTGTAGCGGCCGCCATCTTGGATTTCAATTTTTATAGTATATTGTATTCTGCCTGTTGAGCCCTTTCATTTGATACCCATATTAATGGGATTGATAAAACCTACGTTATCCGCCATTTTGTAGCGGCCGCCATCTTGGATTTCAATTTTTTATAGTATACTAGCAAGTGCCCGCTACTTCGTTAGCGGAGAATTCACACGAATATAAAGAAGGATAATAAATAAATAAATTAAAATGAAGAGTATAGTTTTACCCGTTCCTATTTACAAATTCTTTAACCAGTAAAGTACGACAGTTTAAGGTATTACCACATATTCTTTCGGTTATTACCGAAATTATAAGCATTTTAATTTTACCGACACTTGTCGGTAACTCACAAAATTAGTTTGTGAATCGCACTACTGAACAGATTTCATTACACATTTGTTTTAAAATAGTTGTTTGGTGGATAGAATATACGGAATCGGGAGAATATATGGGAGCTATATTCAAATCTCAACCTATTCTCGTCAAAAGCAATGGCTATAGTCCTTTAGTCAAAATTGCGACCATCATAAATTTTAACCCGGATAGGAAAATAAATGCGACAAAAGTGCATTAACGGATGGACGGGCACGTATAAATGGACTCAGAATGTGATGCTATGTAGATCATCGAAAGCAACCATTGACCTATTTCGTTTCCTTTTGCATGTTACATACAAATGCACAAATTGATAATAGCCCTTAAGCTACTTTGCTTCATCAAAAAAGTCATCCCAATGAGCAGTGAGAAAACAAATATGATCGGGAACTTTGTTTCGCAACTATTTCTTAAACTGGGAAAGAAAAGGCAATTCAAAACATATTGCACGATTCATCAGTCTTCGAATCTAAACAAAACCAAATGATAAACTTGCTGATCTCTACAATTTTATCGTAGTTAGCGTTCGATCACCACAAAAAATATTTTAACTGATATTTTTCCTCATAAACCACTGTTTTGTTTTGACACATTGAATGCGCAATGTAAAAATAAAGTGGACTTCAATAAGAGCGCTGTTGAAAGATATTGTTTTTTAATTCGTTATAGGGAGGTTATTTTGTGTGGGAAATATAACTTGTGCTTAAAAAAACTTCTTTATAGAGAAGTATTCGTTATAGGGAAGTTCGTTATATAGAGGTTAAAATAGGTGAGCATGGACTGAAAAAACTGTGTTTTCAATATTTCTTCGTTATAGAGAAAAATTCGTTATTGGGAAGTTCGTTATAGAGAAGTTCGCGCCATACTTTTGGGTCCCCTCGTAATAATACAACATAATGTTCGTCTCATTAGAAAATATAACGTCATCAAAGTACTTTAAAGGGCTTGAAATCTTCTCTGTAGAAAATTCGTTTCTCTATATTTTACGGGGAGAGCAGTGGTTTTTCCTATCCCTTCGTGATAATGCTTTTCTGACTTTTTCACGTAACGCACATATTCCAAAATCGTTTTCAATTACAAAACCAAAATTTGATTCTGGTTTGTGGTCAATTATTGATTTCCTAAATTATTTAGTGACGAAAAGTTATAGACTCTACATTTCTATATACACCAAGAACGCCATAATAATTCTTAATTGCAAACAGAACAACTCAATTAAAACACAATTTTTAAAACATCTTCTTCTAACAAAAACTGTATTGGGGTTAGTTTTTGACGGAATCGACATCCTCAGATGTAAAAGAAAATCTTGCAATTTTTCTCAAAAATCTATTTCGAAAAATGTTGAGTATTTTGGTTTGAGTCTGTTGACAGCACTCAACATGAGTAATCCTTTGTCTATACACTTCATTTGTCTATGCCCTTACCATAACCTAACAGTTCTCCGAACTTTACAGTATGTATTGCATTTTTATTTTCCAGGGCTGTGAGAGGGTTGCGCCATATTTTTTGGGTTCCGTCGTAATAGTGCAACATAATTTTCATCTCATCAGAAAATATAACGTCATCAAAGTACTTTAACGGGCTTGAAATCTTCTTAGTAGCAAATCTGATTCGTTCGTTTATATTTTGCGGGGAGAGAACTTTTTCCTAACCCTTCGTGATGAATACTTGTTATGTAATACTTTTCATGTAACACACATACTCCAAAATCGTTTTCAATTACAGAACCAATCTTTTGTCTCTGGTTTGGAACCTATTATTGATTTCATTAATTATTTAGCCATTTCTTCAAATTACAGATTTTGAAATTGAAAATTTAATAGTTATGACTGTACATCTCCATATACGATAAACTTCTTAATTGCAAATAAATCGTGGTAATATGCACCATTTTATTGCACTTTCATTGATTTGCAAACATTTAGTTATTACCAAGAAGTCAAGTCCATACAGTTTTTAGTTGTTGTTATTTCTGGCCGATTTCTGAATTTATTCCCCTAATGTTGTCTTCAACAGCAACTCATTTGATCAACAAACCCAATATTATTTATTAAAAGAATTTTTGTTTTAATTTTAAATTGAAAATCAAAATTTTTACATATGCATCGTTTGTAATCATTTTTTCTAACTGGACTTTAAGGAATGAAAATCTTTTGTGCGACACCTGTTATGTGAAAACAAAATCAGGATCATTTTGTCTTTCTATTATTTAGTGGTTTACGATAAAATAAGTGCGCCTAGAAGTAAACTACAAAATTTAAAATTATGTCAAGAAGTTATAGCATTGTTAATTTGACACATGTCTTGCAGAGGGCCAACTAAGTGAATAAGTACGTAATAATAATGAAAAATAAGGATTTTTGTTGTTGTTATTTTTTGTGGTTCCAGGACGAATTTTCTAAAACCCGGCCTTATCTCGCACATTTGCATCAACAGTGACCCACTGGTAAAATTTCAAGCTCCTCAAGAAATCTACATCCTCAGATAAATGTATACATGAAAATATTGCATTTTTTTAAATCGCCTTCGAAAAACGTTGAGTATTTTTGTTTGGGTCGGTTAACAGCATATAACATGATGCGGTGCTCTTGAACCAACATTAAATTAAAGGAGCTTACACCTGGGAATAAAAAAATCGCCTGAGCGTTTTTAAACAAATCACGGTCAAAGTTCACATTTTTTGGGGGGTTTTAGGTGTTCATGCCCTTTCAAAATGGAATAAAGAAATTGTAGTAGCATCGAAAATTCTCTACAAAGTTGTCCTTTATGATATTTTTGTAGGTGTTACCATTTTTAAGATATAGATGTTCAGATTAGGACAATTCACTGACTGTATCGTCTCCATATGAAACAATGTCATGACTGCAATTTCCCTACTTTAACTTATATATCGCAAAAATGGTACAACCTAGGAAAAAATTCCGAAATTTTCACAGCTATAAGATTTTTTTAGTCCCATTTTGACAATACATGCCGTTTTCAAGCAAACTCGCGAAAACCTAACAAAAAACCTAAAACTGTGACCTGAACTTCTATATCTCAAAAATGGTAAAACCTAGGAACAAATCGAATGAGTAATCCTTTGTCTATACGATTCATTTGTTAATATCGATTTCGTTTTCAGAACAACTCAATTAAAAACACAATTTAAAAACATTTTGTGTTTGTTCTAACAAAAACTGTATGGGGTTAGTTTTTGACGAAATCTACATACTCAGATGTAAAAGAAAATCTTGCAATTTTTCTCAAAAATCGACTTCGAAAAATGTCGAATATTTTGGTTTGAGTCTGTTGACAGCACTCAACATGAGTAATCCTTTGTCTATACACTTCATTTGTCTATGCCCATACCATAACTTACAGTTCTCCGAACTTTACAGTATGTATTGCATTTTTATTTTCCAGGGCTGTGAGAGGGTTGCGCCATATTTTTTGGGTTCCGTCGTAATAGTGCAACATAATTTTCATCTCATCAGAAAATATAACGTCATCAAAGTACTTTAACGGGCTTGAAATCTTCTTAGTAGCAAATCTGATTCGTTGCTTTATATTTTGCGGGGAGAGAACTTTTTGCTAACCCTTCGTGATGAATACTTGTTATGTAATACTTTTCTGCCTTTTTCAAGTAACACACATACTCCAAAATCGTTTTCAATTACAGAACCAATCTTTTGTCTCTGGTTTGGGGACTACTATTGATTTCATTAAGTGAATAAGTACGTAATAGTAATGAAAAATAAGGATTTTTGTTGTTGTTATTTTTTGTGGTTCCAGGACGAATTTTCTAAAACCCGGCCTTATCTCGCACATTATCATCAACAGTGACCCACTTGTAAAATTTCAAGCTCCTAGCTTTAGCCGTTTTGGCTGGGCGTTGATGATGAGTCAGTCAGTCAGTCAGTCAATCACTTATCACCAAGCTCATTTATATATATAGATTGTATTCTGCTTGTTGAGCCCTTTCATTTGATACCCATATTGATGGGATAGATAGAACCTACGTTATCCGCCATTTTATAGCAGCCGCCATTTTGGATTCCAATTTTTTATAGTATATTGTATTCTGCTTGTTGAGCCCTTTCATTTGATACTCATATTGATGGGATTGATAAAACCTACGTTATCCGCCATTTTGTAGCGGCGGCCATCTTGAATTTATAATGATAATGAATAAACATAATTGTATTGTCACCAAAATCCAAAGTGTATACAAAATTTCAGATTAATCGGTTGACAGGAAGAGGGTGAAATTTGAATTACTAAATTTGACCCAAGAATAAATAATAAAACAAACGGGGTGAGCTAAATAAAACCATTTAAAAATCATTGAATTCGATAGTTTTTAAAATTGTTTGGCATATTCCCAGCTAGCATTTGGAAGATTGTCTTTTTAGAGTCCTTTTGGTGATCAAAAATTGATTAAGTCGCTTGTATGTTCAGAAAGGGACTCCAAAGTGACTGCCTGTAATGATTAAAAAGAGTTCAATTTAAAATACAACAACAAATGTGTAGCAATCACAAATAAATCATTGATGAGTTTAAAATGTGACCATTTTTTTTATTTATTGTCGCATATTAATCATCTGGAAGATTGAAAAATGCTTAATCGAAACAGGGTCATGCAAGTGTTTGAAAAGTGATTATAATTGTGTATCTTCTGATCATATTTTGAACTGTTAGGTGATTAAAAACTGATTGTTTTGTTTTATTTGTCTAAGCATTATGGTTTGGTTGAAGATTATTCTCATCTCATATCTCAAACACCTGTATGACCCTTTTTTGATTAAGCATTTTTCAATCTTCCAGATGATCAAAATGTGACAATAAATAACAAAAAATTGTCACATTTTAAACACCTCAATGATTTATTTGTGATTGCTACACATTTGTTGTTGTATTTTAAATTGAACTCTTTTTAATCATTACAGGGAGTCACTTTCGAGTCCCTTTCTGATCACACAAGCGACTTAATCAATTTTTGATCACCAAAAGGACTCTAAAAAGACTCCTCAATGTGATTTTTGAAAAAACAGTCTCCCAGTCAGCATTTTTTGAAAATTTTAATCAAATTCGAGTCTTTTTTGATCCGACTGCACGATTAAAAAGCTAGAATATGAGCTCATTTTCTGATCATAAATGACTCCTTTGTCGGTAGGAAAACATAACCTTAGGCGACTCTTCTAAACAAATCACAAATGAGTCTTTTTCGAGTCGTATTTCAATCAGTTATTGGTGTTTTGTTGATTAATTTCGGACCCTTTTTCGAGTCTTTTTAGAGTCATGTTTATAATCATTTATGAGTCTTTAGGGAGTCATTTATGAGTCTTTTTGTTAGACGAAATAAATTTAAAAAATTTTCTTTTTATTCTTCTTTGTTTCTTTCCTTTGTTTTATAGTCTTTTCTGCTTTGTTATGTCTTTTAATTATCCTTTATGTTGCTTGGTGGTTAGTATACTGCTTCTTCATTTCACTTGGCAAAACCTGTTGTGTTGTGTTTGTCTGTACCTTTAATATTATACGTTACATTTATATCAAAATTTTGTAGAAAGTGTATATGAGAATTTTATTTTTTATTTACAACCAAATAAAAATAAAACAAAACAATCAGTTTTTAATCACCTAACTGTTCAAAATATGATCACAGTATACATAATTATAATCACTTTTCAAACACCTGCATGACCCTTTTTTGATTAAGCATTTTTCAATCTTCCAGATGATCAAAATGTGACAATAAATAACAAAAAATTGTCACATTTTAAACACCTCAATGATTTATTTGTGATTGCTACACATTTGTTGTTGTATTTTAAATTGAACTCTTTTTAATCATTACAGGGAGTCACTTTCGAGTCCCTTTCTGATCACACAAGCGACTTAATCAATTTTTGATCACCAAAAGGACTCTAAAAAGACTCCTCATTGTGATTTTTGAAAAAACAGTCTTCTAAATGCTATCTGGGCTTCTAAATGCTATCTGGGGTTATTCAAACACCACACACACATACACAGTTTGTTTATATTTTGAAGTTTTAAGCATACTCGAATGAAAAAATTTAAATTGACATAAAGCTTTGGCTAACCTTTCTTATTAAACCATGAATGCGTTATAAAAATAAAAACTAACTTAATACGCTCTTCATACTATGGTGGAGGATATAGAAATGAGAGTTTATTTAAAGTTAGCTAAAGCGCACCGTGCGTGGGTTTGTATTATAAGGAGGCGATACAGTCAGTGCATTGTCTCAATTTGAAGTTCTATACCTCGAAAATGGTACAACTCACGAAAACACCATAATAGCCGATCTTGTAGAGAATTTTCACTGCTACAACATTTTCTTTGGCCATATTTCGATAGGACTTGCGGTTTCCAAGTAAAATCGTGAAAACCTAAAAAAAGCCTAAAAATATTAACTTTGACCGCGATTTATTTAAAATGTTTGTTTGTTTGATGTTTCTCGTCTATGAACATTGTAGTTTCAGAATCCTCAAAAATTTCCCAGGTGTACGCACATTTCATTTAAAGTTAGTTCAGGTGCACAGTGTTGCTGGTTTGTTTCACAAAACCTTATAGTCCTCAGTAAAAAAATTCTTTGGGACTATAGTAATAAATTTAGACTTTTGATTTTTTCTATGAAGAATTTTAGGTATTCAAGACTAAGACCCTTCCATCTTCTATAAGAAATCCTATTTATCTCCTATAAGAAAAAACTTGGGTCTTTTATAACGAAGGCTGCTCGAAAAGTTTCTGGCCTAATGGTGAAAACGCCAATATTTATTATCGAAAATAGTTGTATTGTTTTCTAAAGAATTCTCCAGCATGCTTTATACACTTTTTCAAAAGGGTTTTGAACGCTTCAACGACAACTTCTATCGACGAAAATCTTGACTATTTTTTTCTTGAATTGCAGGAATAAAACGAAGTCAATAGGTCCCCAGTCACGGGTTAACGGCGGATGACCCACCAATTCCCCGTTTTGTCAGGTCAAAAAGGCACTGGTTTGAAGCGATGTGTGAGAGCTCGCATTGTCATGGTGCACAATGATTCGTCTTCTTTTGTTCGTTGTTGGAATTCCTGCAAAGACTTCAAGCAAACAAATTAATTTAGACCACGACCAGTTTTGTCGAAGAAACCGGCGACCATTTTCTATTTTGTGTGCAGACTCTTAACCTGATTATATTGGCCTTCATCCAATACATAAAATTATCATCATCGATATGTGAACAGATATTCGCTTGATATCTTCAAATTCCTAATATGTAATATGTATATTCACTACAAAATGTATAAACCTCATCTTAATTTAAGTCCAATCTTCGAATAATAATACAAATACAACATTTTTCACAAGCCTGAATGTCCCAATGATCCTTTCTATTTCATTGAATACCACTAACCAGCATTTTCGACTTCCGCTAATATAAACACTTTATTACCACAATGGCCCTAGGTTGCCCACAGGCAACTTCCAAATTTCAAAAATTATAACTACTGATTGGAACTGTAAATTGAATGTTTTTACAGTGTTTTATTTAAGTTGCTTGGTCCGTTTAGTTCAAATCTGGTAACTCATTTTTAACACAGTTGCAGTTGACCAACTGAAACTTTGCACACTTTTCAGATTTAGATGACAATACATGAATATGGAATCAAAACCAATATTGGTCCATTTTATAGTGTTTTAAAGGTGTTTTAGTTAAATTGCATTTCAAATTTCAGTGTTTTATTTTGAAATGCGCTTAAAACTAGGAAATAATTTGTCGCTTAGCCTCAATAAATATATTCTTTCTCATGATGGAATCTCTCAAATAAAACGCTTGCATTTAAATTTATAAATGGTGGCAAAATTAGACGGCAAGCGTTTTATTTCAGAAATTCCATCAGAAAGAATATATTTATTGAGGCTAAGCGACAAATTATTTCCTAGTTTTAAGTGCATTTCAAAATAAAACACTGAAACTTAATTTTTTTAAATTATATTTTATTTTATTTTATTATTAAAATCAGTAAGATTTTTCAAAAAATGTTGGCTGCAATTTTTCAATTCGTTTGACATTTAACGGCATTTTGTAAAATCACTAAAATATTTTATATCCAAATTTTTACTCGACTACTTATACTTAAACAAGAATAACTTCGCCAATCTAGCTTATATTCTTTCCATTTTTTTATTCTTCTGAAATCAACCTACCGACACCCACTTAGTATATATAAATATCTGCAAAATTGCCCACAGGCAACATCGGGTCACAACGGGTTAATTTACACGATGCACTCTTGCCGTGATAATCCACGTCCACAAGTTGTAGAAAATGTAAGGACGAAAATGTTCACGAGTACGTCAAACCGTACTGAGTAAGTTTAGGCTGGAAACTGCCAATCTTTCAAAAAAAAAAAAAAAAAAAAATGCCAAATCGCGCCTGGCAATACGTAGGGTCCCGTTGGTTTCTATCATAAAGTTCTTTTTCTTTCGGTTTTCCAAAAGAAGGAATTTGTTTTATTGCAAGTTGACCTATTCAATTTCTATAAGAAACATCTTTCGTATTCTATAAGAAAGCTGGTTGTTTTTCTATGAAAATGCCCCTTTTAAAAAGGCTCTTTGGGATTCTATTATAAAACATTTTAGTTTTATATAAACCTATACTTTGTTCTTCCAGAAGAAGACCTATTGGTCTTCTTAAAACTTACAATTTACACTTCTATATGAGAGTACGTTGGTCTTTTGTAAGGACACAGTAACAATGACTGTTGTATTATTTAAGTTCTGTAGAGTTTCTGAAATTCGGTGTTTACTTTACATGCATACATACAACATATGCTACTTTACATAGATCCGTTTAAATATGCATTATAACTACAAATGTGGATATACATATATAAAAATGCACATGTAGTATTTCACTAAATTTATGAGACATTATTTAAGGACAAGAGGAAATTTTCTCTCATCCATGCCAACCGTAGGCTGACTGGTGTACATTAGGGTTACAACATTTTGCAGCACGTTGGTACATAGAGAAATAACGATATTTATTTTAAACCTTTTCCACTGGTAAGTGTTTTGGTAAAATACGTCATTTATTTTATACATATTTAATAGAAATAACAACATAAATGACACATTTTAAAATGTTTTAATAATATGTAAACGCGGATTTATGGCTTATAAAAATTAAGAGTGGTCAAGTATAATACCTGTCTATAGTATAAACTCTAATATGTTAGCCAAAGGTAGACTAAGCATGGACATAAATCTTTGACAATAACAAGTAAAAATTAAAAATAACAAGTAAAAGACTTTTTATACCGTCCAACATGAAACACGTAACTATTATTTAGTTTTCCTTCCTGTCCACAATATTAAATATACATATTTTGTGACCACAGAAACCCAAATATCTATATATGGTCAGAAGATGTATAAAAACGTTCTTAAATCGGGCGTCACCTTTATATGGGGGCTATATCAAAGTCTGGACCTACATTTGTTGAACAATTTTGGTGGAAACATTTTCTGACCATTTTGAACGCCAAATGTCAAATAAGTTAGTTAAAAATAGTTAAAATTTTAAAATACCTAAAATCGGGAGGTACCTTTATATGGGGCCTATATTAAAACACTGACCTATATTGACAAATTTCAGTGGAGAGGAGTTGTGACCACTAGGAACCTCAAGTGACAAATTACGGCAAGTTAAAAGTTGTAGCTAAAATCCTCAAAATAACGATAATCGGGAGGTGCCGTTATATCAAAACATGGACCTATGTTGAGAATTTTTGGTGGAGAAGGTTTGTGAGCTCTGGGAACCTTAAATGTCAAATAACAAGTAGTTCGTTAAAAATTTTTGCAAAAATCCCTAAAAACAACGAAAGTTCGGAGGTACCGTTATATGGGGGCTATCCGAAACAAGGACTGTGTTGACAATTTTTGTGGAGAAGTTTTGTGGCCATTGGGAACCTAAAATATGTTGACAATTATTGTTGGATACGATTTGTGACAACCTCAAATGGCAAATTGCAACTAGTTCCGTAAAAATTTTAGCTAAAATTTCAAAAACAACGAAAATCGGGAGGTACCATTATATGGGGGGCTATACAAAAACATGGACTATGTTGACAATTTTTGGTAGAGCCTCAAACGTCGAATTGAAGGTACTTCTGTCAAAAAAGGTACCAAAAATCCTCAAAACACCGAAAATCGGGAGGTGCCGCTATTTGGGGGCTATACCAAAACATGGACATATGACGACAATTTTTAATAGAGACGTCTTGTGACTTTTTGGAACCTTAAACGTCGTTACAGGTCGAAAAATTTTACTAAAACCCTCAAAATACTAAAAATCGGGAGGTACCGTTTTATTGGGGCTATACAAAAACATCGACTAATGTTAAAAATTTTTGGTGGAGTTATTTTGAGACCACTGGGAACCTCAAATGTTAAATTACAGGTAGTTCGATCACAAAATGTTGCCAAACCCGTCAATATCGGGAGATACCGTTATATGGGGGCTATACCAAAACATGGACCTGTGTTGACAATTTTTGGTGGAGATGTTTTGTGACCCCAGCGAATCTCAAACGTCAAATTACAGGTAGTTCAATCAAAAAATGTTGCTAAAACTCTTAAAATACCAAAAATCTGTAGGTACCTTTATATGGGGGCTACACCGAAACATGGACATATGTTGAACATTTCTGGTAGAGTAGTTTTCTGACAACTGGGAACGTCAAACGTCAATTAACAGGTAGTTCGGTCACAAATTGTTGCTAAAACCCTCAAAGTATGGAACATAGGGCGGTACCATTATATGGGGGCTATACCAAAACATGGACCTATGGTGACAATTTTTGGTGGAGATGTTTTGTGACATCTGGGACCCTCAAACGTCAAATTACAGGCAGTTCGATCAAAAAATGTTGCGAAAACTCTCAAAAAGCCGAAAATCGGAAGGTACCGTTATATGGGGGCTATACCGAAACGTGGACTTATGATGACAGTTTTTAGTGAATATATTTTGTGACTTTTGGGAACCTCAAGCGTCAAATTACAGCTATTACAGGTAGTTCGGCCAAAAAATGTATCTAAAACCCTCAAAATACCGAAAATCGAGAGGGAATCTCAACGTGACCCGATATAGCCCATCTTCGAACTTGACTTTATTATACCCTACACCACTATGTGGGGAGGGTATTATAAGTTGGTTTTGGCGAAAAAGTTTGTAACGCATCGAAATAATGGTCGTAGACCCATACTTATATATACCAAAATGAATGTCTCGACGAGCTGAGTCGATCTGGCTATGTGTGTCCGTCCGTCAGTCCGTCCGTCCGTCCGTCTGTCCGTCTGTCCGTCTGTCCATCTAAACCTTGTAATCACGCTACAGGTCGCAATTTTGATCGGATCGTCACGGAATTTTGGCTGTTGATGGGGGTCCCAGAGGGGAAGAAGCCTATTGATTTTGGTGATGGTCGGATAATATTTAGGGGTCGGAAAGGGCAAAAAACTTAGGTGGATAAAAAGACAACGTTTTTTTCCAAAGCCAATATCTCAGCTTCTATATGGGGTATACCAAAAGCAGAACCTGACAATGAAAGCAGAAAATATCACCTTTCTAATGATGTAAAGTAGGTGCTCGTAGGTGATCAAACAACGAAGATATCGCAATAGTAGCAAATAAAACCCCAATTTTCAGTTTTGCGATTTTAATTATATTGACAAATATCACAGCTTTGGTAGAAAAATTTCCAAAAGCAACGCCTAACTATGAAAGTAGAAGATCCCGTCTTTACAATGATGCAAACTAGGTCGGCGTAGGTAACCAAATAACGGAGATATCGCAATAGTCGGTAATACATCCCATTTTTCTATTTTTTTGGAAATCACGCTACAGGTCGCAATATTGATCGGATCGTCACGAAAATTTCAGGGTTAATGGGGGTTTCACAGATGAAGAAGCATATTGATTATGGTGATGGTCGGATAATATTTAGGGGTCGGAATGGGCAAACACTTATTTGGAGAAAAGTCAACATTTTATTTCAAAGCCAATATCTCTGTTTCTTTAAGAGGTATATCAAAAGCAAAACCTGGAAAGGAAAGTAGAAAATATCACCTTTACAACGGTGTGAAGCAGGTTGTCGTAGATGGTCAAATAGCAAAGATATGGCAATAGCCGAAAATGCATCCCATTTTCCGATTTTTTTGTAATCACGCTACAGGTCGCAATTTTGATCGGATGGTCACGAAATTTTGGGGGTTAATGGGGGTCCCAAAAAGAAAGAAGCCTATTGATTTTGATGATGGTCGGATAATATTCAGGGGTCGGAATGGGCAAACTCTTATTTGGAGAAAGGTCAACGTTTTATTTCAAAGCCAATATCTCTGTTTCTTCAAGAGGTATATCAAAAGCAAAATCTGGCGAGGAAAGTAGAAAATATCACCTTTACAACGATGTAAATTATGTTGTCATAGGTGGTCAAATAGCAGAGATATGGCAATAGTCGATAATGCATCCCATTTCCGATTTTTTTGTTATCACGCCACAGGTCGCAATTTTGATCGGATCGTCACGAAAGTTTAGGGGTTAATGGGGGTCCCACAGAGGAAGAGGCCTACTGATTTTAATGATGGTCGGATAATATTCAAGGGTCGGGATGGGCAAAAACTTATTTGGAGAAAAAGTCTACGTTTTATTTCAAAGCCAATATCTCTGTTTCTTTAAGAGGTATATCAAAAGCAGCTGGCAAAGAAAATTAGAAAATATCACCTTTACAACGATGTAAAGTAGGTTGTTGCAATAGTCGGTAATGCATCCTATTTTCCGATTTGTTTGTCATAACGCTACAGGTCGCAATTTTAATCGGATCGTCACGAATTTTTTTGTTGCGGGTCCCACATAGGAAGAAGCCTATTGATTTTGGTGATAGCCAGATAATATTTAGGCGTCGGAATGGGGAAAAACTCATTTGGAGACAAATTCAAAGTTTTATTCTTTGTGAATATATTGGCTTCTAGTAGGGGTATTCCAACGACAAAGCCTGTCAATGGAAGAAGAAAATATTACCTTTACATTGGTGTAAAGCAGGTTGGCGAAGGTGGTCAAACAAGGGAGATACCACAATAGTCGGTAATGCATCTAATTCTTCCATTTTTTGCAATCAAGCTACAGGTCGTAATTTTGATCGGATGGTTACGAAGTTTTGGTTGCTTATGGGGGTCTCAGAGACAAAGAGGCATATTATTTTTGGTGGTAGTCGGTTTATATTCCCTAAAAAAATTTTTACCAGTGAAAAGCTTATGCACAGGGGTAGTGGTGTAGGGTATCACATTGTCGGCCCCGTCCCGACTATAGCCTTTGCTCACTTGTTTATTATTTCTTATTTGTTGTATTGAGAAAATGTATGCATATATCAGGAACAGCTTTTGACATCCATCCGTAGATGCACCATAATTTCTAAAGTTTGTTTTTATTTTCGCGGAAAATCAAAAAAATTAAAAAAATTTGGGAGCAAATCTAAATTATACTACCTCAGAGTCCGTATAAACCTCTAAAAAATAAATTAAAAATACTTAAAGAATCTAGACTACGCGTAAAAAATATGAAACCAAAATTATAAATATTGGTTTTATAAATTGCATAGCAACAGCAAAAGAGAAAAAACTTATTGTTAAAATTTTATTCCAAATATATTTTTTGGTTCGACTACAAAAAATAGAAAAAAAATTTTGGGATTTCTCCAACAATTTCACTAAAATCCCATACAATAATTAATGTATACTGCTAAAACTTCATGGTTTACCATCGCCAAAGCTTAACAACTGCTTACTGTGATAACTTATAAGAATAGGAAATTAAGAGTAATATTGAAATTACAATCATTGAAAAATATGAAAATTAAAAAGCCTGTTATTCGCGAATTAGTTAAAGTCGGTTGATGAGCATCCGATTCTGGATACAACGAATCAATCTCTTTCAATATTTATGCATATTTCGATGTTTCACTCAGCGGCCATTTTGTGCCGTCATCAGTTGCATCTCACAATGCCAAAAACCTTAAAGTGGTTAAAAGTCGCGTAAAGTGGATACGATGTTGATGCGCATCCGGTTTCATTAGCGCCCATTAAAAATACGTCAATATACACCTATTTCAAATAAATTCTTCAAAAACCGCGTAAAAGACCCATATTACTCGCGTATCTCTGTAGTTTATGTCACGCGTTTTCGCAAATATTATAATCGCACTTAAAGGATTCCGAAAACAATTTTTAAGCGAACTAGCTGTAATTTGACATTTGAGGTACTCAGTGGCCACGAAACTTCTCCACCAAAAATCGTCAACATAGGTACATGTTTTGGTATAGCTCCCATATAACGGTATCTCCAGATTTTCGGTATTACCTACATTATTTAACGGAACTACCAGTAATTTTACTTTTGAGGTTCCATGCAGTTATAAAACTTTTCCACCAAAAGTTGTAAAGATATGTCGACACTTTGATATAGCCCCATAAGTGGCACCTTTCACCTGGCTGAACACATTTTTTAGATTAGATAATTTAGGTTTTTGGGGTATCCATGGTAGAAAAATGTTTGTGAAAGGAAACTAATTATTCCATTTTAATTAGGACTATTTTATGGTGGAGGGTATAAAAAGTTCGGCCGCGGCCGAACTTAACGTCTTTTTACTTGTAAAATATAGTACAGTAATTTCCACCACTTGTGTCATTTGTTTTTGAATAGTTATAGGTTGAGGTTATTTGGCAAAGCCTACTTATTTCTTTTTACCACTTATTTCTTAATTTTCGGAGTCATATGATTCTCTTGGCACACGGTATTACCACTGCGAAAAATTAATATCCCTAATATATACACACATTTTATTTAGATACCGGAAGGTCATTTAAAGTTTTGGACAGGAAATGAGTTTTCGTTGGTGTTCCAGATTTACCAAAAAAAATGTCTAACTACAGATAATGCCGCTAAATCGTAATAACCATAGTTCAAAGTAGTTACTGTAACTTCACCGACTTAAAACTTGATGCTGAAGAAGATTGTTTCAAATTTCCGGAGTTTTGTTCCCCTTGACGGCGCTTAAATAGTTATGCAATACCGTAATAACTTGTTAAATTCCATCCTGGTTATGCCGTTTATGCAGAATCATCTGTCCACATCATATGCATCTATCACTAGAAGAACTTTGTTTGTGGTACATAGTACCATCTTTCCACTATGTGGAGCACTTGGTATGCACAATTTTGTCAGCTGCATGTGTCCTCTATACAAAGCAATTTCGAATATACATGCATACCCGTCCAAATACATACTCGTAGTTCTAAGTTTTACATCCATTTCACTTCGTAGATGATTTTTGAATATCATACTCTATGACATTCAAACACGTAAATCATTGTTGACTTTATGGAATATTCATGTGCAAATATGTACAATGGTATTAGAGACGATAGTGTTGCCGGACAAGTATTAGGTGAGCTTAGTACTATAGTCCTAACGAAAAACGAAAAATAGTGGACATGTGCAAGCATAAATGTTGTAAATTATTTGTTACAGTTTGAAATTACTAAAGGTATTTGTTTTCGTTGTAGTTGGGTTTATGGTGGCATTGGATGATGTACAAATATGAAAAGTGGATATGAGGAAAAGACAAAAAAATTTAGTTTTCCATTAAAAAAAAAAAAAAAGCTTAACAATTTGTTAAGCTACCTTAAAGATTTTTGGTATATGCATTGAGGAAAAATTTCCATTCTTAAATCTTTTCGAGATACTAATTTTGGTTATTGCGCGGATGGGGCCGACCATGTTATACCCCACACCACATCCCCTCGACACTAATTTTCCACGGAATTTATTAATATGATTGCAAAGTCTCCTCTGTTTCTGCGGATAAGTTGTGGGTATATATGTATGTATGTATGATTGCGACACGTTATATATTATTTTCATTATTTCGTAATGGACCATTTTGGCTACATATACATACATATTTCTTCAAAAAAAATAAAAAAAATGTATTAAAAAACAAAACAAGTAAGAAAAGGCTATAATCGGACGAGGCCTACCATGTGATACCCTACACCTTTACCACTGGAAATTAGCTTTTCACAAATCAAAATTTCTTTATGGAACAAATAAATTTATTGTAACTTTGTGGATTCTGGTACCGTATCACACCAAGCTTAAATAATTATATAATAATTGTTTCACAAACATCTCAGAAGGGACAAGGGTGAATTCTTTCATATCAATGAGTGAGTGTACTCCGATTCATATTCGCTCAATGATATGGTACCCACAGCTTATCTCTTAGAAAGTTTTATATGGCTGAGATACTCAGAAAATGTCGCAAACCTTACTGAAGGATATTTTTCCACTAAAAACTTCACAAATTTTCACACAAAAGTTCTGGTCCATTTAAGCCGCTAAATATTATCTGATCATCACGTTAAATTGCATGCGGTATAGGTCAACATCTTCATATAGACCCCATAAAACGTTACCTCCCGATTTTCGATATTTTGAAAGTTGTGGCCTCGAAATCCCACCGAAATGGCTGAAATTTGGTATTTAGTCTTCACCTGAAATTTGCCAGTATAGGTCCACTTCTTCATATAGCCCCATATAATGGCACTTCCGGATTTTCGGCATTTTCAAAGTTTTAGCCTCAATATACCACTGATGTGAAATTTGGAATTTGGTCTTCGTTTGGGGTATAAAACTTTCCACTTGAAATTTTTCGGTATAGGTCAACATTTTCATATAAGCCCCATAGAAAGGTACATCCCAATTTTCGGTATTTTCTAGGTTTTATCCTCAATTTACCACTAAAATGGCTGGAATTTGGTATTTAGTCTTTGGTGGGCATATAAAACTTTCCAGGAGAAATATGTCAGTATAGGTCTTTATAAAGCCATTAGAGAACGGCACTCAAGGATCGCAATTTTTAAGATAGAGCTTTTTAATTTGGTATAGAAGTTTATATTACTCCTAGGATGTTTGGTATTGCAAATGGTCTTTATCGGTCCACGTTTTGATATAGCCCCCATAGAACGATACCACCCTATTTTCGGTATTTTGAAGGTTTTAGCTTCATTATCACACCGAAATGGCTGAAATTTGGTACTTAGTCTTCGTTGGGGGCATACAACTTTCTCCCGGAATTCTGTCGGTATAGGTCCACGCCCTCATATAGCCCCTATTAAACGGTACCTCCAGATTTTCGGTATTTTGAAGGTTGTGGCCTCAATATTCCTCCGAAATGGCTGAAATTTGGTATTTAGTCTTCGTTGGGGGTATACAATTTTCCCCCAGATTTTTGTCGGTATAGGTCCACGCCCTCATATAAGGTTGAAGGTTGTGGCCTCAATATTCCTCCGAAATGGCTAAAATTTGGTATTTAGTTTTCGTTGGAAGTATACAATTTCCGCCCAGAAATATTTTGGTATAGGTCCACGCCTTCGTATAACCCCCATAGAACGGTACCTCCCGTTTTTCGGTATTTTGAAGGTTGTGGCCACAATAATCCACCGAAATAGCTAAAATTTAGTATTTAGTTTTCGTTGGAGGTATACAATCTTCCCCCAGAAATATTTCGGTATAGGTCTACGCCTTCGTATAGCCCCCGTAGAAAATTACCTCCCCATTTTCGGTATTTTGAAGGTTGTGGCCTCAATATTCCTCCAAAATGGCTGAAATTTGGTATTTAGTCTTCGTTGGGAGTACAAAACTTTCCACCTGAAATGTCCACGCCTTCATAATGCCCTTATAAAACGGTACAACGGAATGTTCGATATTTTGAAGGTTGTGGCCACAATATTCCACCGAAATGGCTGAAATTTCGTATTTAGTCTTTGGGGTATAAAATTGTCCATATGAAATTTGTCGGTATAGGTCCACGCCATAAGCCCCCATAGAACAATACCTCCCGATTTTCGGTATTTTGAAGGTTGTGTTCTCAATATTCCTCCGAAATGGCTAAAATTTGGAATTTAGTCTTCGTTGGGGGTTCGTTCCGGTATTTTGAAGTTTGTGACATCAATATTCCACCGAACATGTTGAAATTTCGTATTTAGTCTTCATTTGGGGTATAAAACTTTCCTCCAGAAATTTTTCGGTATAGGTCCAGGACTTCATATAGCCCCCATGGAACAATACCTCCTGTTTTTCATTATTTTGCAAGTTGTGGCCTCAAAATTTTTCCGAAATGGCTAAAATTTTTGTCTTCAATGGGGTTATAAAATATTCCAGAAGTTAATTATCAGTATAGATCTACGTCTTCCTATATCCGCCATAGAAGCGTACCTCTTGATTTTCGGTATTTTGAAGGTTTTAGCAACATTATCTTACCGAAATATCAGAAATTTGGTATTTAGCTTTCTTTTAGTCTAAAAACTTTTCTTTTTAAGTTTTTGCCTTTTTAGGGGCGAAGGTCATTATTTGTGAGATTTAATTAATTTAATTAATCGAGCTTTTTATGACCTAAGGAGATTACATTGAAAAATTGATATCTAGCGAAGTCCTACACACACACATCAACCACTATGCGACGATCGTTTCGTTAGCTGGTTAGGCTAACATCATCAGGCATATTAGATGTTGTTGTTGTTGCTAGACAATTTTCGCCATTTGGAGCTCCTATTTATACATCCAAGATTCGTCAGAAATTTGTCGGTATAGATAGACGTTTTGATATAGCCCCCATAGAACGGTACCTCCCGATATTATCTGATCATCACGTTAAATTGCATGCGGTATAGGTCAACATCTTCATATAGACCCCATAAAACGTTACCTCCCGATTTTCGATATTTTGAAAGTTGTGGCCTCGAAATCCCACCGAAATGGCTGAAATTTGGTATTTAGTCTTCACCTGAAATTTGCCAGTATAGGTCCACTTCTTCATATAGCCCCATATAATGGCACTTCCGGATTTTCGGCATTTTCAAAGTTTTAGCCTCAATATACCACTGATGTGAAATTTGGAATTTGGTCTTCGTTTGGGGTATAAAACTTTCCACTTGAAATTTTTCGGTATAGGTCAACATTTTCATATAAGCCCCATAGAAAGGTACATCCCAATTTTCGGTATTTTCTAGGTTTTATCCTCAATTTACCACTAAAATGGCTGGAATTTGGTATTTAGTCTTTGGTGGGCATATAAAACTTTCCAGGAGAAATATGTCAGTATAGGTCTTTATAAAGCCATTAGAGAACGGCACTCAAGGATCGCAATTTTTAAGATAGAGCTTTTTAATTTGGTATAGAAGTTTATATTACTCCTAGGATGTTTGGTATTGCAAATGGTCTTTATCGGTCCACGTTTTGATATAGCCCCCATAGAACGATACCACCCTATTTTCGGTATTTTGAAGGTTTTAGCTTCATTATCACACCGAAATGGCTGAAATTTGGTACTTAGTCTTCGTTGGGGGCATACAACTTTCTCCCGGAATTCTGTCGGTATAGGTCCACGCCCTCATATAGCCCCTATTAAACGGTACCTCCAGATTTTCGGTATTTTGAAGGTTGTGGCCTCAATATTCCTCCGAAATGGCTGAAATTTGGTATTTAGTCTTCGTTGGGGGTATACAATTTTCCCCCAGATTTTTGTCGGTATAGGTCCACGCCCTCATATAAGGTTGAAGGTTGTGGCCTCAATATTCCTCCGAAATGGCTAAAATTTGGTATTTAGTTTTCGTTGGAAGTATACAATTTCCGCCCAGAAATATTTTGGTATAGGTCCACGCCTTCGTATAACCCCCATAGAACGGTACCTCCCGTTTTTCGGTATTTTGAAGGTTGTGGCCACAATAATCCACCGAAATAGCTAAAATTTAGTATTTAGTTTTCGTTGGAGGTATACAATCTTCCCCCAGAAATATTTCGGTATAGGTCTACGCCTTCGTATAGCCCCCGTAGAAAATTACCTCCCCATTTTCGGTATTTTGAAGGTTGTGGCCTCAATATTCCTCCAAAATGGCTGAAATTTGGTATTTAGTCTTCGTTGGGAGTACAAAACTTTCCACCTGAAATGTCCACGCCTTCATAATGCCCTTATAAAACGGTACAACGGAATGTTCGATATTTTGAAGGTTGTGGCCACAATATTCCACCGAAATGGCTGAAATTTCGTATTTAGTCTTTGGGGTATAAAATTGTCCATATGAAATTTGTCGGTATAGGTCCACGCCATAAGCCCCCATAGAACAATACCTCCCGATTTTCGGTATTTTGAAGGTTGTGTTCTCAATATTCCTCCGAAATGGCTAAAATTTGGAATTTAGTCTTCGTTGGGGGTTCGTTCCGGTATTTTGAAGTTTGTGACATCAATATTCCACCGAACATGTTGAAATTTCGTATTTAGTCTTCATTTGGGGTATAAAACTTTCCTCCAGAAATTTTTCGGTATAGGTCCAGGACTTCATATAGCCCCCATGGAACAATACCTCCTGTTTTTCATTATTTTGCAAGTTGTGGCCTCAAAATTTTTCCGAAATGGCTAAAATTTTTGTCTTCAATGGGGTTATAAAATATTCCAGAAGTTAATTATCAGTATAGATCTACGTCTTCCTATATCCGCCATAGAAGCGTACCTCTTGATTTTCGGTATTTTGAAGGTTTTAGCAACATTATCTTACCGAAATATCAGAAATTTGGTATTTAGCTTTCTTTTAGTCTAAAAACTTTTCTTTTTAAGTTTTTGCCTTTTTAGGGGCGAAGGTCATTATTTGTGAGATTTAATTAATTTAATTAATCGAGCTTTTTATGACCTAAGGAGATTACATTGAAAAATTGATATCTAGCGAAGTCCTACACACACACATCAACCACTATGCGACGATCGTTTCGTTAGCTGGTTAGGCTAACATCATCAGGCATATTAGATGTTGTTGTTGTTGCTAGACAATTTTCGCCATTTGGAGCTCCTATTTATACATCCAAGATTCGTCAGAAATTTGTCGGTATAGATAGACGTTTTGATATAGCCCCCATAGAACGGTACCTCCCGATTTCACTATTTTGAAGGTTAGCCACATGGTTTTACCGAAATTACTGAAATTTTGTATTTAGTCTTCTTCATAAACAAAAGGAAACTAAATGTTCCATTTTAATTCATTACAATTCGTGGTGGGGGGTATAACAAGTTCGGCCCGGCCGAACATAACCGCCGTTCTTACATGTTTATAAAGTGATTATCATAAGTTATGATATTACAAGTGAGCAAAGGCTATAGTCGGGACGGGGCCGACAATGTGATACCCTACACCACTACCCCTGTGCATAAGCTTTTCACTGGTAAAAATTTTTTTAGGGAATATAAACCGACTACCACCAAAAATAATATGCCTCTTTGTCTCTGAGACCCCCATAAGCAACCAAAACTTCGTAACCATCCGATCAAAATTACGACCTGTAGCTTGATTGCAAAAAATGGAAGAATTAGATGCATTACCGACTATTGTGGTATCTCCCTTGTTTGACCACCTTCGCCAACCTGCTTTACACCAATGTAAAGGTAATATTTTCTTCTTCCATTGACAGGCTTTGTCGTTGGAATACCCCTACTAGAAGCCAATATATTCACAAAGAATAAAACTTTGAATTTGTCTCCAAATGAGTTTTTCCCCATTCCGACGCCTAAATATTATCTGGCTATCACCAAAATCAATAGGCTTCTTCCTATGTGGGACCCGCAACAAAAAAATTCGTGACGATCCGATTAAAATTGCGACCTGTAGCGTTATGACAAACAAATCGGAAAATAGGATGCATTACCGACTATTGCAACAACCTACTTTACATCGTTGTAAAGGTGATATTTTCTAATTTTCTTTGCCAGCTGCTTTTGATATACCTCTTAAAGAAACAGAGATATTGGCTTTGAAATAAAACGTAGACTTTTTCTCCAAATAAGTTTTTGCCCATCCCGACCCTTGAATATTATCCGACCATCATTAAAATCAGTAGGCCTCTTCCTCTGTGGGACCCCCATTAACCCCTAAACTTTCGTGACGATCCGATCAAAATTGCGACCTGTGGCGTGATAACAAAAAAATCGGAAATGGGATGCATTATCGACTATTGCCATATCTCTGCTATTTGACCACCTATGACAACATAATTTACATCGTTGTAAAGGTGATATTTTCTACTTTCCTCGCCAGATTTTGCTTTTGATATACCTCTTGAAGAAACAGAGATATTGGCTTTGAAATAAAACGTTGACCTTTCTCCAAATAAGAGTTTGCCCATTCCGACCCCTGAATATTATCCGACCATCATCAAAATCAATAGGCTTCTTTCTTTTTGGGACCCCCATTAACCCCCAAAATTTCGTGACCATCCGATCAAAATTGCGACCTGTAGCGTGATTACAAAAAAATCGGAAAATGGGATGCATTTTCGGCTATTGCCATATCTTTGCTATTTGACCATCTACGACAACCTGCTTCACACCGTTGTAAAGGTGATATTTTCTACTTTCCTTTCCAGGTTTTGCTTTTGATATACCTCTTAAAGAAACAGAGATATTGGCTTTGAAATAAAATGTTGACTTTTCTCCAAATAAGTGTTTGCCCATTCCGACCCCTAAATATTATCCGACCATCACCATAATCAATATGCTTCTTCATCTGTGAAACCCCCATTAACCCTGAAATTTTCGTGACGATCCGATCAATATTGCGACCTGTAGCGTGATTTCCAAAAAAATAGAAAAATGGGATGTATTACCGACTATTGCGATATCTCCGTTATTTGGTTACCTACGCCGACCTAGTTTGCATCATTGTAAAGACGGGATCTTCTACTTTCATAGTTAGGCGTTGCTTTTGGAAATTTTTCTACCAAAGCTGTGATATTTGTCAATATAATTAAAATCGCAAAACTGAAAATTGGGGTTTTATTTGCTACTATTGCGATATCTTCGTTGTTTGATCACCTACGAGCACCTACTTTACATCATTAGAAAGGTGATATTTTCTGCTTTCATTGTCAGGTTCTGCTTTTGGTATACCCCATATAGAAGCTGAGATATTGGCTTTGGAAAAAAACGTTGTCTTTTTATCCACCTAAGTTTTTTGCCCTTTCCGACCCCTAAATATTATCCGACCATCACCAAAATCAATAGGCTTCTTCCCCTCTGGGACCCCCATCAACAGCCAAAATTCCGTGACGATCCGATCAAAATTGCGACCTGTAGCGTGATTACTAGGTTTAGATGGACAGACGGACAGACGGACAGACGGACGGACGGACGGACTGACGGACGGACACACATAGCCAGATCGACTCAGCTCGTCGAGACATTCATTTTGGTATATATAAGTATGGGTCTACGACCATTATTTCGATGCGTTACAAACTTTTTCGCCAAAACCAACTTATAATACCCTCCCCACATAGTGGTGTAGGGTATAATTATCCTCCCAGGAATTATACTTAACGTAGGGAGAGAGCTTACTTACTTAGCTGGAACATTTGTTCCATAAGCCGAACTAAGAAAATATCTCCAACTCTCTCTCTGTTTAGTGCTTCGCTTTCTGGAATATCGCGCCTTGTCATCTCTTCATCCACTTGTTTCCGCCATCTATTCTTTGGCCTGCCAATTCTGCGTGCACCGCCATGCGGCCCGAATTTATACGCCTTTTTAGCGGGTTCATCATCGCTCATTCTTATGATATGGCCTAGCCAACGTAATCTTTGCATCTCGATACGTTTATCTATACTGATGTCGTTGTATAGCAGATACAGCTCGTGGTTCATACGACGTCGATATTCACCGTCAACGCAGATTGGTCCATAGATCATTCGAAGAAATTTTCTCTCAAACATACCAAGCACTGCCTTGTCTGCTTGCGCAAGTACCCAGGCTTCTGAACCATACATCAGCACGGGTAGTATCAGTGTTTTGTAAAGCGTTGTTTTTGTTTGACGAGATGTGGCTTTATTCCTAAACTGCTTACTCAGCCCGAAGTAGCATCTGTTGGCCAACACTATTCTTCTTCGTATTTCGCAACTGATGTTGTTGGTTGTGTTTACAGCGGTGGCGAGGTAGACGAAGATCTTACTACCTCAAAATTATAGGCCCGATCTCTATGGACGCATTGCGCGACGACACCATTAACGTTGTCTTCTCGTCGTTAACCGCCAGACCCACTTTGGCAGATTCCCTTTCGACTTTTTCAAAGGTGTCAGTTACTTCCTTTACCGATCGACCAATGATGCCAATGTCATCGACATAAGCAAGTAACTGATGTATGTTTGTATATATTGTGCCACTTCCTTTGACCTTCGCATTTCGTATAACCTTTTCCAGCAGAACGTTGAAAAGGTCACACGACAGGCCGTCACCTTGTCTGAAACCTCTTTTGGTACTAAACTCTTTGGAGAGGTTCTTTCCTATTTTAACTGAGGATCTCGTCTCAGTTAATGTCATTCTACAAAGCCGAATGAGCTTTGCAGGGATACCAATTTCAGGCATGGCTTGAAATACCTTTGAACGTAGGGGCTGTCGAAGGCTGCTTTGTAATCGACAAAAAGGTGATATGTGTCGATCTGCATCTCTTGGGTCTTCTCCAAGATTTGTCGCAGGGTAAATATCTGGTCAATGGTGGATTTGAAAGGTCTAAATCCGCATTGGTATGGCCCACTTATTGACCATAGGATTTAGTCGTTTGCACATTATGCCTGATACTATCTTGTAGGCAATAGGGAGAAGACTTATGCCCCTATAGTTAGAGCATACAGTCTTATCTCCTTTCTTGTGGACAGGGCACAGGATGCTCGGGTACTCGTTCTTCCTGCCAGATGGTGCTAACTAGCTGATGAATACACCTTATCAGCGTGTCGCCTCCGGGTTTGAACAGCTTGGCTGGTAAGCCATCGGCTCCTGCTGCCTTATTATTCTTCAGCCGGTTTATTGCTGCTTTTACCTCATCTTGGCTGGGCGGTATACATTCTATACCATCTTCTGGGATTGGATCTGTGGTATCTTGGCCGTGTTCGCTACTATCGGATACCAACAGTTTGGACAAATGTTCTTTCCATATCCTGTGCACACTATATGTATCAATTACTAAATTACCTTGCTGGTCTCTACAGGATGTGCCTGGACCAAAGCCATCAGTTTGATGTTTCACTCTTTGGTAGAACTTTCGGACTTCATTCTGGCTCCTGTACATCTCTACCGTCTTTCCATTTCTCTCTTTTTCCAGCGAAAAAGACGTTTCTCCTTTTCTCCCGAAACCTCTTTCGTGCGCTACGCGTTGCTACTGATTGTAGAGTAGCCCTATATGCCGCATTTTTCTCTTCGGTAGCAGTGCTTTCATTAGGGAGTGCTTTCATTAAGCAATTGGGCTAATTTAGTGGAATATGCTGTAGCTATCTGTTTTGTTTGCAGCTTACCGATGTCCAACTTCCGTTTTGTATCTGTTCGTGCTTTATTTGCAACGTTTAGACGGGTACGTACCTTTGCTGCAACAAGGTAGTGGTCCGAATCTATGTTTGCTCCTCGGAACGATCGTACATCCAACACGCTCGATGAATGTCTCCATCTATCACAACATGATCAATTTGATTACTTGTTCTTGGATCTGGAGACAGCCAGGTGCCCTTATGAATATCGAGATGTTTAAATCTGGTACTGCTAACTACCACGTGTTTTGCAGCTGCAAAGTCTATCAGCCTCATACCATTGTCAGATGTTTCACTGTGGAGACTGAACTTCCCGACTGTTGGGCCAAAGATATTCTCCTTTCCAATTTTGGCATTAAAATCGCCTAGAATAATTTGAATGTCATGGGCAGGGTAACGATCATAAGTTTCTTCTAAGCGCTCGTAAAATATATCTTTGGTCTGTTCGACCTTGTCTTCAGTGGGAGCATGAGCGCAAATAAAGCTGATGTTGAAGAATTTTACTTTTAATCGAATTGCACCGAGTCTTTCATTCACTGGGATGAAGCTGAAGACCAGATGTTTTAACCTCCGAACAACTACAAATCCGCAACCAAACTCATGCTTTGTGTCATGGCAGCTATAATACAGTGCGTCACCTTTAGGTGTTGCTGTGACGCCTTTCCCGTTCCATCGTATTTCCTGTATGGCAGTAATGCCGGCCTTGTACTTTTCAAGTACATCTGCCAATGCGTAAACTGCACCTTCTCTATAAAGGGTGCGAATATTCCAGGTGCAGATTCGCAGATCATGGTCCTTGCTGCTTTTTCTAGGGGAGGGTTACTAACCCGACGCCCAAACCCAAGTTTTTAACGTTTTTATGGGTGAACGCGCGGCACATGTTAGCTCCCCAGTTGACACCACGTGGAGGTCAGTGTCCACTTGAGATGACAGAGCGACTAAGATAAATCATGGGATTTGTCATGTTAAAGCAGGTCAGGACCGTTCCTTGGTATCTTCCATCCCATACGTCACCCAGGAGAGAGCTGAGTAGTTACTAATTGTTCATATTTACTTCAATACAGTGGTGGTAGAGAGTGTAAAAAAGTTCGGCCTTGCCGAACTTAATGCCGTTCTTACTTGTTATTATTCTTTGTGGTGGTTGTTACAACGCTCTAAAAACACAAACGCCTAAACTACCAAAACATGTGCTGAATTCTTCGAAACTGCTACAAAAAAAAATTGCTCTGTCATGTAATGCGAAATAAAATAAATATTATATTATTACATGTGGAACATCCAGAAAACTCTGACTCCGACTTCAGTAAAATTGCTTGGCTCCGATTGTGACTCCACAACCCTGGTTTTACGTTTAGTCATTTGTCAGTTTCATAAAATGTAAGCAATTTGAATCTAACAAGACAATGCCAAACTACAAACATTAATTGTAATTCGAATACGTGCTATAATTTAAATTTTAATACTGGCATACATAAATATGTGTAAGTGTACTCTTATCTAACACGAAATATAATTTGAAATTTCAACTTGAGGCTAATTTATGGAAACATACCAAGATTACAATTTTGAATATTTAACTCTTTGCTACAAATCCAAAGATCCTTGATGTGCATCACACATGATTAAACTATTAAAATTTTGTATACAGTAGAATCTAAGTCTTCCATAAAATGTTTATATACACATGTGTGAATGTATATTCCCCAAAGTACTATTCTTCAGTTATTGGGCAATATAATTTCCATTCGATTACACAATGTTTCACACAATTTGTGGATCAATGAATAAAACCAATTACAATGGATTAATGACTATTTTCGTTGATACTTGGAATTAAACAATGGTAAATGGAATGGTAAGATATGTAATTAAAGTTCAAAGTTGTCGTCAAATATACATATGTGTGCATTTTATTTCAAAAATTTCCACATAGTATATACTTACTAAGCCCCAAAAATTAGCTCGAATTCTGTATTGCTTTTATTACTGCCAATATCAAATATTCTAATTTAAATTTACAATGGAAGATAAGTTGACTTTAATCTAAGCAGATTTGAAACAGGCAATTGTTCTAATCGAATTATGGCATAAGCTTCTATAAAATGTATAATTTCCTAAAACGTGTCTACATTGTATCATTAAAACTAAAGAAAAATTCAAATTAAAAATTTTATAATATGTTCATGTAATGGTGTATGTATGTAGTATGTGTTAAATTTTTTTCTACAATAGCTATAGGAAAAACTTTATTACACGTTTAAATTACTATTGGATGAGTAAAACTACATTTAATTAATAATGGCGTTTTTTATTTGGGATGACGACTTCTATTTTGCTTTTCAATATAGTCAGGTTTAATCCCATAAAAATATTAAACGATTATGGGATTGAGCCAGACTATTTTGAAAAGCTAAATTTAATTAATGAATTTCATTTAGAATATGTATGCCTATACGCTGGTTTTGTGGTTTTATTAGTTTCATTGTAAACCAAAAAATAATTGAACTTAACAGCTTTCATAGTTATGGTTGCACAACGATAGCAATTAACGTAGTTATGGAATGTTTTTTGTTGCGTTAGTGTGCCGTAAGAACTCTATAGGAAATTGACTCATTGATGACAAAATATTAAAAAATTGTGGTGTTGAAAGGCATTGGTTTGAAATCACCATAAAATGGATATTAATTCAGGAGATCATTCATGTGGTTAGACCTGAATTGACAAATCAGTACACATTTTTATACCCTCCACCATAGTATGGAGGGTATATTAAGTTTGTCATTCTGTTTGTAACACATCGAACTAATCACTTGCGACCCTATAAAGTATATATATTCTTGATCAGGATAAAATTCGAAGACGATCTAGCCATGTCCGTCTGTCCGTCTGTCTGTCCGTCTGTCCGTCTGCTGTAATCACTCTAGCGTCCGCAATAATTAAGATAGAGTGCTGAAATTTTGCACCCGAGGGTCTTTTTTCCATTGGCAGGTCAAGTTCGAAGATGGGCTATATCGGTCCACTTTTTGGTATAGCCCCCATATAACGGTACCTCCGGATTTGAGGTATTTTGACGTTCTTCGCCACATTTGCAGACCGAATTAGCTATACTTTGGCACTTAGGGTTCCTAGTGATCAACAAACTTATATCCCAACGGATATGGGCATAGGTCCATGTTTTGGTATAGTCCCCATATAACGGTACCTCCAGATTTTCGGTATTTTGAGAATTTTAGCCACAATTTTTAACCGAACTATCTGCATTTTGACATTTGAGGTTCTCAGTGGTCATGAAACATCTCCACGAAACATCGTCAACATAGGTCCATGCTTTGGTATAGCCCCCATATAACGGTAACTCCCGATTTTCGGTATTTTGAGAATTTTAGCTACAGTTTTTAATCGAACTAGCTGTAATTTGTCATTTGAGGTTCTCAGTGGTCATGAAATATCTCCACCGAGCATCGTCAACATAGGTCCATGTTTTGGTATAACGGTACCTCCCGATTTTCGGTATTTTGAGAATTTTAGCCACAATATGTAACCGAAATATCTGCAATTTGACATTTGAGGTTCTCAGTGGTCATGAAACATTTCCACCAAACATCGTCAACATAGGTCCATGTTTTGGTATGGCCCCGTTATAACCGTACCTCCCGATTTTCGGTATTTTGATCATTTTAGTTACAATTTTTAACCGAACTATCTGCATTTTGACATTTGAGGTTCTCAGTGGTCATTAAACATCTCCACGAAACATCGTCAACATAGGTCCATGTTTTGGTATAGCCCCCATATAACGGTACCTCCCGATTTTCGGTATTTTGAGAATTTTAGCTACAGTTTTTAACCGAACTAGCTGTAATTTGTCATTTGAGGTTCTCAGTGGTCATGAAATATCTCCACCAAGCATCGTCAACATAGGTCCATGTTTTGGTATAACGGTACCTCCCGATTTTCGGTATTTTGAGAATTTTAGCCACAATATGTAACCGAAATATCTGCAATTTGACATTTGAGGTTCTCAGTGGTCATGAAACATTTCCACCAAACATCGTCAAAGTAGGTCCATGTTTTGGTATGGCCCCCTTATAACCGTACCTCCCGATTTTCGGTATTTTGAGCATTTTAGTTAAAATTTTTAACCGAACTAGCTGTAATTTGACATTTGAAGTTCTCAGTGGTCATAAAACATCTCCAACGAAACATCGTCAACATAGGTCCATGTTTTGGTATAGCCCCCATATAACGGTATCTCCCGATTTTCGGTATTTTGAGAATTTTGGCTACAGTTTTTAACCGAACTAGCTGTAATGATTGGTATTTTGAGAATTTTAGCTACAATTTTGTCTATTCAAAAATAATCGTCAATATAGGTCCATGTTTTGGTATATCCCCCCATATAACTGTACCTCACGATTTTCGGGAATTTTCAGTGGTCACGAAATTTCTTCACTAAAATTCGTCAACATGTATCCATTTTTGAGGGTCTACATTGTTTTGATGAAACTACCCTCAATTTGACTCTTGAAGTTCCATGCAGCTATAAAACTTTTCCGCCAAAAAAATTTAAAGATAGGTTGACTCTTTGATATAGCCCCGTAGGTGGTACCTTTCACCTGATCACAGCTGATCACATTTTTTTAGATTAGATCAGGTCTGGGGCAAGGAAAATTCCTCTTGGGGAAGAAAGGCCTTGGTGAGTATATTATGAACCCCGAAGGACAGATCCGCCGTGAGTCGAACTTCCGCGTTATGGAGTGATGCAATTTTTGTTAGAGACCCTGTGGGCCATCAGGAATTAGCGTTATATCTTTGTTCACTGTTGCTTAAGTGCTCTACAAAAACAACAAACAAAGATATAATGCTAATTCATGATGGCTTACAGGGTCTCTTGCAAAAATTTCATAACGCCATAACGCGGAAGTTCGAATCACGGCGCATCTGTCCTTCGGGGTTTTTAATATACACACACCAAGGGCTTTCATCTCCCAAAGGAATTATCTCTGTCCCAACATTTGTGTTCACAGTGTAATTTAGGCAATAGTGGGAGGCAGTAGGTGTCTAACCATTGTCGAAAAGTTGTTCCACCCAAAATTGTAAAAGGACCCTAATTATTCCATTTTAATTAAGACTATTTTATGATGGAGGGTATAAAAAGTTCGGCCCGGCCGAACTTAACGACTTTTTACTTGTTTCACATCTGTCGGAAGAATAACAGACCACAATTATGGATAGAACGTCACAAAATTAAGTTGCATGAACTTCGGGTTCCAACAGAATAGACACATCGTTTTTCTAAAATGGACCATAATGTTATTACATACCGAAAATATAAAGCACGAGTTTGGAGTAGTAGTTAGATTAAGATTAAAACATCTGGTCTCCACTTTCACCCTGATTGATAAAAGGCTTGCTAAAATTCGGATAAAAGCTAAATTTTTAATGTGAGTGTTATCTGCACCCATGTCCCCACTAAAGACAAGGAGACATAAGACCACGTTTTACAAGCTTTTAGCTTGTAGCCTCAATATCCTACCGAAATGGCTGAAATTTCGTTGGGGCTATAAAACTTTTCACCTGAAATTCGTCCGTATCGGCCCACGTCTTTATATAGCCCCCATAGAACGGTATCTCCCAATTTTCGGTATTTTTAAGTTTGTGGCTTCAATATCCCACCGAAATGACTAAAACTTGGTAATGAGTCTTCGTTGGCTGTATAGAACTATCAAAACGAAATTTTGCGGTATAGGTCCAGATCTTCGTATAGCCTTCATAGAACGGTATCTGCTGATTTTATCTATTTTGAAGGTTGTGGCCTCAATATCCTGGCGAAATGACTGAAATTTGGTATTTAGTTCTTGTTGGGGGTATTAAACTTTCCACTTGATACATGTCTATATACGCCCACGTCTTTACATAGCCCCCATAGGAGGTACCTCCCGATTTCCGGTATTTTGAAGGTTATGGCCTCAATATCCCAACGAAATGACTGAAATTTTGTGTTTAGTCTTCGTTAGTGGTAAGTGGAACTTTCCACCAGAAATTTGTAGGTGACATTTCCTGAGTATTTAAGCCATGTAAAACTTCTCTTCTAGTGGTGTCTTAAGGCCCGCAGTTCGGAGGCGCCTACAAAATGTAGGTCCCATATTATTGCGTTAAATTAATCGGGGTGCATTCATTGATTTGATTGTTTGTGAGACCATATACTCTATTGTATACTGTATTATGTATTTATTGCTGTAAGTAATTTAACTTCTACTTCTCAAGTATAAGGTCGTCTCTTTTATGACCATAACTATTAGCTCGGACCTTTAGTAGATTACTTTGTTAAACCTCAAAAACATATTTTCCTGAGTTGTAGCAAGAAGTTTAATCAACAACCTTTTCAAGTCCAATTCATTTCAACACTTAACTTACATTAAATTGAAGTAGAATGAAGAAAAACAAAGAGAAAAGGTTACAAGCGAACGAACAACTATTCTGCATGAAAACCATTGAAAGCAATTGTCTGTAATTATAGATTTTTTAATTGTGTTTCGAAACGACTTGCTGCTCTTACACGCACTATGGCAACGCATCACGTAGCACCAAAGTGTGGACATGTAGGAGACAACTAAAGAAGTGCTGTAGTTTTTTTTTTAATTTTTTATTCATACATTCGATCGATTTCCTGTCGTCTGACTGTGTGTGGAATGTTTGCATTGTTATCGGGCATGCGAATGCAATTGAATGCGTATGCCGCAATATCTTTTGGCAATATACAAGGCATTCCAGTACATGGATTTCTTTTGATTTTAAATAACACAAATGCAAGTGAATGGCACTTGTCTGTGTGGAGCAGGGACTTTGACATGGGCACAGAAAAGGAAAAATAAAAACACTATTGTGTACAGTGCGAACATGCTGAGAATGTTGTAGTTAAGATTGAATAGAAGAAGCAGAACGAACAGATGCAAAACACGTAAGAGAGGATTATAGGTGGACAGGGCCGACCATGTGATATAGAGTTGGCAAACTATCGATAATCCCAACATTAGATACTTTCGTTTGCTATCGATATTTCGTTAATTTGTCATCAACATTAATTAGGAAATGAAAATAGCGGAAATTTTTATGCTTTTTGACACTTTGCACTAGCAGTTCACAGAAATAAATATAAAGGAGAAAAACAATTGCTTTTATTTAATAAAAATATACAAAAAATACATTTTATTTATTTGTTAAAAATTGTTACGTGTGACTACGGACTTACTTTCTCACATCCACCAAACCGAAAATCCGCGAAATTTATATTTATTTTAATGAATTTTAGGGTAGCGGTGTTTAATCCGTTTGATCAAAATTCATGAAAATTTGAAATGTTATGTAGCGTTAGTTGAAGATATTTTAAAAGATTTGTAAGTTGATTTTATATGAAACTAGCAGACCCCGGTCCGCGTTGCTGGCCCGTCGTAATGAGTTTTAATTCAAAAGTAGGTATTTTCTACCTCACTTCTTCGGTCCATTGTCAAACCGTGAAGGATTTTAAATTTATCAACAGATTTTGTCTGTAACCTTTCTTTTCTCTTACGGACTTTGTCGGATTTTTCGCCAATTTGTGCCTTTTAGGATTTATTATCGTCCATGTCACTGTCTTTATCCTAAAGCGATCTAATAATAAAAGTTAAAAAATGATTAAATCGAATTCTCCCGCTTATTTAGACCTATATGTTTTAGCTTTTCATGGCTGATGGACCGTTGGACCTTACCATTTAAGTACATTTGTAAATATATAGTTTTTCTTGATCGGGGGACAACCACCATTGTCTCGAAAACTAATTTGCAACCTGATGCACTCATAAGTTTAACAAATACACCGATTATAAAATAATAGGCCCCGAAATTCGTCTACAAATATATAGCATTTTGGACCACGGGACATTCCTGAATATTTTCTGAAAATTAGGTTCAGTAGTTTTGGAAAAATAATGTTTTGAAAAAAGTGGGCGTGGTCATCAGTTTTCAAGATATAACATATTAAAAAAGTGGACCTGATCCGGTCCTAGGGTGCACACAACTTCATTGCCTACCAAAATGTATGCTGAAACCGATATAATCATAAGTTTGGCTTATACATATAGCGTTTAACAGAAAGGCATGGGGAAGGTACCCCACATAACAACGGCAAACAGCTTTTGCTGCAAATTTTATGGAAATCCCTTCAGTAGTATTGGAGTTATGACATACTAAAAAGAACAGGTTTGGTCGGGCCTATAGGCCCCAAAGAAGTACCTAGATTGTAGATTAATCCGTAAATTTTTATTCCGATACATACATAATTTTTGCAAATATAACGTTTTTTTTAAAAAAAAATATCGCATAGGGGAGGTACCCCGCCCCCTCTGGAATTCAATAAAATATGTAACCTGTTTTCGGGGGCGTGGAGGATCCAAAAAACCTAAGTTGGGTTATGACAGCATATTATTTTTATTCATAAAGGTAAGGTTTTTTTAAATATGCCCTCTTCAAAATTCAAGAAAATATTCCTGTACATTCCCTGACATTTTCACGAATATCGGTTCAGTAGTTTTGTAGATGTAACATATTTTAAAAAGTGGGTATGGTCAAGTCTGTGGTTCCTAAAAAAGTAGGTAAGGTCGGAGACACAACCACAATTGTCCCCCAAATTAACTTCCAAATAGATACATTCGTAATTATTGTAAATATAACATTTTTAAAAAAGTAGGGTATAAGGGAAGTTCCCCGCCCTTTCCAAAATTCAACTGAATTTGTAGCCTATTTTAAGCGGGGACCATCTCTGTACAATCCCTGGCAATTTCAGGAAAATCGGTTCAGTAGTTTTTGTAGAAATGATAAAAATTGAAAAAAGTGGGCGTAAAAGTGGTCATGGTCAAATTTTCTTTGCATAAAAACCGAAGTCGAAAATCGGTCCAGCCGTTCTCAACTGATGCCATTACCAACGAACGATATTTGATTTTTATTTATAAAGATTTAAAAGTTTAGACAAATCGCGATTTTCTTGAAAATCCCCTGTAGATATAACCTAATTTAAAGTGAGCGTGGTCGGATCTTAAGTCACAAAATAAGTACGTAAGGTTGGAGACACAATCGCCATTGACTCGCAAATAAATTCCCAAACCGATACAAACCCAAACAAATACGAATTTGTTGCAAATATTGCATTTTTACAAAAATAGGGCCCCTATGCCCTACCCGCCCGATCCGAAAGTCAAAAAATATGTAGCCTATTTTTATCGGGGTCCAACCCTGTACATTCGCTGAAAGTTTCAGGAAAATCGATTTAGTAGTTTCGTAGATATAACATATTTAAAAAAGTGGGCGTTGTCCAGTCTTAATGCACCAAATAAGCACGTAAGGTCGGAGACACAATCGCCATTGACTCGGAAATTAATTTTCAAGGCGATACATTTGTAATTGTTGCAAATATTGTATTTTTACAAAAATAGGGCATAGGGGAGGTACCCCGCCCGATCCGAAATTCAACCAAATATGTAGCCTATTTCAACCGGGCCATCACTCTACGTTCCCTGCAAATTTCAGGAAAATCTATTGAGTAGTTGCGTAGATATAACATATTTATAAAAGTGGGCGGAAAAGTGGGCGTGGCCAATTTTTCTTTGCATAAAAACCTAAACTGGACTATGACTAACATTTCCACAAAAAGTTATCCAAATCGCTCTAGCCGTTTTCAACTGATTCAATTACCAACAAACGACAATTGAGTTTTATATATAAAGATACTAGGGGACCCGGCGAACTTCGTCTCGCAGTCTGTTAGAAGTCGTATTACTGAAGTCGATGGCTTTGTTGTCGAGTTCAATTGTGAATATTTCTTTGTTTTGAACTATTTAGGATGATCTTTGACGAAGATGCCCATTAGACAATTGTACTTTCGATAATTGTCAGTTTGTCGAAGAATGAGGCTACTGAGAGGCAAGGTGTTTCTATTTTCCTCGAATCTCTGTCCCATAAACTGACAATTGGGCAACTGTAAATCGGGACTAAGATATATTTATTAAGCAAATAACATATTTTGAGACGCACAGTTGAAACAAAGTAGTATCGTAACGTCCCCATTCGTTTTATAATCGATGGTTTTCTTCTTATCAGTACCTCCTACTTCTTGCTTTTGATACCCTCAGACTTTAGCCTAAAGTCCATGCCTGTGCCTCATCGAAATAATAGATTTCGACCCCAAGGTTGTTGGGCGTAGTTCTTTCAACAATTTGGAGTCGATTTAGCCCTGTCCGCCCGTTTGGCCGTCTGTCTGGCTGGTGTGCACGATAACTCTCGAACGGATCAACCGAACCGAATTTTGAACTTCGTAGAAATTTGCCCAAACTTAGTTTAAGTTCGCAATCGATTTGGTCCAAACTTTGCAAATCGTATTACTCCTTCTGGACATAGATCGGGTTTGAATATGGATCATATCAATCTACTCCTTCGTGTACCTACCACACACCATAAATGAAGTTTAAGAGTTTCTCTCAGATAGTTTTGAATTTTTTTTTCAGCAGTCCATACTTCATGAGATACTGGCCTAAAAACTCCAAGAAACCCTGACGGCATCATCTAAAATGCCAAATCCTGAAGATAAGTCTCGCAGGGAGTTTCTGATTGGTCCTAACTTTGCACATCGTATTATTTTACCCAGTCCAGTCGCTCCAGTCCTTCGGGTACCTCCCACACAAAATTTGGGAAAAGTGGACTTTGAGGACTCGTCTCGGATCTATTTAATTTTTTTTTTTGCAGAAGGTTGTTTTCACGATTCCTATTACAACGGTACACATTTTTCCGGAGTAAGTCCATGACACCCTGCCGGCACATGCTTAAACTGCTAGTATGAAGGATAACTCTCAAATTTTTCAACAATTTTTTTCCAAACTTGGTTTAAACTCGCTGTTTAAACTTGTGTTTGCTTCTTTTTTGTTTTTGGTCAAAGGCTGAGGGTACAGCTGACTGATACTTTCTTACTTGTTTCTTTCCAATTTTTAATAGCATACTTTTTCGATATACATACATACTATGTACATATGTATTTGACCATACGCAATTGCGTTCCAGCTCTGCGGGAACTAAACTGATTTTCAGTGGGGATATCATTTGTTAGTAACATGACAGGACCTAGACAGCATCAATATATATCTGGTACTGCTCAAATTTTATACGACATAAATCGGAAGTTGATCTTTCGAATATGTTTTTAATTACGGTTTAAAAGTATACATATATATGGAATAGGCCGGGGCGATTTGAAAACCTTAATGGGCCCTTCGCGTTTCTGATTCCTGGGGTTGAACTGAGCAAAAAAGTCTACTGGACCATATGTCTACGATGAAAATCGAGCCTCCCGATTTTGACTTTAAGTTTTTTATTGACGTTTTTTGGATATTTTGGCATATAACAGCCAAACCATTGAGATTTTCGATCCAACACAAAGACAAACATTGTAGCCAAGACAGAAATTGAAAACTCTCTAATACATCGCAAAATCATTGGAACGCTCCTTCAGGCAGTTTTGGCCTTAAGATTGTGCAAACTGTTCGGAAAATGTCGATAAATGACACTGTGCTACAAAATTTGACCCGAATAATATTCAAGTGTTCTGATGCAAAATTATATCGTGTTGGGATCCATGGACGACGACAATGCCCTTATTTCGTTTGGGTCACTTCGTTTTATTTTTTTATAACGGTAAAAGTAGTGAAAATCTGGGTTTCTTACATTTTCAAATTTAAACGGGCATATCTTATTTTTTCCACAACGGATTTCTTTTGATCCTTCTTCCTTTTAAAGGGGTGAATAATGTCTTTTGAATAAGCTATTATTGTTTTAAATCGGTTAACAAACGGCTAAGTTATGGTGGTTTATGTCTGAAAAACCCCACAAAAAAACTATAAAGGAATTTCTCATAATTTTCAAAAATATAATGTTTTTTTGTTTTGATCAATATTTATTTTGAAAATTATGAGAAATTCCTTTATAGTTTTTTTGTGGGGTTTTTCAGACATAAACCACCATAACTTAGCCGTTTGTTAACCGATTTAAAACAATAATAGCTTATTCAAAAGACATTATTCACCCCTTTAAAAGGAAGAAGGATCAAAAGAAATCCGTTGTGGAAAAAATAAGATATGCCCGTTTAAATTTGAAAATGTAAGAAACCCAGATTTTCACTACTTTTACCGTTATAAAAAAATAAAACGAAGTGACCCAAACGAAATAAAGGCATTGTCGTTGTCCATGGATCCCAACACGATATAATTTTGCATCAGAACACTTGAATATTTTTCGGGTCAAATTTTGTAGCACAGTGTCATTTATCGACATTTTCCGAACAGTTTGCACAATCTTAAGGCCAAAACTGCCTGAAGAAGCGTTCCAATGCTTTTGCGATGTATTAGAGAGTTTTCAATTACTGTCTTGGCTACAATGTTTGTCTTTGTGTTGGATCGAAAATCTCAATGGTTTGGCTGTTATATGCCAAAATATCCAAAAAACGTCAATAAAAAACTTAAAGTCAAAATCGGGAGGCTCGATTTTCACGGTAGATATATGGTCCAGTGGACTTTTTTGCTCAGTTCAATCCCAGGAATCAGAAACGCGAAGGGCTCATTAAGGTTTTTTTGCTTCCACACAAATCGCCCCACCCCATCCTGGCATTGGCGCCCCACCCCCAACCTGTTTCATAATATGATATACCACACTATAATGTGAAGTCAAAATGAAATATATGCTAAACGTATCGTATTGACGTAATATTATATCTTTTGTATCTAAATTCAACATACCAATTTCAATTGAATGCAAGGATCTGTTTCTTTTTGTCAATTTTAGTATAATTTTTGATTATTCAATAGATAAAGCGTCCCTTTGTGGTAAAATTTTGATATTTAAGGAAGAAGTAAGGTAAATGAATATTTAGACTCCCTTGGCGTAGGCGTCCACGTTGGTGGCAAAGCTGCCCCATTGGTGGGGCGGCTTAACCACTTTTTAGACATTTTGTAAATTCTTAAAAATTATATTTTAAAAACAAAAAATAATATTTGAAAAAAAAACTTTAACGGTGTTGATATTAAAACATTTTGAACAAAACGTGGCACACCCTCCCCATGCTACCATATATGCCACAACCTCATTTCCAATGAAATTACCTCTGAGCTCTAGATTTTTCAAATAACCCGCCAATTTTGTGGATTTTGTACTTTTTTCCTCAAAACTGTGGAAACCATTTCCAGCGTTTTCATCTTCATCTTTTTAATCGGAATCTGGCCGAAACCACTACCAATCTTTACAAACTCTAAACTAAACTTTCTCTTTTTAACAAAGTTTTTGCTGTTAATTTTCTAAAAAGGCGCTTAAAAATAAATGAAAATCGATTTGATTTGTTAATAAAAAATGTCTATATAACTTTTAGAAATTGACAAAACAGAGCAGTACAATGGACCCTGACAGTTGGTGCATATACAATTTTCACCAAAAACGGTCAAAAAAAAGTGTCACGGTATACTCCTAACACGAAGCTACATAGAAATGTGTCAAAAAATATTTTTGCAAATTTTTCGCAAATTTTCGCGATTTTTTTAGGTTTTATCCTTTTCTGCCATGAGACCATTCCGAATTGGTGCGAATTGTCAAAATCTGTTCATCCTTTTTTATATATGGGGATTTCTGAGTGAAATCGGACACTTTTTCAAGATGAGGTTTTTGATTTCCTTTATATTTTGCTGTGGCGATGCTGCTGATTAACAAAACATTTTAGTATATTTTCAAATTTTTTTTGACTAAAGGTTCCAGAGATATCGCGCCTTGAAAAAGTCAAATTCTGTAAAAACTACATGCAAAGAAATACTCATAACTCCTTTAATATTGGTCCAAATTGGACCATCTTTTTTTTGATTTGTTTGTTTGTTTTTTTATCAGCTTTCGAAAGAAATATTTAAAAGAATAATGCACAGTGGGCTTCAATGCAATTTTTGGGATTTAATATTTAAAATCAATTTTTAAACATGATTGCACCCTTCGATTTTTTCAAAACAAATTTATGTTAAACTACAATCAATTACAAAAATTTTATGCCCTATGTGGTAATGGGATTCGGACGATAACTATTTTTTCTGAATTTTTTAAAATTTGTCAATAAAATTTTTCCTTTATACCTTTGTCCAAAATTTATTATTTTATTAAAAAAATTAAAAATTTCATTTATAAATATTTGTTTTGATTTTATATTTATGAATTTATCTCAAAAATCTTAAAAATTGCGTCATTTTTCGATTTTGCAACTGCATCAGCGAAAATTCCATTAAAGTCCACTGTGGATCTTTTTCTATTTTTTATGATAAATATATGATATATAATGATAAATATGTACTCTTAGCTTCAAAAATACAGGAAATACAAATTTTGGACAAAGGTATTAAGGAAAAATTGTATTGACAGATTTTAAAAAATTCAGAAAAAATAGTAATTGTCCGAATCCCATTACCACATAGGGCTTAAAATTTTTGTAATTGAACGTAGTTTAACATAAATTTTTTTTGAAAAAATCGAAGGGTGCAATCATGTTTAAAAATTGATTTTAAATATTAAATCCCAAAAATTGCATTGAAGCCCACTGTGCACTATTCTTTTAAATATTTCTTTCGATAGCTGATAAAAAAACAAACAAATCAAAAAAAAGATGGTCCCATTTGGACCAATATTAAAGAAGTTATGAGTATTTATTTGAACATAGTTCTTTACAAATGCGATAATTTCAATAGGCGATATCTCTGTACCGTTGGTCAAAAAATAATTTTAAAATATTTTAAAATGTTCTGTTGGCTAGGAGCATAAATTGAACCAGAAACAATTGAAATCAAAAATTACTTTTCTCCGAACTGTCCGATTTCACTTGGAATTCCCCATACATATATTTTAAACGAGTTTCTATTCGTGTTGCTACTAAATAAATATAAAAACAAGAGAGTTATATAATATTTTCATTATTTCGTAATTGACAGATGGGCCCTTTTGGCTACATAAGATTAATATACATATTTCTTAAAAAAAATAAAAATTTGTATTAAGAAAAAAAGTACCAAACGTATTTAGAAATAGCTTTTGGTGACTTTATCCCATCAATGAAAGAGATCAATATATATAGATATATATATATAGATTGACACAAAATACATAAATTCAGTAGTATTTAGGGTACAATTTTAATTTTTTACAGAGTATAAAATATAAGTCCTCGGATATATAGAATGAAAATGAACCACATCAAAGTTTTTAATTTTACAACCGCAGAGAATTGCAGTTGTTTTTGATATCGCAAGATTTTCTGTATTTCGAAGATGTTGGATTAGATTTTGGGAATTCTTTTAATCCGATCCCTATATTACTCTATTCGCGAGTAGGACAAATTAAGTTATACACGGGTTAAATGTGTTGCTCAGCGACTATGGGGGGAGAGCCTCGGGGGCTGTAAACGCCACAAATTCCCGAGTTTGCCAGAGATTCCTGTAGTGACACGGCGAGTAATTGGCGCCGGAGTGAAAAGCCAATAAATACAATTAAAGCCAGAATGGTGATTTAAAGGTGGCAACCCCACTACCATTCTAGGGTACAGTAGACCAATCACCCACTTACCTGAAACTTAATCGATTTTCGAAATGTCTACAAGGAATGAAATAACAACACCCGTAACGTTGACGAACTTTGGCACACGGAAAAGGACACGAATAGGAACTTGGAATGTAAGAACACTAAGCGATTCCACAAAGCTTGCGCAGGTTGTATCCCAAATGGAAATATTTGACATCGGAATCCTAGGGATAAGTGAAATGCGATGGATTCAAAATGGGGAGTTTATAACAGCAAACGGAAGTCTAGTTTTGTACAGTGGCAAAGAAGAAAGACGGAAGAAGAGGAATTAAAAAGACATTAAAATCTTGGAACGCGATCAGTGATAGGATCTTGACGGCACGCCTCAATACTGCAGCGAGGAAATGTGTTACAGTTGTTCAATGTTATGCCCCAACAGAAGACGCTGAGAGTATAAATAAAGACGAGTTATACGAACAATTGACCGCTACTATAGCGAAAGTCCCTAGTCGGGACATGTTACTAGTCATTGGCGACTTCAATGCCAAAATTGGCTCTGAAAACACAGGAATAACACAAATAATGGGCAAACACGGTATGGGAATAAAAATGATAATTTATTGCGATGTGCCAAGCTTTCAACCTCGTCATAGGCGGTTCGCTATTTCCGCACAAGGAAATCCACAAATATACTTGGACATCGCCAGATGGAAACACGAAAAACCAAATAGATCACATTTGTATCCGGAAGCAATGGAGAAGCTCCTTAACGGACGTCCGTACAAAACGAAGCGCAGATATACACAGCGACCACGAACCGGTCATAGCCCATATCCGACTAAAGTTGAAGAGACACCATAGAAGAAACAATACACAGGGAGTAAGAAAACGTTTTGAGGTCCAAAAACTTACAAACCCCAATAAGAGAGAAGAACTGAGACAAGAAATAAATGATAACTTTTTGCCAAACAACAGCTAATCATGGGAAACTACATGTAATGTTCTAAGAAACATAGCAGAGGATAAAATTGGATATGTCAGTAACCGAGAAAGAACAAGTAAAAAGTTGTTAAGTTCGGCCGAGCCGAACTTTTTATACCCTCCACCATAAAATAATCTTAATTGAAATGGAAAAATTAGGGTCCTTTCACAATTTTAGGTGGAACAACTTTTCGACTCCTACTGCCTCCCACTATTGCTTAAATTACACTGTGAACACAAATGTTGGGACAGAGATAATTCCTTTTGGAAATGAAAGCCCTTGGTGTGTGTACATTAAAAACCCCGAAGGACAGATGCGCCTTGAGTCGAACTTCCGCGTTACGGCGTGATGAAGTTTTTGCAAGAGACCCTGTAAGCCATCATGAATTAGCATTATATCTTTGTTAGTTGTTTTTGTAGAGCACTTAAACAACAGTGAACAAAGATATAACGCTAATTCCTGATGGCCCACAGGGTCTCTAACAAAAATTTTATCACGCCATAACGCGGAAAGTACCACCAAGGTGAAAAGTACCACCAACGGGGCTATATCAAAGAGTCAAAATATCTTTAATTTTTTTTTGGCGGAAATGTTTTATAGCTGCAGGGAACTTCAAGAGTCAAATTGAGGGTAGTTTCATCAAAACAATGTAGACCCTTAAAAATGGACCCATATTGACGAATTTTAGTGAAGAAATTTCGTGACCACTGAAAATTCCCGAAAATCGGGAGGTACAGTTATATGGGGGGATATACCAAAACATGGACCTATATTGACGATTATTTTTGAATAGACAAAATTGCAGCTAAAATTCTCAAAATACCGATCATTGCAGATAGTTCGGTTAAAAATTGTGGCTAAAATTCTCAAAATACCGAAAATCGAGAGATACCGTTATATGGGGACTATTCCAAAACGTGGACCTATGCCCATATCCTTTGGGATATAAGTTTGTTGATCACTAGGAACCCTAAGTGCCAAATTATAGCTAATTCGGTCTGCAAATGTGGCGAAGAACGTCAAAATACCTCAAATTCGGAGGTACCGTTATATGGGGGCTATACCAAAGAGTGGACCGATATAGCCCATCTTCGAACTTGACCTGCCTATGGAAAACAGACCCTCGGGTGCAAAATTTCAGCACTCTATCTCAATTATTGCGGACGCAAGAGTGATTACAACAGACGGACAGACGGACATGGCTAGATCGTCTTAGAATTTTATCCTGATCAGGAATATATATACTTTATAGGGTCGCAAATGATTAGTTCGATGTGTTACAAACGGAATGACAAACTTAATATACCCTCCATACTATGGTGGAGGGTATAAAAACCTGGATATCCGACAATACCTGGAGCTTGATCCAAGAAAAAAATCGCTTAAAATCACTATCATTAAATAACCGCAATATACTGCCTACATATCAACACGTTGCAAAGCAAGTGAAACGGTCAGCACGTACCGATAAGAGGAAATACCTAGACGAAATGGCAAAAGATGCCGAACATGCAGCAGGCGCGCACAACATGCGCAAACTATACCAAATAATTGGCCAAATATCTAACCAATCACTCAACAGGAATAGGGGGATCAAGGATACAAACGGCGATATAATATCTAATGTTGAATTGCAAGCTGAAAGATGGAAGCAACATTTTGAAAGCATTAGCAATAGTACTGAAAACGAAGAAAACGAGAGCCTCAACAACAACATGTCAGTCAACGAGGAGATAAATGAGAATCCTCCATCAATAGATGAAATTTCAAACGTGATCCTCGCACTTAAAAGAAACAAATTACCAGGAGAAGACAACATACCAGCCGAATTGCTACAGATTGAACCGAGGACATCAGCGAGAATCCTACAACGGAAGGCGGAAGTCTGGCAGCATGAAAGACTACCAAACAGTTGGACGCGCGGTGAAATCATAAAACTCTCCAAAAAAGGCGACTTATCAGATAGCAACAACTGGAGGGGAATCACCTTTCTTAATTCAATTTATAAAGTACTAGCCGTAATCATTAACAACAGGTTACAAGTAGTTGAGCGCTCACTACGCGACGAACAAGCTGGATTTTGACCCCATCGCAGTTGTATCGACCAATCGAATACTCTCCGAATACTTGTCGAGCAATCCATCGAATGGCATTCGCCCCTATACCTAGTGTTCATTGACTTCACGAAAGCCTTCGATTCAGTGAAACGCAGCGCAATATGGAATACTTTGCAAAATAATGGAGTCCCACAAAAAATAATAAATATAATAAAAGCTATGTACGGGAATGTATCACTCAAAGTTCGACACAACAGCGATACGTTCACTACAAACATCGGAGTGAAACAGGGTTGTCCTCTATCCCCACTGCTGTTTGCGTTAGTGCTTGATACCGTTATGGTCGAAGTGTGCAAGAGAAAAAGGGGAATTGTGTGGGGATTTCACCGCCATCTTAAAGACAGACTTTGCAGACGATATATGCCTAATATCCCATAAGCATAGCGATATGCAAAGTAAAATCAACGACCTAACAATCCTCTGCAAACGTATCGGCCTTGAAGTCAACATTAATAAGACTAAGGCCATGCAAATAAATAGCAACGTCATCCTCAATTTTAATATAGATAATGTAGATATTGATTTTGTGGAACAATTTTGCTATCTAGGATGTATTATGCCATCCCAAGGAGGAGTAGATGACGACGTGAATTTTAAGCTGGGCAAAGCTAGAACAGCCTTTGGACGACTGAACAAAAGATGGAGATCTCCGCAAATATCCATCCATACCAAGCTGCGTATATTCAATGCCTGCGTCAAAACAAGATTATTATACGGCAGTGAAACATGGTTGACTTCCAACTCAATACTTCGGAAACTACAAACGCAAATCAATAAATTCCTGCGAATAATTTGGCGTATATTCTGGCCTAACACAATATCAAACAACGAGCTCTGGAGAAAGTCGAACGTAATACCTTTTGGCAAACAACTAATGAAACGAAAGTGGAGCTGGGTGGGCCATACTCTTCGTAAAACCCCCGACAGCATCGCGAGGTATGCCTTTGAATGGAACCCACATGGCAACAGAAGACGTGGACGTCCGAAGAATACATGGCGAAGAACGCTAACAACAGACATCGCAAAAATAAACCTGTCGTTTAATGAAATAAAAATGATTTGTCATGATAAAGTAAAATGGAATGAACTTGTAGATACCCTATGTTCCCAAGTGGAATAAATAAAGGAAAACAAGTAAAAAAGCATTAAGTTCGGCCGGGCCGAACTTTTCATACCCTCCACCATAAAATTTAAGTGAGTACGTTAAAATGTCAGATAATGTACATAAAATGCTTCATTCGGGAGGCCCTTTTTTATGGTGCCTATATCTAACTGTTTACAATTTTTGGTGGGCTAGAAATTGGGAGGTACTGTTATATAGGGGTTATAATAAACCATGGGTCTATGTTGAGAGTTTTTGATGGGAGCCTTTAATGTCAAATAACTCCTAATTCGGTTAAAAAATTTAGCTAGAATCCTCAAAATATCGAAAATCGGTACATAACGTGGGAACTTCAAATGTCATTAACATTTAGTTCGGAGGTATCTGGGCTATACGAAAATATGAACTTAAATGAACAAATTTTGTTGCAGAATTTTTGTTGACTTTTAAATTTCAAATTACAGAAAATTCGTCCAAAAATAAAGCTAAGGTACGGAAAATCGGGAGGTTTGTTTTGGGGCTATACAAAAACATGGACCTACGTTCGGTTAAACATTTTAAGTAAAATCCTCAAAGTACCGAAAATCGGGAAGTATCGTTATATTGTGGCTATGTTGAAAATTGTTGATGCAGATGCGTGGTGACCACTACAACCTTCAAATGTCAAATTACAGTTAGTTCTGTTAAAAATTGTAGCTAAAATGGCCAAATTACTGAAAATTGGGAGGTACCGTTACATGGTAGCTATATCCGAACATGGACCTATGTTGACAATTTTTGATGGAGAGGTGTTGTGACCACTAAGAACTTCAAATGTCAAATTACTGCTAGTTCGGTTTAATATTGTAGCTAAAATCATCAAATTACTGAAAATCGGGAGTTACCGTTATATGGGGGCTTTCTTGACAATTTTTAGTGGAGAGGTGTGGTGACCACTAAGAATTTCAAATGTCAAATGTTCAAATTACAGATAATTCGGTTAAAACTTGTTGGTAAAATTCTCAAAATACCTGAAATCGGGCGGTAACGTTATATGGGGGCTATTCCAAAATATGGACCTATGTCCACTAGTTATATAAGTTTATTGACATTTAAGAACCCTAAATGTCAATTGATAGCTAAATCGGTCTGAAAATGTAGATAAAAACGTCAAAATGTCGTAAATCGGGGGCACCGTTATATGGGGGCTATACCAACACGTGGACCTAGGTCCACAACTTTTGTTATACACTTAAGAGCCCTAAATGTCAAATTATAGCTATATCGGTCTGAAAATGTAGCTACAAACGTCAAAATACCGCAAATCGGGGGTACCGTTATATGGGGGCTATACCAAAACGTGGACCTATGTCCACAAGTTATGTTAAATAAGTTTAATGGCACTTAAGAACCCTAAATGTCAAAATATAGCTAAGTCGGTCTGAAAATGTAGCTAAACCGTCAAAATACCGCAAATCGGGGGGTACCGTTATATGGGGGATATACCAAAACGTGGACCTATGTCCACAACTTTTGTTATATAAGTTTATAGACATTTAAGAACCCTAAATGTCAAATTATAGCTACATCGGTCTGAAAATGTAGCTAAAAACGTCAAAATACCGCAAATCGGGGGGTACCGTTATATGGGGGGTATACCAAAACGTGGACCTATGTCCACAACTTTTGATATATAAGTTTATTAACACTTAAGAACCCTAAATGTCAAATTATAGCTACATCGGTCTGATAATGTAGCTAAAAGCGTCAAAATACCGTATATCGGGGGGTACCGTTATATGGGGGCTATACCAAAACGTGGACTTATGTCCACAACTTTTGTTATATATGTTTATTGATACTTAAGAACCCTAAGTGTCAAATTATAGCTAAATCGGTCTAAAAATGTTGCTAAAAACGTCAAAATACCGCAAATCGGGGGGTACCGTTATATGGGGGCTATACCAAAACGTGAACCTATGTCCACAAGTTTTGTTATATATGTTTTTTGACACTTAAGAACTCTAAATGTCAAATTATAGCCAAATCGGTCTGAAAATGTAGCTAAAACCGTCAAAATACCGTAAATTGGGAGGTACCGTTACATGGTAGCTATATCCGAACATGGACCTATGTTGACAATTTTTGATGGAGAGGTGTTGTGACCACTAAGAACTTCAAATGTCAAATTACTGCTAGTTCGGTTTAATATTGTAGCTAAAATCATCAAATTACTGAAAATCGGGAGTTACCGTTATATGGGGGCTTTCTTGACAATTTTTAGTGGAGAGGTGTGGTGACCACTAAGAATTTCAAATGTCAAATGTTCAAATTACAGATAATTCGGTTAAAACTTGTTGGTAAAATTCTCAAAATACCTGAAATCGGGCGGTAACGTTATATGGGGGCTATTCCAAAACATGGACCTATGTCCACTAGTTATATAAGTTTATTGACATTTAAGAACCCTAAATGTCAATTGATAGCTAAATCGGTCTGAAAATGTAGATAAAAACGTCAAAATGTCGTAAATCGGGGGCACCGTTATATGGGGGCTATACCAACACGTGGACCTAGGTCCACAACTTTTGTTATGCACTTAAGAGCCCTAAATGTCAAATTATAGCTATATCGGTCTGAAAATGTAGCTACAAACGTCAAAATACCGCAAATCGGGGGTACCGTTATATGGGGGCTATACCAAAACGTGGACCTATGTCCACAAGTTATGTTAAATAAGTTTAATGGCACTTAAGAACCCTAAATGTCAAAATATAGCTAAGTCGGTCTGAAAATGTAGCTAAACCGTCAAAATACCGCAAATCGGGGGGTACCGTTATATGGGGGATATACCAAAACGTGGACCTATGTCCACAACTTTTGTTATATAAGTTTATAGACATTTAAGAACCCTAAATGTCAAATTATAGCTACATCGGTCTGAAAATGTAGCTAAAAACTTCAAAATACCGCAAATCGGGGGGTACCGTTATATGGGGGGTATACCAAAACGTGGACCTATGTCCACAACTTTTGATATATAAGTTTATTAACACCTAAGAACCCTAAATGTCAAATTATAGCTACATCGGTCTGATAATGTAGCTAACAGCGTCAAAATACCGTATATCGGGGGGTACCGTTATATGGGGGCTATACCAAAACGTGGACTTATGTCCACAACTTTTGTTATATATGTTTATTGATACTTAAGAACCCTAAGTGTCAAATTATAGCTAAATCGGTCTAAAAATGTTGCTAAAAACGTCAAAATACCGCAAATCGGGGGGTACCGTTATATGGGGGCTATACCAAAACGTGAACCTATGTCCACAAGTTTTGTTATATATGTTTTTTGACACTTAAGAACTCTAAATGTCAAATTATAGCCAAATCGGTCTGAAAATGTAGCTAAAACCGTCAAAATACCGTAAATCGGGGGGTACCGTTATATGGGGGCTATACCAAAACGTGGACTTATGTCCACAACTTTTGTTATATATGTTTATTGATACTTAAGAACCCTAAGTGTCAAATTATAGCTAAATCGGTATAAAAATGTTGCTAAAAACGTCAAAATACCGCAAATCGGGGGGTACCGTTATATGGGGGCTATACCAAAACGTGAACCTATGTCCACAAGTTTTGTTATATATGTTTTTGACACTTAAGAACCCTAAATGTCAAATTATAGCCAAATCGGTCTGAAAATGTAGCTAAAACCGTCAAAATACCGTAAATCGGGGGGTACCGTTATATGGGGGCTATACCAAAACGTGGACCTATGTCCACAACTTTTGTTATATAAGTTTATTGACACTTAAGAACCCTAAATGTCAAATTATAGCTACATCGGTCTGAAAATGTAGCTAAAAACGTAAAAATACCGCAAATCGGGGGGTACCGTTATATGGGGGCTATACCAAAACGTGGACCGATATAGCCCATCATCGAACTGACCTGCCTGCAAACAAAAGACGCATTTTCCCAAAATTTCAGCGTCCTATCTCCATTTTTGTGGATGCTAGAGTGATTACCACAGACGGACGGACGGACGGACGGACGGACTTAGAATTTTACGCTGATCAAGAATATATATACTTTATAGGGTCGCAAATGAGTATTTCAATGCGTTACAAACGGAAAAACAAACTTAATATACCCTCCATACTATGGTGGAGGGTATAAAAATGTGTTGGAAGGTATACCTCGAAAAAGAAGAATAACTCGAATCCGCGAGTGCAGCTTGGACTTCTCTATCTAGATATTGTGTCAAACAAATATCTCAGAAACCAATCTCAGAAATCATTCGGCAAACTCTTAGCTAAATCGTGACATAACACTTTAAGTCGAAAAAATTCCATGATTGTTGTTCCGGCTGTAATCGCTACTTTCGGTATAATATTACAGAAGAAGCATTATTTTTTAATTGTACGAGTGTATGTTTTTGGACTCGATGATATTAAACACTTTGCTGGACTCAGTTCTTGCAACTTATTGGAACTAGAATTTAAATATTTCTTAAATTAAATATATTGCTTCAAATATTACATAGTTTGGACAAATAACAATCGATTCTTAAAGAACCCCACATAATAATTCGCTAATATTAAGCAAATTAATCAAGAATGATCACTCTTGTCCAAAAGAGTTTTATATTTATCATAACTTGTAATCGGTTGGAAAGGAACAAAAAAAATCGTGAATTTTGATTTCTGAAATGTGCTCTCAGCCTGTGTGAATATGCAACAATGAGCAAATCGAATACGGGCTACACAATCCCAAATATGTTCCCCAACAAATATATATTCAGGAGCTTTTAGAATGTTATGGCCTATTTGGACAAAAAAAAAAATTGCTAATAAAAATATCGAAACTTTTGGGATATTTATCTTAACGATTGTGAACGTTCAGAATAAATGCATACGTACTGCTAAAAAATTAATTTAGATTAAAGCGCAGAAGTGTTGAAATTTTGCGGAGAAAGTACCTGTAGAAATGGAGCGACATAGCCAATTTTGGAAATTTATCTTATCCTTTCTATAGTTACCCCATCACAAGCCATTTCAGTTGATCACCGTAGTATTTTGAGCTTTGTCAGGATGCATGGACTTGCCCACGAAAACTAGAATATCGCAGTTAACAAGACTCGAATAGTTTTTAAACTGCACTTATGTCGAACGTTTAAAACGACCCTTTTCGCATTATTTGTTTTCCAGTCTTTAGCAGTATTGTAGCCCGCCCTCAGGCAGCAGAACATATATGTCATACAAAAAATCGATTAAATATAGAAAATTTTACATCATTTCTGAAATTCTAGACAATAGCTGCTAAACCATTTGGAGTTGAACCATGTTACCTTTACCTAACAATTCCTTGGAACATTCTCACTCTTTTTACGTCATGTATATCAAATACCGTTGACACGAACATATTATTCTCATATTTGGCAATTCGTGGTGAATTATTGATATATTTATTAAATAATCGTTGAAAAATATTCAAGATACACCGTGATAGAGACATTAGACAACAAAGGCATGTTTAGGTGAATTGTGTATCACATTCAAGCGAATATTTTTTTTTTTTTTCAAAGATATCATTACGACAAATTTGAAAGTTTGGGAGATATGGTGCAAACTATATCAAAACTGTGGTACTTTTAGATATTGCATACATTTTATAGCGCTAATGCAGTTTTTTGAGAAGATTTTTTGTAAAAATATTTTCTTTGTTCCCTTATCTAAAAGTTTGGTAGAAAGGTCAAAACAAATTTCGAATTGGTTTCCGAGATATAGCCCCGATTTGTTTGAGAAATTCAATATTTAGCCATTTTAAGATGAGGACATACAATCTTAGCTAGATCTGACAAAACAACACCCAAATAGTGTTTTTGTCGTTTGGTTATGTACTTTCAAAAAATTCTCGGTAGAAGCTGTTTGCACACAACTACCTTAAAAATGTTGAAAAGTGTTATATGTACTTAGTTGATGATCGGGAAAAAATGCAAGTGGGTTTGCTAAATATAGCAAATTCTAGCTGCTTTTGACGCAAACAAATTCATTTTACGTCATTTTTTTCTCCTACTGTCTGGCAACAAATTTGTTGGCTTTTAAGATATAGTCCACGGAAAACCCTTCATAAATTTTGTCCAATAGACATTTTTTCATGCACTTCCATTGAGTGTAATGCCTCGAGAACTCTATATACATAGCTCGAATATGACATAACAAACATGGAGAATATTCATTACGGAAGTCGTATTTAATAGTGGAATGATATGACATGAAGAAGTAATTCAGAAACCATTAGAAGTTTCCCTCAAAAAGAGTATAGGTCCAAATAAAAAATTTGAAAACATTTCCTAAAAAAAACCTATTAATGATGCACATTTTCTGAACAGAAACTTCAGAAAAATAGAAAGTTTTCGTATAAGTTTTCATTTTATTTGAAATCTCCAATCATAAAAAAATTTTTATGCGAAAGAAAATATGAAATAATTTTTTACAGTAGCTTAACAAATTTTGTTCGACCAAATCATTTCTGGTCCGGTCATGCATACATAAGTTGATGATATAATGACCAATCGTGACTTTTTCGCTACATATTATTAAAACAGATTAGAAAGTATCAGTCGCGCAAAATTTTGAACTTTTGTGGGGGTAATTAACGGAAGGGGTAGACAGATATGGTCCATCTTCGAACTTACGAGAGTTATCGTGCGCACCAGCCTGCCAGACAGACGGACGGACATGGGTAAATCGGCTCCAAATTTCCTGAAATGGATTTCCTCCAAACATACTTGGGGTCTAAAATCATTATTTCGATAATTTCGTTGGCCTAAATGTTGAGGGTATAAACCAATATTAAAAGAATTTTAGAAATAGTTTTCGGTGATTTTTATCGAATCGATATGAAATGAAACTATTAAAAAAGTATCAGTCAGCTTTGCTGACAGATATACCCTCACCCTATATAAATTTTTTTCAAAATTATGTGGATTAGGATTAAAGTACAAAAGTGTTGCGGAGGAGGTACTAAGGAAATGGACAGACATAGTCCATTATGGAAGTGGATCTTATTTTGGAAATCATACCTTTTCGATGGTATCGCTCCCATTAGTCATTTCAGTTTCGACTAGTACGCTAGGAAGCCTATACTTGTCCACGGAAAACATAATATCGCTGTAAACAGGACCACAACGAGCAGCATCGGTATACATTTCCAAAGGACTTTCGAACAGACTCTAAACTGCACAGGACCGATATAGGCCAGAAGGTAAATTGGTTGTCCCGTTCAAGAGATATTGTGCATACCATTTTAGTGACATTTTTAAATATTGGGGGGGGGGGGATGCACCGGAAGTTGCCCATCTTCGAAAGGAAACTTTCGGGCTATTTTCTCAGGATGTTTGGACTTGTCCCTGATAAAACTTATACCGTCGTATGGAAGGCAGTGAATACAAGTGGTTGCAACAAAAATCGAAGCGATTCGGTAACAGGTCCTAAACTGAACTTTTCCGAAAATTTGTATTGGAGGTACCCGAAAGAGTGGATCGATAGAGACCATATTGGAACCTCATCTAAGTCTAGAAAGTCTTAGAAATCCAAGTCTTAGAAATTTTACGATGTGCAAAGTATGGACCAAATCGGTCACTCCATCAAAAGTTATCGTGCGCACAATTTTTCCGAACATTTTTGAACTTTTGTGGGGGAGGTACCTGAAGCAGTGGACCGATATGGCTTATCTTCGAACTTAAACTAAGTTTGCACAAAATATTACGAAGGCCATATTTTGGACTGAATCGGTTGATCCGTTCGAGAGTTATCGTGCGCTCCAGCCAGCCAGACAGACAGACAGACGGACGGACATTGCTCAATCGACTCCAAATTGTCTAAAACACATTTCGTCCAAACATACTTGGGGTCTAAAACCATTATTTCGATGAGACACATTTTGCCCGTATGAAAGTGTATATACCCTCTTTAACATAAATGCTGAGGGTATAAAAAGACCAATATTTCGAGGTACTATTACATTACTTTTTACCAAAGGTGTCACAAAAACGTCAAGACCCCGTACAACATTGAATGATTTGAAAACTTTTCTATCATAGTTGCGGCATTTTGTAGCATGGAATATAAATGTAATTCTATGCAAGAAAATCACAACAATGAAAAAACCAGTTATATTTTAGGCAGTAGTTCAGTATCTAACCACTATATTCATGGTGGTTTTCAAGTTTATTTTCGTAGATTGCTGAAATATGTCTCCTAGATATAACATATAGACCAAAAATTGAATTTGGATATTTTTCCCACAAAAGTTCACCCGCTAAGAACTATCCGCTTATTATCCAAAATTTTGTCATCTTCCTTGACCAAAATTCTTACCTCGTGTAAAATTTTTTCAGTATTAAACTATAACTGCGAACTCTAGCGTGGTTATGGTTACTATACACACAATTAAAACTGTGGAATTTCTGTATATACATACTAGGCTGTAACTATGGAAAGGTCGAGAGATCGTCTTTCAAAAATAACTCACGTGGGTGGAATGTGTCTAACAGGAATAAAGATTTAAGATATATGTACATATATTAACATTTGTTCCAATTTTCACACAAAAGTTTCGGTCCATTTCACCCGCTGAAAACTATCAGCTCATCATGTAAAATTGCAGGCTTTTTATCTGTCATAAGCTCACAACTTATTTAAATTTTCGCGCTGATCGGACTATGATTGCGACCTACAGAGTAGAGGTGGGCGCGTGTCGTGCCGTGAGTAGTGCGTGTTCGTGCCTTCTCGAAAACGCCGTGTTTGTGCGTGTCGTGCCGGAATACATTTTTGGCCGTGCGTGATCGTGTTTTTTTGTTCGACACGGTTTTGCACGACACGACTAAACACGATCTGCACTATGTGACACGATCGTGCTAAATTTTTGGTCTTCCTTTAGAAGTCGTGCAAGAGACCATACTAAACACGAAAATCGAACAAGAATATAAAACCGACCAAAATATTCCTAAAATTATTTGCTTCGTTTTTGTAGTCTGGTACTTATTGCCGTTTTGTTATGGACAGGCCAGTGTATGAGTGAAATAAAGATGTTTGTTTGCCATTTGTTTGTTCATGAGAGAAGTAAATACAAAAACTACTCAGAGGGTTAACGCAATATACACTCTTTGCAAATCAGATGTTTATCTGACTGTATTATCTGTTATGGATGATGTTTTTGAAAATCATCCGAATTAGGAAAAGTGATTGACGGTCCAAAAAATGTTGTAGGCTGTTTTAAACACTCGGAGCTAAACAACAAATTGTCCAAAATGTTAAAACTAGATATAAGAACACGTTGGAATTCAACATTTATTATGCTTGAGAGCATATACCAAGTCCAGAATGAGATTAAGAGTATTTTGCTAGCATATGCTACAATGAGTTTGATCGTATATCTGACTTAAAGTTTTTTATTGCTAGAATTTCTATTGGGTTTTCATAAAATATTCAAAGAGTGTTCCAAAACATTAAACTCGGAAAAGTACCCTACTATGCACATTTTTGCCTTTTGGTCTAAACAACTTTTTCAGAGTTTTTGGATCAAAATGGCAAAAAGACGAAAAATGAAAAAGTCTCCAATTGATACAGAAATTGATAATATTATCGAGTGCCGCATCTAGCCAGACTGATGGTTTAAACTTTTGGAAACAGTCTAATCTAAAATATTTAAAATAATTATACTATGTTCACATTTACGAAATCCACTCGATTTCAACTGTCAATTCCTTTGTGTATACGTCAAATGAAAACTCATCTGAAATCGATTGGATTTCATTTGATGTTTAAGTAATGGAATTGACAGTTGAAATCGAGTGGATTTCGTAAATGTAAACTTAGTGTTAGCCAGGGAATGTTTGGCTATACCAGTCTGCTCAGCAACGAGCGAAAGATTTTTTCCACATCTGGAAATACTCTTAAAGAAAGACGTACTAGACTTTTGAGTTCTAACTTGGATAAAATAATGTTTTTTTTTTTTTTTAAATAAGATTAGAAGGTTTGGAAATATACTCCACATCCGTTTAAAGGTTTGGAAATATACTCCACATTTCGAGGAAGATAATCTGATATGAAAACAACCGCTATTTTAATACACTGAGGGAAATTTTAGTACTTTTTAAAAGCAATATACGAAACCTAAAATCTCAATTTCCATGACTATGTTTTCCAGGGCTTTTACATATGCGAGTTCAGTTAAAAAAAACTACAAAATCGTAAAATCCGGTATGGAGAGCATAACCTGGCCCATTTACATTATAACATAACACTGTTGAGAACAGTCGCGGACACCGAAATAAGAACACATATAAAACACAAAGTCGAAAGGTTGTGTGCAATTTGAAAAATGTGCTAAAATTGCCCTCAGTGCATTCAAACAGCGGTTTTTTTCATGTCAGGTTATCTTCCTCTAAATGTGGAGTACATTTCCAAACCTTTAAACGGCAAACTTGTTAGCGGAAAAGTCATTTTATTGAACAAAACATCTAGGTTTTTATAAGAAATTTTGACGTTTTTCATAATTATTTTGATAATATTCCATGTTATCAGCATCCGAACCACTCGATTGTATCCGTTGAGGTTGTCTGTGTCATATTCTATCTTACTATGAAGAAATATGACATTACTGCGCGACTACTATTGATATTTTGAGATGTTTCAATTATCTGTCATTTGAAACCCTTTTACGCTGTTATTTCGGTGTTCGAGGAATTATTTATAGGTTTTCTTTGGTGAAAAATTTTTAGAAAGCTTTATCGACTGAAAGAAAATTCGGCGTTAATATCTCAAAAATTCGCGAAAATAAAATGACTGTTCTATCCTGATGACCAAAAATATTTTTCATAGTACTATCGGAAAATGGATTAGAAAACCATTTTGCGAAGAGCTAGAAACATAATTTTTTCTGTGTTTAATACGGAACATCATAGACTTTAAATACCTTCAAGATTAAAAACATATATTCATTCGTATTGGGATAAATAAGCTAACATTAACAAAAATTGGTTCTATTTCTACTGACGTGTAGTGTATATCGATTTCTCCTTTTTTGTAATTTCGTGCGTGAGTGTGCGTGTTCGTGCCTTCTCGAAAAACGCAGTGTTTGTGCGTGAATGTGCATAAAAAATTTGGTCCGTGTTCGTGCATGTTCGTGCCTAATTTTTTATGCACGCGCCCACCTCTACTACAGAGCAGATACAAATTCGAATAATTTTAATTTTTTGGTCCATTTCACCCCCTAAATATTTCACGATCAATAACAATAGGGATCTTTTCTGATGTGAAACCGACCTCGTGTCGATCGGTCCATAATTGCGACCTGGAGTTTGATTACAATTTATAATGGACAGACGGACAAAAGGACGGACACACATCGCTTTATCTTATAGAGATATGAAAAATGGTATATAACATTGGGGGTCTACGACGACTATTTCGCGGTGTTACATGAATTTTTAGCAAAACAAACTTATAATACCCTTCCCACATTGTATAGTAGGGTATAATTAAGGAAAAACCTACATACATACGTATGTACAATGTACATACAAGTAAACAAGAATCATTGAAGTTTTTACTGGCCTATTTCACAAATACTAATCGAATACAAAATAGTTCGAATGCATGCGTGCTCATTTTTTAACATTTCGACCACAAACGTGTTCACTTTGACCACACTACTTTGTCAATTCTCGAAACCGTTAACAACATCTCGAAGTCAAATTGACAACGGCGTGTTCATTTCGAGCACAAACGGTGTTGATACACTATCGACAACGGATGTGGTCATTTTGACCGTGTATTGTGTACATTTTCTCCGGGTGTATTCCAAAATTACGACACCACAAACCACATAAAAGCCAATTGGTAATTGAAAGAATGAACCATTGAAGTGCTTACTGTAATGCTTTAACAAAGTGTTTAATTTGTTTATGTGAGTGGGCGTGGTGGGTCTGAATGAGTGCGTGCTTGGGAAACAAAGTAAGTGAATATGGATTTACGTATGTTCGATTGAAAAGTGTTGTTTTTTTTTGTAATTATATCATGTACGCCTAGAACAGACACTAAATAAATATTTAAGTTTGTTTTGTTTGGATCCATTATTTATTTGGTCAGTAGGTTAATTAACGAATCTCACTTCTGCTGTTGAATTTAATTGGTTTTGTAATTTAATTGGTTTTGTTGGGCAAATTTCTTGGTATTCAATAAAAAGGTCTATTGTTTTTGCATAAGAGGACGGATTGGTCGACTGTAAGAATATCTATTAGTCTTTTATAATCCACCCATAATTATTCCCTACACTACAATGTGGAAAGGGTATTATGAGATTGTTTTTTTCCGAAAATTCAAGTAACACCGCGAAATATTCGTCGTAGACCCCCAATGTGGTATACCAAACTTTATGTCTCGATGAGATAAAGCGATTTTGCGATGTGTGTCCGTCCGTCCATTAAAAATTTTAATCACGCTACATGCCGCAATTATGGACCAATAGTTTTTGGTGATGATCGATTTAGGGTTCAGACCAGAATAGCCTTTATAGTTTTTGGTGATGATCGCAAAATATTTAGGGTATGAAATGGACCAAAAACAACATTTTTATCCAATTTTGTAGCGGCTCTGTAGGCCACAGTAATAGTCCGATCTGCGTGAAATTTAAGTAAAGTTAAAGTAAATGTACATTAAGTAAAGTAAAATTACATCAATTTAGCGGTAAGATAACGGAACTACTGTCTACGATATAAGTGGGTTCGTGTATTGTTTTGGCCTGATTGTAAGGAAATACATTTACCTTGCATGTTACAATCATGGTAGACAATTTTTAAGTCATGATATAAATTCCCAGTTTTTAAATTGAGGTAAATTACAATGATGCACAGGGTCTCGAAGTTTTTGTGTCCCCTTTGAGCAAAAGTAATATAATACCTCGAAGTATTGGTCGTTTTTGTATTAGTCGATTACGTAGAAGTCCCAGAAAGCTATTATAAAGGTCTTTTGATATTTTTTCTTCAAACAAATTTAATTTTTTTTAAGAAGCAATCCGTCTATTCTTTAAAAGATAAGGAAAATAACCTCTAACGTTTCCAGTAATGACGCTATATCTCTGGTATGTTATCATTAGGGTGGTTTTAAAAAATCGATGTCCGATTTTTTTGGGCGACACATCCATAAATGATTAGTTTTGTTGGATTTTAAGGTATCCTAAGTATGATCACAAATGGAAGTTGTTAAAACGTGCCACTGGGGCCTCAAAGTTTCCATAGTAATTTTTATGGGGCCAAAAGTGAAAATTCATTGTTGTGGCTAGAAAACGATTCCTACAAAGATTTTGTTATTGCTCCAATAGTATAATTGACCAATTTTAGGTAATTTGGGCGCTATGATACAGCCTTATATTAAAATCCAGCCGATTTTAATAATTTATTGTAGGATTACTTCCCATTAATTGCGGCCATTGAATCAATTTCATGACAATTCACCGTTGGACCCATACAAATTACTATGGAAACTTTGAGGCCCCAGTGGTACGTGTTAACATACTGCAATTGTGCTCAAACTTTTGCAATCTTAAAAATCAGCAAAACTAATAGTTTTATAGAGGTGCCGCCTAAAAAATCCAACATCGATTTTTCTCTTTGAGTTAAAAGCAGCCAAGTTATCATGTATGTATGTCAACTTATGTATATATGGCCGGCGGCTAAGATAGCTCGCAGTAAACTAAGGAAACTAGTACCCAGGGTTAGTGGTGTAGGGTATCACATGGTCAGCCCCGTCCGACTATAGCCCTCTCTTACTTGTTACAAAATTTTGCAGAAGGTCAGGGAAGATGCAAATAATTTTGGATAATGATCGGATAGTATTTAGCTGGTGAAATTGACCGTAACATTTCGTCGGTGTCATGCTTAAGTGTTTCATACGCCATTTGCCGTTTTGAGAAAATCACACTATGCCACACTGAAAATGCAAACAACTACTAGTACGCATTTTTGAAAATCCCTAGTTGGGTTTTGTCCTGTCAGATCCAGTACGGATCCAATCGGGCTAAAACAATTTTTTTTATATATTGGGCCTACATTTCAGAAACGAATAGGAATTTGGCCTTGCTGTCTTCGGCAATATTATAGCCCTAAACTAGTAGAACTTATCTGTTGAAGAGACTCCATAAGAAAAACTCAATATAGGGCATGGAAATGGATAAAATATAGAACATTTTACATACTTTCTGTAATTCTGGTCAGTATTAGCTTAACTATTGGGAGTTGAACAAAGTAGCCTCTGCAAAAATCTACCAAATAATGTTCTCAGCAATTCTTCAGAACATTCCGAAAATCTAATATGCTTATTTTATGTTATTTCAGTGGTATTTTGTATCATATCTTTTACAACACGCATTTCAAACACTCTTCACACGAGCACTTTATTCTCACATTTGGGATTTCACCACATTATAGACAGATTTATTAAATTGTCGTTGAACAAGTAAAAAAGTGTCAGTCGGCTTTGCCGACAGATATATGCCATTATTATATATTATCGTGCTCCCCGACAGCCACATATGGTGACATAGGGATTTTTTACATCTTTCGGGCTGTTTTCCTAAGAAATATGGACTTGCCCCTGAAAAAAACGTTTACCGTCGTAATGGAGGTAGCGAATGCAATCCGCTTCAACAAAAATCAAAATGATTCGAGAGCAGGTCTTAAAGTGAACTTATCCGAAATTGTGTGTGAGAGGTACCAGAAGGAGTAGACAAATATAGTCAATATTCAAACCTGATCTATATCTGGTAGATATATTAGGATGTGCAAAGTATGGATTACATCGGTCAATCCCTTCAAGAGTTATCGTGCGCACAATTTTCCGAACATGTTTTAACTTTTGTGGGGGAGGTACCTGTAGGAGTGGACCGATATGGCTTATCTTCGAATTTAAACTATGTTTGGACAAAATATTACTAAGGCCAAATTTTGGACCGCATCGGCAGATCCGTTCGAGAGTTATCTTGCGCTCCATCCACTTTGTAGGGCCTTTTTCATCTCTCAGGCTATTTTCTCAGGAAGTATGGACTTGCCCCTGATGAAACTTGTACCGTCGTGTGGGGGGCAATGAATACAACTTGTTGCAACAAAAGTCAAAGCGTTTCGAGAGCAGGTCCTAATCTGAACTTATCCGAAATTTTGTGTGGGAGGTACCCGAAGGAGTGAACCGATTGAGTCCCTTTTGGAACCCCTAATAAGTTTAGTAGAAATTTCACGATGTGCAAAGTATGGATAAAATGGGTTACTTCCTTCAAGAGTTATCGTGCGCTCAAATTTTCCGAACATTTTCGAACTTTTGTGGGGGACGTACCGAAAGGAGTGGACCGATATAGCCCATCTTCGAACTTAAACTAAGTTTGGACAAAATATTACGAAAGCCAAATTTTGGATCGAATCGGTTGATCCGTTCGAGAGTTATCGTGCGCTCCAGCCAGCCAGACAGACAGACAGACGGACGGACATTGCTCAATCGACTCCAAATTGTCTGAAACACATTTCGTCCAAACATACTTGGGGTCTAAAACCATTATTTCGATGAGGCACATTTTGCCCGTATGAAAGTGTATATACCCTCGTTAACATAAATGCTGAGGGTATAAAAATCAAAGTGATTCGATAGCAGGTCTTAAAGTGAACTTATCTTAAACTTTGTTTGGGAGGTACTGGATGAAGTGGACAAATATAGTCCATATTTGAACCTGATGTATATCTGGTAGACATATTAGGATGTGTAAAGTATGGACCAATTCGGCCACTCCCTTCAAAAGTTACCGTACGAACAATTTTTCCGAACATTTTTGAAATATTGTGGGGGAGGTACCTGAAGGAGTAGACCGATATGGCTTATCTTCGAACATAAACTCTGTTTGTACAAAATATTACTAAGACCAAATTTTGGACCCAATCGGCGGTTCCGTTCGAGACTTATCTTGCGCTCCAACCGCCTCACCCGGTGTCATAGGGGTTTTGTGCAACTTTCAGGCTATTTTCTCAGGAAGTATGGACTTGCCCCTGATGAAACTTGTACCGTCGTATGGGGGGCAGTGAATACAAGTTGCTAAAACAAAAATCAAAGCGATTCGAGAGCAGGTCCTAAACTGAACTTATCCGAAATTTTGTGTGGGAGGTACCCGAAGAAGTAGACCGATTGAGTACATATTGGAACCTCATCTAAGTCTGGTAGGCATTTCACGAGTTGCAAATCGGTTGGTTCCTTCAAGAGTTATCGTACGTATAAATTTTCCGAACAATTTCGAACTTTTGTGGGGGAGGTACCGGAAGGAGTGGACCGATATAGCCCATCTTCGAACTTAAACTAAGTTTGGACAAAATATTACGAAAGCCAAATTTTGGACCGAATCGGTTGATCCGTTCGAGAGTTATCGTGCGCTCCAGCCAGACAGACAGACAGACGGACGGACATTGCTCAATCGACTCCAAATTGTCTGAAAAACATTTCGTCCAAACATACTTGGGGTCTAAAACCATTATTTCGATGAGGCACATTTTGCCCGTATGAAAGTGTATATACCCTCGTTAACATAAATGCTGAGGGTATAAAAATATACTATAAACAACGTGACAGAGGCATTTTACAACAATGATATGTTCTGAAGGGTTGTGTATTTCATTCCCGCGAATATTTTTCGAGTTCATTATGTTTATAAATATTTTTGCTCTTATCTACAATTTGCTTTAGAGGTCATAAGAAGATTCGCATTTTTTTTCAGAGATATAGGCCCGAATTGCTTTAAAAAGTCAATATTTAACCATGTTTAGATGGGGCCGTAAAATCCAAGCTGGATCTGATACAACAAAACCCATTTAGGGTTTTTGTCATTTGTCATGTCATGATAGAGAATTTTTCAAATCACGATAGAATAACTTCCAGTTATGAAATTGATATACACTACAATGGTGTACGGGGTCTTGAAGTTTTTATACCCTCAGCTTTTGGCTAAAAATGTACCTCATTGTAATAATGTTTTTAGACCCCAAGCATGTTTGGACGAAATTTGTTTCAGACAATTGGAGTCGATTTAGCCCTGTCCGGGCGTCTGTCTGGATGGTGCGTACGATAACTCTCGAACGGGTCAACCGATTCAAACCAAACTTTGGACTTCGTAATATTTTGCCTAAACTCAGTTTGTGTTCGAAGATGTGTCATATATGTATGTCCACTGCTTCGGGTACCTCCCCCCCAAAATTTTAAAATGTGTCTGTAAAATGGGGACAATGGATTTGGCCAAAATTTGCACATTATGCCTTCCAGATATAGATCGGGTTTAAACAAGGAATATATCAGTCCGCTCCTTCGGGTACGTCCCACACAAAATTCGGAAACAGTAAAGTTTAAGAACTGCTCTTGGATCATTTTGAATTTTTTTTCAGCAGTTTGCCCTTACGGCTCCTTAACGAAGACGCAATTTTTTTCGGGCGCAAGCCAGTATTTCCTGAGATAATGGCCTAAAAGCTCCAAAAAAACCCTGGCGGCACCAACTAAAATGACAAATCCCCAGGATAACTCTCGTAGGGAGTTTTTGCACATTGTGCTATTTCATTCAGACATATGTATATCAGGTTGGAATATGGACAATATCGGTTCCGTTCCTCGGGTACCTCCCACAGAAAGTTTGGAAAAAGTGCAATTTGGGGACTCGTTTAGGATCTATTTGAAATTTTTTGCAGGAGGTTGTTTCAACGGTATCTAGTACAACGGATCAATTTTTTTTCAGAGTACGTCCATACTTCCTGAGATAATGGCCCAACAGCTTCAAAAAATCCTGAGAGCACTTATTAAGATGGCTAGTGTGTAAGATTACTCTTAAACCTTTTCAAAAATTTCTTCCAAACTTAGTTTAACGTAATTTAATATTTCGAGTTCTACATGGATCAGAAGTTTGCTTACTAAAATTATTAGGTATATGTATGTCAGCGCTTTGGTTAGCCCCGCCCATATTACGGGACCTAGAGATTTCACGTATTTGGAAGCAACCTCGTGATACAAAAACAATATATTTGATATACGGCATAATTATTATGTTTTTTTCTCTTTTGTTCAGAGGCTTAGAGTATATCTCCATCAGCACAGCTGATACTTTCTTACTTTTTTCATTGATCCTGTCGTTAAAAACCTTGGAAAGCTATTTCAATTTGTATTTTGATATCTTTTTAATGCACATTTTTATTTTTTGAACAAACATTAGCCAAAACTGTACGTCTTTTCATTAAAAAAAGGATAAAGTTGTATGTTTCCAATAATGACGTACGTAAGTATAGCACATCCCTGGTATGTTATGTTATCGTGTAGTGGAAAACTAGTGTCCAGAGGTAGTGGTGTATGGCATTACATGGTCGGCCCCGTCTGACTATAGCCGTCTCTTACTTCTTTTTTATAAAAAATATAGTTATTGCTTACCAGTACAACCAAGGCTACCTCAGTTTTTCTACCTGTCATTACAATTTCTACGTAACAAAGAGTATTTTCCTCTTTTTGAACACCATGGAAAATTTTTTAAATCCAGCTTTTGTTTATTTTGCTTTCGCGGTAATATCAAAAGCTGTTTATTTGTTGGTTCCGTTGTGTATTTGAATAGAGGAACACGACTCGATGCAAGTGCTAGTGGGAAGTTGTTGATTGAAAATGTAAAATACTGTAGATAAAAAAACCGAGGTTCTTTGCCTGCTGTTATGTATAACAAATAATGTGAAAAAAGTGGAAAAGATATATATCGGGGCAAAATTCTAGGACACCATTTTGTGAACAAATACTTTTAGTTATTTTTCTTTATTTACTGTGATATTTTTAACAAAAGGTTAATTCTAGAGAGCGCACAATAAATACCATAAGCTGCAGCCGAACAGCTTTAAATTGGCTCTTTTAATTTTCTACCTTTCTTTTCTTTCATCTATATATATAAAAGAGCAGTGAGGTGAGGTATTCACTGACTGATTCATCAGCGCCCAGACGAAACCGCTGAAGCTAGAAAGTTGAAATTTTGGGTGTAGGTTGCTGTTGGTGTGTAGGGGTGAGATAAGGCTGGGTTTTTCGAAATTCGACCTAGAAGTGTACGAAAAGTACTAAAAGGTACTAAATATGGTACCCTTTGTATTAGGCAAACGGGAAGAGCTAGAATTCTGAAATTTAGCATGAGGGTCATTGATGGAAAGTTAGAAAGATGTACCAAAGGGTTTTTGGAAATTCGAACTATAAGTGTACGAAAAGTACTAAAATTTACAAAATTTAGTACCAATTGTATATTTTGAACGGATATAGCTAGAACCATGGAATTTGGTATGGAAATCAAGGTTGGGAAGTGGTGTTGATGTAATTAAATGGTTTTGGAAAATCGTACGAAAAGTACTAAATGGTACTAAATTAAGTACAACTTGGATTTGGGTGAACGGATAGAGCTGGAATCCTGAAATTTGGAATGAGGGCCACTGATGAAGAGTAACAATGAAAGGTTTTTGGAAATTCGAACTATTAGGGTACGAAAAGTACGAAATGGTACTAAATTTAGTACAAATTGGATTTGGGTGAACAGATAGAGCTGGAATCCCGAAATTTGGAATGAGGGTCACTGATGAAGAGTAACTATGAAAGGTTTTTGGAAATTCGAACTATAAGTGCACGAAAAGTACTAAATGGTACCAAATTTAGTACAGTTTGAAATTAGGTGAACGGATTGAGTTGGTATCCTGAAATTTGGAATGAGGGTCACAAATGGAAAGTAACAAAGAAAAGTTTTTGGAAATTCGAACTATAAGGGTACGAAAAGTACGAAATGGTACTAAATTTAGTACAATTTGAATTTGGGTGAACGGATTGGGTTGGAATCCTGAAATTTGGAAAGAGGGTCACTAATGGAAAGTAACAAGGAAAAGTTTTTGGCAATTCGAACTACATGTGCACGAAAAATAATAAATGGTACTAAATTTAGTACAATTTGGATTTGGGTGAACAGATAGAGCTGGAATCCCGAATTTTGGAATGAGGGTTACTGATGAAAAGTAACAATGAAAGGTTTTTGGAAATTCGAACTATAAGTGCACGAAAAGTACTAAATGGTACTAATTTTAGTACAATTTGGATTTGGGTGAACGGATAGAGCTGGAATCCCGAAATTTGGAATGAGGATTACTGATGAAAAGTAACAATGAAAGGTTTTTGGAAATTCGAACTAAAGGGTACGAAAAGTACGAAATGGTACTAAATTTAGTACAGTTTGAAATTAGGTGAACGGATTGAGTTGGAATCCTGAAATTTGGAATGAGGGTCACAAATGGAAAGTAACAAAGAAAAGTTTTTGGAAATTCTAAGTCCCAATTTACATTAGGCGAGTTTACTTGCGGCAATTGTCAGTTTGTATGTGAGAGAGGGTGCTGAGAGGCAAAGGGTTACCATATGCCTCACCTCTCTCTCCTACAAAATGAAAATTGCCGCAAGTAAACTCGCCCAATGTAAATTGGGACTAACTATAAGTACACGAAACGTACTGAATTTAGTACACTTTGGATTTGGGTGAACGGATAGAGCTGGAATCCTGAAATTTGGAATTAAGATTACTGTTGGAATCTAGAATTGAGATATGGAGGTAGCTTTGGAAAATCGTTCTAATGTGCACGAAGCAGTGCTAAATGGTACTAAATTCGATACAAGTTGTATTTGCGTGAACAGATTACTGTTGGAGTGTAGGATTGAGGTAGTTTTGGAAATGCGTACTTATGGAAAAGTGCCAAATTGAACTACATTGCAGATATATGAAAGTAGTTATTGGAAAGTCGTGTACGAAAACTGCTAAATGGTACAAAATTTGGTACATTTTGGTATTTGCTATATGGTACAGAATTTTGTTCAATTTGTGATTTTGTAAAGGGGTAGAACTGGAATTTTGAAATTCGGTTTTAGATTAGAAATTGGAGTTTAGAGAGGTGGTTTAAAGGAGGTTTTGAAAATGCTTATTTATACAAAAAGTACTAAATAGTATTATAATTGGTTTCAGAGGAACAGATAAAACTGGAAAAGTGAATTGCGGTTGGTATTTATGTTGAATATTAGAAGTAATTTTCGAAACCTACCTACATATGTGTACGAAAAGTTTGGTAACATGTTGGTACCAAAACCATGTTGGTATTGTGTAAACGGTTAAAGTGAGAACTGCATACTATAGGGGAACGAAAAGTACTAAATGGTACTAAATTTGGGCTCGGTGTAGGAACAAAGCTTGGATTATATAATTTGGACAAAAAACTACGAAATGGAAAAATATTTGTTAAGAAGATCATTCTGAAATTTAGATAAAGTTCGGAGTTTAAAAATTGTACTGAATATTGTTCTATTGATTTTATGCTAACGCGAAGGTGTTTCTAAATAATAAAAAATAATGTACTGGAAGTATGTAGTTAAACGTGAAGTATCTTTTCAATTTTTTGTTTGTTTTTTTATGTTAATTTGAAAACGTGGTTCAATGCGACAATTTTGTTAACTAGAAGGTTATTATCCCCTGATAATAAAAAGGCTTAAATTGAAATGCATCAAAAAATGTACCGTTATATAGGGTTAACATACCCGTGCACATTAACTAAAATTTTTTGTAAAAAAGTTTTTTTTCTAACCACAAATTCCGAATTTCGGTCGGAAAATGTGCATAAAATCTTCAAATTACTCTAAGTCTTCAAAATATCTCTTCTAATAAAAGTGGATTAAAGTAGACATTTTTTTAAATGAAACTTTTGTATCCTCTGAGTATACAAGGTCCAAATTTAAAGAAAATTTGGCAATATAGATTTGTTCTATTTTTAAAATACACTAAGTCGAGGGGTACTGTTATATGGTGATATACAAATTTTTGTGGTCATTTTGAATTCCGAAAATTAGGTTCGTAGAATTTTCGGCATTCGTAGAATTTTCGGGTTCTTGGCGAAACCGCTGAAGCTAAAACCTTGAATTGTTGTGAAAGGGTGAGATAAAGTTTAGTGTTTGGAAACTCGTACTGGAAGGGAATGCTGTGTTAGTGAAGGGGTAAAACCAAAAGTCAAGTCTGAAATTAGCAATATGAGTAGCTGTTGGTGTATGTCTGTGATATGAGGTCGTAGTATTGGTAATTCGAAATAAAAAATATAGTAGGGGTGCAATACGGCAGATATTTTTTTTTTTGGGAAATTCGAAATACAGTATACAGTATTAAAAGGAATTAAATCAATTAAATGTTGGTATTAAAAATAGGTTTTAGTTCAACAGAATCGCCAGTGTTCACCTCTTCCATATTAAATATTGTTCATATATATTTTATTCCCTTTCCGCATACGAAGTTAGTTTAGTTTAGTTTTATTTTGTTTTCATTTGATAATTACAATTGAAATATAATTAGTATTTCATATATACAGAACAACAAAATAATATGACTTTTGACAATAACTTAGTAAAAAAGTTGTCTGTCAATGTATAATAATTTAAATTCTGTTAATATATTTAACATTAATACAAGTTAAAAAAGCTCTCTGATTATCCAGTTTCTATATTTTAAAGCACTTTTGACATAATTATAAAGTTTTTCCCATCCGTCTTCTACATCTCCATTAAGAATATTTATCAAATCTATCTCATCTAAATATAAGCTTCCTATGAAACTATAACGTAATTCACATAAGATTGGGCATTTGGCAATGAAATGTTGCATATTTTCAACCTCATTTGTATTACAGAGACTACATTGCTTTCTTTCGCTATCTCCAAAGCTGTTTCCATTTAAAGGAAGTGTATCAGATCTGGTTCTCATCAAGATTGAGATTTTATCCAAGTTCCATAAATTTGTCATATATCTTACTCCACTATCTGGGTTAAGAAATCTGTAAAATCTTGTTTCGCTATTTGCTGCCCTTTCTCGTTTCTGCATATAGCTTTGAACTCTTAGCTGATTCATTATAGCAATCGTCCTACTTCTCCACTCTACCGAGGTTATATTCGTTTGTGTTATGGGAATATTTGTTTCCTCCGCCAACTTTATCACAGGTTTTGCCCAAAATATACTCCTTTCCCATATTTTTTTAGATAATATATTTGGCAGTCTTTGTGCTCCATATTTTTGTACTGTATTGTAAACGTAATTCAAATGTAGCTTCAGCGTATAAAAATGGCTGTCAGGTATATCCGTTTCCAATGACAATATATAGTTTGGTAAATTTTTCGACTGCTTCAGAATTTTTTTGAGGAAATATCTCTGTAACTTATCGACTTCTTCAAACCATGCATATCCCCAAACTTGTGCCGCATACGCCTGTGTTGTTCTACATACACTCAAAAATATTTTCCATTTTTCTATCAGCGATACTTGCTTTTTATTAATAAGCCCATTCCAAGTTGCATTTATGCATGTCTTAGATTTTATATTTCTGTTGTGAACGTGTTTGGTGAAGGTCATTTTTGTTGTTAATAGGACCCCTAAGTAGCAATATTCATTTACGATTTCTATTTCTTGATTACGATATCTCCATTTTTCATTGTTTGCAATACGGCCTCCATTTCTGAATACCATTATTTTGGACTTTTCTAAATTAACAATCATATTCCATTGATCGCAATAATTTTCCAAATTTATAATCATGTTCTGTAAAACCCGTACATCATCAGCCAATATGACAATATCATCGGCATATAATAACACACGAATGTTTAACTCATCAATCATCATTCCTCCTTCCAAGCAGTCATGTAAATCATTGAGATACAACGTAAACAGTAGAGGCGACAACAGACAACCTTGTCTTACTCCCGTGTATGTATTGAAAGGTTCGGATACTTCCTTCCCAGTCCACACAACAGACTTCGTACTTTTATATATATTTTCGATTAAGTTTACCACTTTTGTTGACATTCCCATAGTATGGAGTTTGTATATCATGTGTTTTCTGGAGACCATGTCAAAAGCCGCAGAGAAATCAACAAAGAACGCATAAACTCTTTTCTTTTCATGCAATTTTATGTGGACTAAGGAGGCCAAATTATATACGTTGTCTACTGTGGAGTACCCAGATCTGAAACCTGCCTGGAACTCATTTAAAATGTTGTTATTTTCTGCCCACTGATTTATCCGTTTATTTAGTATTCCCATTAAGATTTTTGCTGATGCATTCATAAAGGATATTCCCCTGTAATTACTTGCCAAATTAAAACTTCCTTTTTTATGAATGGGGAAAATAACTGTTTCCTCCATTGTACTGTCAATTTGACCAGTTCTCATAATATTGTTATATTGCTGTGCCAATACGAAGTAGCGGGCATTTGCTAGTTTCATCATAAAGTCCTAGTGCTATTTTCTACTGAATTCAATAAATCCTTAAAAATTACCCACAATTCTCGACGTAGACAACAATAATTTTTTATCATTGTTTTGCTTTTGATTCGGTATTTCTTGTTCGTGTTTCTTACTTGGTGTGTTGTCACAGGCGAAAAATAAATACCAATGCTCTTTGCAGACATCGACATCAATCCTGAAAAGCATCACTGGCAAAATACGATTTTAACTTGGCTTTTGTTGTTCCCATTGCATCGATCACCCACATATAATCGTTGAGGTGGAACACACGTTCTGACAGGGTGTGTTCAACAATAACACAAATTGTTATGTAAATATAAATTGCTATGGGCAAATACACTCGAAAAATTATTCATAATTGAAGGATACAGGAGCGGTTTGAAATCCTTAGTGGGTGCGTCGCGTTTCTAATTCCTGGGATTATACGCAGCAAAAAAGTCTACGGTGAAAATCCCGATTTTGATTTGAAATTTTTTATCCACGTTTTTTTGATATTTTGGCATATAACAGCTAAACCATTGAGATTTTTGATCCAACACTAAGACAAAAATTGTTGATAAAAAACTTCAAGTCAAAATCGTAAGGCTCGATTTTCACCGTAGACATATGCTCTACACTGAAAGAAAATGCTACGTAACATGAATGAAATCCTACGCCGTATCAATGAAATTTGTCATTGATTTTGAGCCAACGTAGAGCTTCATTGAATACATGAAAAAAGTTTCATTGAGTTTCATTGAAGTAAAATTAACGAAATTGTTCATTTATGCAATGAATCTTTTTCGTTAATGCAATGAAACTTTTGCATTAATGCAATGAAACTCCTTCATTCATGCAATGTAACTTCTTCATTGATGCAATGAAACTTTTCCGTTAATGCAATATAACTTTTTCATTGATGCAATGAAACTTTTTCGTTAATGCAATGAAATACTTTCATTGTTGTAATGACACTTCTTCATTTATGCAATGAAGCCTTACGTTAGATCAAAATCAATGACAAATTTCATTGATACAACGTAGGATTTCATTCATGTTATGAAGTCATTTCATACTCACGTAATGAGCAAAAATGAAGTCAATGCTAAATATGTTTATTTCATTTTATTGCAATTAGTTTTGACCATTAATACAAGTCATATTTAATACCTCAGGTATTAAGCACATTAATGATAGTATTGGGCGTTGTCATTTGTAAGTAAAATTGAAACAATAAACAAATTGCTAACAAATTGACTGGTTTTCTAAACAATAACTTACCTTCAACTTTTGCCGCTGAGTCATCCCCTGTGTACGTCCACGATGTTAGGCTACAGCATTTTTTTCTTAAGGGAGTAGTGCTTCATTGTCCACGGACAGTCTCCGTAATTCCACTGATCATTGGATTTTCTAGTGTTTATCTCCATTGCATCTATAAATGAATATTAAAAAAGTAAATAAACGAACACATAAAAACTACAAAAAATAATTTAACCAATATTTGAATTTTCATTTCACATTATTAAACACTTCATACTTACTTTCAGCGAAGTTAATTATCCTTTTGAGCGTTGTCATCTGTAAGCAAAATTGAAAACTATAAAACAATTTTTAGTAATTTATCTGGTTTTCTTTCTAAACATTAACTTACCTTTAACTTTCGCCGTTGGACAGAAAACTATACAACAATACAACATTTTCATTTTCTAAGTAAGAGATGCTTCGTTGGCCAATGGTAACAGTTTCTCCGCCATTCTACTCATCTATAGATTTGTTATTGAATGCTTCCATTACAAGAAAAATATAAATGAAAATTCACTTAAAAGTACACCTGAACACCTAAAAAATAATATTTACATTTTCTTTTCATGTTAAACACATCACAGTTTTTAAAGTTGAAAACACCCGACGTAAAATGACTTTTTTTTCATCCACACTTGACTGTGGTTTAGCGCAAACTAAAACAATGTTCATGAACATCGTTTGATGTAGCTAAGAAAGCGGTGGTGGTTTTGCCAACACATGTTTTTTTGCTTGTTAAATACTCACACACAACCACAAATGGAATTCAATGAACGACAATACAAACAATAACATAGAACTGAGAAGAGCATTCTTTTTAATGTGGATGAATATTTATGTATACAAACGTCAATCGGCGACAGTAGCGAATTTTAGTACAGTTGATTACGTTTCTGCTAGTTTTGGCAAATATTCATGCATACGTATTTATGTATGTGATTCTATACATATGTATGTAGCCAATATATAAATGTGCTCTTTTTATGATTGTCAAACATTTAATTTGTGTAATAAAGACAAAATAATTAAAAGACAATTTTTATAACTTAACAGATTTACAAAGAATACAAAACGCAAACAGGAATTTCAAAAATGTTTCATTTATTTAATGTAACTCTTTCATTTATCAAATGAAACTCTTTCATTTATTTAATGAAACTGTTTCATTCATTATTAAAGCAATGCAAACACATCGAATATATAAATTTTTCGCAATTTTTTAAAAAGATGTTTGCGTACTAGTGTTTTTAGCCCATTCTATTTAGTTTGAATTCAAAACATACATATTTTTCTTAAATTTATAGAAATTAATAGTTTCATTGCATCAAGGAAATCCGTTTCGTTTATACAAAGAAACCAAAAATCATTGAATTTTTAACAACGTAAAGTTTCACTGCATAAATGAAACATTTCATTATATTAATGGAACGTTTCATAGCATTAATGAAAAATAACCAATGAAACCCGTTCATTGATACAACGAAACATTTTTCTTTCAGTGTAGTACACTTTTTAGACATATGGTCTTGTGGACTTTTTTGCTCAGTACAATCTCAGGAATCAGAAACGCGAAGGGCCCAATAAGGACTTTTTCCTTCCATACATGTTGATGTAGCACAACAAGATATTAAACATAGGCTTTGATATTTTGAATATTATAATAATTCTTGGGGGAATATGTAGATCAGGTTCAAATATAAACTATTAATATACTAGCAGGCCCGGGTTCACTTTACCGGCCCGTCGTATGGAGTTTTAATGACAACTTTTTATGAACTGTACAATTCAAACCAAACCCAGTATTTTCTACCTCGTATGGAGACTATACTGTATATCAGTTTTCTTAGCAGGGGAGATACCGTGCCACATACATGCACCAAGGCTCATTCCACAACATTTCATGGAAATTGGTTCGTTAGTTTTCGAGATATAACATATTTAAAAAGTGGCGTAATCTGGACTTCGGGCACCAAGAAAGAAAATTTGATCGGGGACACAACCACCGATTTCTGGAAAATTGATTTGCAAGCCGATGCATTCATAAGTAGTAGAGAAGTTTTACATGACTGAAATACTCAGGAAATATCGCCAACATTATTGAGGGGTATTTTGCCACCGTTGAAATTTTTGATGTTGCCTGGCTGGGGAATCGAACTCACGACCTTCATCGTGCAAGGCGGTTGTACATACCACTGCACCACGGTGGCAAGATATAACATATTTAAAAAAAGAGGGCGTGGTCCGGTATTTTGGATCAAAATATGTACCTAGGGTCGGAGACACAACAGCATTGTCTCTCAAAATGCTGATACCGATGTAATCATAAGTTGGGCATATATGTATATAGCGGTTAAAAGAAAGGCAAAATTCATAAAATATACATTACTACTACAAACCTTGAGCATTTGCTGCTAATTACATGAAATACGTTTCAGCAGTTTTGGGGATATAACATATTTAAAAAAGTAGGTGTGGCCGGGTCTTTATGCCCCAAAGATGTACCTAGATTCTAGATTAATTCGTAAATTTTCAAATCGATACAATCCTTATCATTGCAAGGGTATCGTTTTTTTAATATTCAACAATATATGCAGTCTAATTTCACAGGGCCATCCCTGTACATTCCATGACAAATTCAGGAAAATCGGTTCAGTAGTTTTTGTAGAAAATAAATGAAAATGTTTCAAAAGTTTCTTTCAATAAAAACCTAAGATGGGTTATGACGAAGGTTTCAAAAAAAAAAAAAAAAAAAAAAAAAAAAAACAAGATAGGACGACGTTCGGCCGGGACGAACTTCTTATAACCTCCACCCAGTGTTGCCGAATTTGCTGATTTATCGTCATTTTGACGATTTTTTGGCCCAAAATTGAAAAATGACGATTTGACGATTTTATGGTCCAAAATGACGATTTTTCACCTTAGCCAGAAATGCATGAAATAAAAGACGATAACTACATTTTGACTAAAGTTTCACGAAAGATTTTAAGGAAAGCAATGTTCCAAACTCGATTTTTGAGCTTTTTAATGTTTTATAGCAATTTCTAGACGGATTGGCTATATTTAGGAACATATCTGGCATATCTAGGCACAGGTATTTCATAGTTTTTGCCCCACATTCAAATTACATGAGCTGAACATTTCCTTTAGTTTTGGTAATAGATGAAAATCTTCCTTAAGAAGTTTTCGAGATAAAATATTACTTATATATATTGTTATAAAAAATATGAGTCCAGCTTTATTAACTTCCTACAAATGCCCTCTTTAAGTTGTCAGTCAGCCAGTTTTGAATGAAAATTTTTATCGATTTTCGACTGCCCAACAACCAAAATGTACGTGTACGGACAAATATGGACAGTCACACTGTCAAGCAAGCGATATTTGAGCTAAGCTACCATTTAAAATGGCAATGTGTACCCAGCTATCGAGTTTGAAGCAATGCAGTATGGTAAGCATTGCTTCAAACTCGATAACCATAGGAAAACTATCATCTTCTGAAAGCTGTTTTTATAGCAGCATTTAAGTGATATTGGGTTAGATTTATTGCTGTGGATTGTATATCTTATGTTGTCAGTATCATTCACAAAAATAGCAGCGAAAAACCGCAATAAACGGTAACCAAACCGAGTTTTGGACCATGTTGACGATTTTTTGACGATTTTTCAAATATTGTTGCCGATTTGACGATTTCGGATCAAAAACTGTCGGCAACGCTGCCTCCACCACCACTGGAAATATGAACAATTAGTAACTACTAAGCTCTTTCTCTACGTTAAGTATAATTATTCGGAGGAGAATAATATTTTAACTTATGATAATTATGATCATTTTCAGTTTTCTACCCATTGGTATTCCAAAATCCCAGTTTACATCCACTTCAGAAAGAAAATGTAGCAACACTCTTTAAAAGAGCTTAACGTTGTTCTTTCTATCATCTGCCTAAACACAATACCAAATTACAGCAATATCGGTTCAAAAATTTGATAAAACCCCTCAAATACACAAAAATTGGGCAATACCTGTCCATGGGGTTAAGACTAAAACTTAAATATATGTATATGGATAGTTTTTTGCGAATATGTTTTCTATCTTCTAGGAACACAAACATTTCAATTAACAACCAATTCGGTAGGAAAATGTGACTAAAATCTTCGAAAGAAATCTTAAATTGGGTGGTTCCCTTACATGGGGTCTTTGGCAAAAATTGGACGTATGCTTTCTGATTTTTTGCAACCAATGTTTTGTACCCCTTGTTAAAACATTCAAAATATCGACAATCCATGACTGCCGTAATAGGGGGACTATATAAGGACCTGTACAGACAAATTTATGGTGGAAAGTTTTATACCCCCAACGAAGACTAAATACCAAATTTCGGCCTTATCGGGGTGATATTGAAAATACCGAAAATCTGGAGAAAGAAATCTTTTCTTCAGTTTCCCCATGGCAGTAGTTGAATCAAGACGGTGAATAAATCAGTGTTTGTGTTTTTATACTCTCCACCATAGTATGGAGGGTATATTAAGTTTGTTTTTCCGTTTGTAACGCATTGAAATACTCATTTGCGACCCTATAAAGTATATATATTCTTGATCAGGGTAAAATTCTAAGTCGATCTGAGCACGTCCGTCCGTTCGTCCGTCCGTCTGTGGTAATCACTCTAGCATCCACAAAAATAGAGATAGGACGCTGAAATTTTGGGAAAATGCGTCTTTTGTTTGCAGGCAGGTCAAGTTCGATGATGGGCTATATCGGTCCACGTTTTGGTATAGCCCCCATATAACGGTACCCCCGATTTACGGCATTTTGACGTTTTTATCTACATTTTCAGACCGATTTAGCTATCAATTGACATTTAGGGTTCTTAAATGTCAATAAACTTATATAACTAGTGGACATAGGTCCATGTTTTGGAATAGCCCCCATATAACATTACCGCCCGATTTCAGGTATTTTGAGAATTTTACCAACAAGTTTTAAACGAATTATCTGTAATTTGAACATTTGACATTTGAAATTCTTAGTGGTCACCACACCTCTCCCCCAAAAGTTGTCAAGAAAGCCCCCATATAACGGTACTTCCCGATTTTCAGCAATTTGATGATTTTAGCTACAATATTAAACCGAACAAGCAGTAATTTGACATTTGAAGTTCTTAGTGGTCACAACACCTCTCCATCAAAAATTGTCAACATAATTCCATGTTCGGATATAGCTCCCATGTAACGGTACCTCCCAATTTTCAGTAATTTGGCAATTTTAGCTACATTTTTTAACAGAACTAACTGTAATTTGACATTTGAAGGTTGTAGTGGTCACCACACATCTGCATCAACAATTTTCAACATAGCCCCAATATAACGATACTTCCCTATTTTCGGTACCTTGAGGATTTTACTTAAAATGTTTAACCGAACGTAGGTCCATGTTTTTGTATAGTCCCAAAACAAATCTCTCGATTTTCCGTACCTTAGCTTTATTTTTTGGACGAACTTTCTGTAATTTTAAATTTAAAAGTCAACAAAAATTCTGCAACAAAAATTGTTCATTTAAGTTCATATTTTCGTATAGCCCAGATACCTCCGAACTAGCTGTTAATGACATTTGAAGTTCCCACGTTATGTGGGAATTAGGAGTTATTTGACATTAAAGGCTCCCATCAAAAACTGTCAACATAGGCCCATGTTTTATTATAACCCCTATATAACAGTACCTCCCAATTTCTAGCCCACCAAAAATTGTCAACAGTTAGATATAGGCACCATAAAAAAGGGCCTCCCGAATGAAGCATTTTATGTACATTATCTGACATTTTAACGTACTCACTGAAAGTTGGGAACAGGAATGAATATTTTATGGTGGAGGGTATGAAAAGTTCGGCCCGGCCGAACTTAATGCTTTTTTACTTGTTAAAATTAATAGTTATACCCTACACCACTATGTGGAAAGGGTAGTATAAGTTTGTTTTAGTAAAAATTCATGTAACACCGCGAGATATTCGTCGGAGACCCCCAATGTGGTAAGAGTATATTACAAAGAAGTAGCTTGCAATATGAGATGCCGATCAGATAATATTTAGAGGGTTAAATGGACCAGAACTTTTGTGTGAAAATTGTGAAAAATTTTAATATACAGCTTATATCTTTATTCCTGAAAGGCACATTCTTCCCTCGTGAGTTATATTTGGAAGACGATTTCTTGACCTTTGCAGTGATGTCAATGACGTGATCAGATCAAATATTGCAACATGGAGTCGCCTCGCCACCTATTTTATAACTCAGGATTTAGGGTAAAGGGAATACAAACTAAATACGACCAAAGATGTGTCTCATCGAAAAATTGGTTTTAGACCCCAAGTATGTTTGGACGAAATTCGTTTCAGACAATTTGGAGTCTAGTTAGCCCTGTCCGTTCATCTGTCTCTCTTAATGTCTAGCTGGCTGGTGCGCACGATAACTCTCGAACGGATCTACCGATTAGAACCAAATTTTATACTTCATAATATTTTGCCCAAACTTTGTTTAAGTTCGAATGTAGGCTATGTCGGTCCACACCTCCCCAAAAAAGTTCAAAATTGTTTTCGAAAAATTGTGTGAATGATAACTGGTGAAGTGAGCAATCGATTTGCTCCAAACTTTCCATATATTATTATTCCTTCCAGATATAGATCGGATAAGACTATATCGGTCCACACCTCAGGGTGCCTCCCACACAAAATTAGGAAAGGGGAAATTTAAGAGTCCTCTCGAATCGTTTTGATTTTTTTCAGCGGATTGTACTTGCGCCGCAAATCCACAAGATAACTCTCAAGTTGATGGGAATCGAACCCGGACATTCAGCGTGCAAGGCGGTTGCACATAGCTAATTCCTACAGGTTGTGGTGTAGGGTATCACATGGTCAGCCCCGTCCGACTATATATATTTTAGGTTTGTATTTATATTTCATGTAAACAAATATTTGTTTGCACCCAAGCATATATTGGTTTGCAGGACCTAAACATATGTTATGTTTGGGATTGTTGCAAACATATAAAGGGTGATCCATTTAGAGGTTCCTATTTTCTTTGAAGAAAAAACACAGAAAAATCTAATTGAGTTGGGAATGTATATTATCATTTGAAAGAACATTTGATGGCATTTATTTTTTGCAGATTATGTTTACGTCTCAGACAGTCCATCTGTTGTGTCCAATTTTCAATGACTCGTTCAAGCTTTTCGACTGGTAATTGACGAATGGCACTTCTGATGTTTTCCCCCAAGACCGGAATCGAAACAGCTTTATCCGCACACAATTTTGACTTCATATTTTCTCACAGGAAAAAGTCTTACGGAGTGATATGAGACGATCTTGGTGTCCAATCGACTGGTTCAAAACGTGCTCACCGAAGTGTTCTTTCAATAAATCCATTGATTGATGCGATGTGTGGGAAGTGGCGCCGTTTTGTTGAAACCAAATGTCGCCGAGATTAAGACCATCAATTTCAGACATCAAATAGTCGGTTATCACGGCACAAACCGTTATTTTTTCTGGATAACGTGGCAGCTCTTGAACATCTTTAAGTTTCTCTTCTTCCTAAATGTGACAATTTTGCTTCTTTACATACCTATAAAGTCAGAAATGTGCCTCATCACTGAACAAAATTAGGCTCAAAAAACACTTCCCACGCGAATTTTCGTAATAAAATTGAATGATTTGTAAACGTTGTAGAGGCGTCAGCTTTTCCATGATAAAATGCCAAACAGTATTAAACCAAAATAACATGAACAAGTGACACGACTCACGCGTGATCTGTCAAAAAAGGCTGTTGAAAAAAGTACCTCTTGTTGGATCACCCGTTATATGTTTGAGACATATGTGAGAGAGGCCTTTTTTCCTCCGTGTAGGAGTAATAGAAATCTTTTATATCAAATTATAAAGCTATATCTTAAAAATTGCTAGCTGTATCTTGATTTCAACAGACAGGCGGACGGACATATGGACATGGCTATTTCGACTTAGAATTTTATGCTGATCAATAATATATGTATATACTTTATAGGGTCTACAATGAATATTTCGATGTGTTACAAATGGAATAACAAATTGAATTATACCCTCCATATTATCGTGGAGGGTATAAATATGGACCTATTTTAATAAATTTTGGTGGGGAATTTCGTAACTGCAGCGAACCTCATGGACCTATGTTGATAATTTTTGATGGAGGAATTTCGTAGAAAAACTCACGTTGACCACCTGATATGGCTTGTTGGTACGATAACTATCCAAAGGAATCCAGTTCCAAGATGGACTATGTCGATCCATTCCTTCAGATATTTTCATTCGTAAAAATGCAATACCTTTGCGCTTTAATCCATTTTAAGGCCACTTCTCAGATCGTGCTGGTGGTGATCGATGTGATAATTATTGCAATAATTTATTTTTTTGTTCAGGATGTCAATAATTGCTGAGATATGGCACCTGAAACGTCGCAATATGTGGGATCATTACTTCGTACAGCTCTTGCACTGAAGTTTTTAATTTTCTTGTGTTCGCTATAATTTTATTCGCCATGCTATACACGATAATAGTCGGAATGGTCTAAAAACGCCGCCCAAATTGTATTCCAGATATTTATTCTATAAAATAAATTTTACTCCATCTACGAACTGTCCTTGAAGTGGCACAGAAGCTTAGTGCATACATACATACCCAGCAAACCAAATGTCGGATGTCCGACACATCGGAACAATTTCGGAAGCAAAATCGTTCAGATTTCTATACGATTTTGCGTGGGGGAATTCGTTCAGATTTCGGAGAGAATGTCGGAAGTAAATTTCCCTTTGAATATGCTAATGTTTTTCTTCCGATTTCGGTACGAATTCGGATCGATGTCGGTACGATTGGTTTGCTGTGTACATACATACATACATACATACATGAATGGAAACAAATTATTCCAAATACAATTCGTGGTGGAGGGAATAAAAATTTAGACCTGTCGGTTAAAACGGGTTTTACTTCTTTCCCTATAAATCATTATAGTTTTTTCTTCCGTAGCATTAAGATTATCCTCCCAATTTCTTTAAGTGTCACAACAATAGACTCCCTTGAAAACGAACATTAACTTGCAACAGATGCATGGAGCGCACAACTTTTACGACACCTCAATAAAAAGAATTTTTTGTTTTCAAAACCCCACCCGACAATGTAAGCTTGTCATTCATTGCCATCCGGTTTTATTCACGGATGCTATCATCAGTAAACGTACACTCACAAATTATTCCATGATGTTCCCGAAAACATGCTCAAAGGAGCATCGCTAGGAACAACGCTGACAGACACACCCTCACTAACATTACAATATCCTTGAATATATCAGAGGCAACAGCAATGATGTTGTAGAGTTGTTGCAAGAATGTTCATTCCAGTATTTGCCATGAAACTAGAGAACGATGCTAGGGGATAGAGTGTTACGCAAACGATACAGGTTATGGTGAATAATATGGTTAGACAATGTGCATACATACATATGTATGTGTATCGAGAAGTATTGGGTTCAAGGAAAATCGTCTTTTTTCAAAGTACAAGAAGTATGTGAAATTTGCTAGCTATGCATTACAAATAAACAACCGTGGAAAAACAAAGAAGAAAACATCCACATGTATCTACGTACATTAGTTTGACAGAATATTTAACAAGGAATTAAATTCAACATTTGCTATTAAATTTATTCCTTTGTTATTCGCACACATACAAATGTTAAAAATATAGCTTTGATATTTTTTCGAATTTGTTTTTTTTTTTTTCAAGAATTCGTTTTAATAACCTGCTGCACTAAAAATAATATTTATTTTTTCCTGAAAAGAAAAACTCAAAAAATATCTAATGATTGTGTACTACTAATGATGTCAAAACTCAATACAGAAGTTAAAAATGAATGTTATTTTTTACAAAGGAAATAACATATTCAACAATTCAACTCATTGAATATTATGAAAGATACCGGAAAATGTACTTGCGAATATGTTATACATTTTATATTTCTTTCTGACATAGGCATATGGTAAAAACCAAAAAAGTTTTACAATCGATAAATCCAAGTTTCACCATTTCAGAGCTCTCGAACTGTTAACATATTCTACATATCGTCGGTGTCATGCTGAAATGTTCCATACACCATTTTTGACTTTTTCAGATATAGGTGGTTTATACAGTTTTCGCGTATTCTCTTTCTGAATTTTTGGTGGGCTTTTTTCTATCTGCTCTAATCTTATGTTCTTTTCAGGTATGAAATTAATATTTATTTATCTAGATCAAGTGAGCAATTTTTATTCGCAATGGGGAATAAAAATCAATGTTTCAAAAAGTAATGCCATATGCATTCGCAATGCTTCAGGTAAATGCAAATACACAGTGGTACCAGAAAGTAAAAAACTAGATTTATCTTTGGATGGTAACAAAATTGATTTTAAAGAAAATTTAAAATACCTTGGCGTTAATTTTAACAAGTTGTTGAAGTTTAATAAACACGCTTTATATAATTTAGAAAGAGCCAATCGTATAAAAGGTGCCTTTGCATTTATTTTTAATAGTAAATTTTTGTCTACAAAAACTAAACTTTATCTATATAAAGTAAGTTTACGGCCAGTACTTCTGTATGCCTTTGCAATTTGGTTTTGCATATCACCTACTACAATGAAAAAATTTGAGATTTTTGAACGACACGTCCTCCGCAAGTGTTTAGGACGGAATTTTAGATCACTTAATAAGCGATATTCTAATGAATATATTTATAGAGAAAGTAAAATTATACCTTTGTCAAAATACTCCCTCAATTTAATGAAACGTTTTGTTGAAAAACTTTCTTATCATGATAACCGTTTAATTAAAAACATTTTGGAAAGCGAAAAGGAATTTAGCTGGATAAACACGAACTATCTATCAGGCATTGGAATTTTACAGGAACAAATCGATAGCCCTAGTCATAACTTTTATATATATTCTACTCCCGGTACTCATAGGGGATAATTTTTTTTTTTAATTTTTTTTATTTAGTTTAATTTTTTATATTTAGTTTAAGTTAAATAAGTAGTTTTTAAGTTTTTATTCACACATACATAGATATAACTCTATAAATTTCTCTAAGTGCCGGGAGCAAGCACTGTTCGTATTATGAAGTTATTGTTAATAAATATTTACAGGAACATCATATCTCTGTGTCAGCAAGTTGCATACTCTTTAAATTATGATATTAAAATAATACATAATAGTTTTAAGAATTCTAATCAATGATTGTTTTAAATACTTTATTCTTGAAAACAAAACAAAAAAGTCTCAATAAATCTAAATCTAAAATTTTAAAAACTTTCATGAATAAAAACACATTCCAAAAACAAGTAAGAAAAGTCTATAGTCGGACGGAGCCGACCATGGGATACCCTTTACCAATATCCCTGGACAATCGCTCTCCACGGAACTTCTTTTCAATGATTGTGAAAATTTAATTATCAAATATCAGAGATGTAATGTATAATACTTATGACCAAAATCAAAAAGTTATCTAGCATGACAAAGACATTTTTGTAGCAGGAAAGGAACATTTAGTTCACGTAAAATGTAATGAAACCCACTTATGTAGTACTACTACTTCCGTTGTTTAACCGCTACGTTATCGAAATTTTTACCAATTTCATACAAAAGATTCAGTTCATTTAACCCGCTAAGTATTATCTGATCTTCACGTTGGTTTGTACGCTTCTTCTTCATCATAAACTCAAACTTTGTTTAAAATTTTGCGGGTTATTATTTTGACGATCAGAGCCGCTACAAAATTGTTTAAAATTTTGTTTTTGGTCCATTTCATCCCCTGAACATTTCACGATCATCACCAAAAACTATAATAATTGTTCCACAAACATCCCAGATGGAACAAGGGAGATTTCTCTCATATCAATGAGTGCACGCCGATTCATATTGGCTCAATGATATGGGACCTACTTTTTATTGCCGAGTCCGAACGGCGTGTCTTACGACACCACTTGTAGAGAAGTTTTTCACCAAAAACTAATCATTTATATTCTGGCCCGAACCCAATCTCCATAAAAAATTTTGTTACAATCGGTCCATAATTGCGGCCTTAAGCTTGTTTAAATTTTTTATGGACGGACACACATCGCTAAATCGCTTTATCTCGTCGAGATATGAATTTTGCCATACCGAATAAGAGGTCAAGGACGAATATTTCGTGGTGTTACATAAACTTTTGGAGAGGCAATATTTAGCATGGGATAAAAATGTGGTTCTCTACACAGAACCCATAATATATTAGGCAGTAGACCCGTTATCTAGCAAACACTTTATTGCAATTTACATCAGAGGAAAGGTCAGTAGTTTTTTCCATATGTAGGCTACTTTGCGAAATATATATGTCCTCAAGGAATTAAAATATCGACCAAAAATAAAATTTTTATATTTTTCATACAAAAGTAATGGTCCATTTCACCTGCTAAAGAATATCAGATCATAATTCAAATTTGTAGGCATCTTTTTCGACCTATACTCTTACCCGGTAAAAATCTCGTGACTTTTGATGTATACTTGCGACTTCTAGCGAGTTTATTATTACACTACAAACAAATAAGGAATATATTAGGCTGCAACTCTGTTATCTGATCATGCACACCAACATAATTGGCATCAATTGAAAGGTCAAGCGTTCCACTTTCAAGTATATCTCACTTGTCCGGAATGTCACTTCCAGGAATTAAGATATAAGCTGTATATTAAAAATTTTCACTATTTTCACACAAAAGTTTTGGTCCATTTAACCCTCTAAATATTATCCGATCGCCATCTCAAATTGCAAGCTTCTCCTTTGTGATATACTTTTACCTTATTTAAAATTACGCGTTGATCGGACTATTATTGAGACCTACAGAGCCGCTAGAAAATTGGATAAATATTATGTTTTTGGTCCATTTCACCCGCTAAATATTTTACGATCATCACCAATAAGAATAGGGATCTATTCAGATCTGAACCCGACCTCCATACAAAATTTCGTGACGATCGGTCCATAATTGCGGCCTGGAGCGTGTTTACAATTTATAATGGACAGACGGACGGACGGACTGACGGACGGACGGACACACATCTCAAAATCGCTTTATCTCGTCGAGATATGAAGAATGGTATACCACATTGGGGGTCTCCGACGAATATTTCGCGGTGTTACATGAATTTTTACCAAAACAAACTTATAATACCCTTTTCCACATTGTGGTATAGGGTATAATAAGAATTTTAATTTTCGATTTAGAAGGTTTGAATTTATTGAGGCAAAGATTGGAACATTTTTTGTCCTTTGTTCCATGTGATTTACAAAATTTTGCATTTGTGCCATAAGTGTGCAATGCAAAACACACTGTGCATATGGAACAATTCGACAAAAATTCTGTCTTTAAAAAAATTTCTAGTCTCTCTGCGACAGTCATTCTGTACAGACGTACTTTCAGTTTAGTGCTTGCAAAATGTTTTGCAAATTATCATAAAAAAAATTGTTATAATTGTTTTTGTGAACAAACCGTTTCTTTAAACAGTGTATGGAAATTTTACCAACAACAGAAAAAAACCTTTTCGCGACCCAAACAGACAAGCACTTGCTGCAACAACATCAAACATCCACACTCAACTGCTTGACCAGCAGCATGGGTGCTGGAAACAAGACTATAAACAGTGCTAGTACATCTAGTACCAACAACAATAAAGACTTGGATTGGCAAGTTGTTAAACATCATAAATGTCGGAATGAAGATTCCCCTAAGCGCAACAACAGCAAACGCATTGGTTTAAATGATGAACCATCAACGAGTAAGAATATGTTTAGTTTGTTACAAAATAAAAGTGTTGATGAAATTGAAGACAATGAGGAAATCTCGGAACCAAAGCCACCGCCAATTATTATCCCCGATGTTGGAGATATAAAGATGATTGAAGATTTCTCTTCTGTAATTATGCCGCAGGAATTTACTTATAAATCGTTGAAGGATTGCCATGAAAAGCTCATGACAAAATCTTCTGATGCATACAGGACATTAGTCAAATATCTTGATTCTAAAAATAGAGTCTTCCACACATATCAGTTAAAAATCTACACCATACAACACCATCAAATGATATAAAAGATGCTATTGAAATGGAAGGACACAATGTCTATTTTCTTTGTAGACTTGGAACCAAAACCCAACAATTCCGATATTTATAAGATAAAGATGATTGGAAAAGCAGGAGTAAAAATCGAACCTCCAATTAAATCTAAGGATATTGTGCAGTGCCATAGATGTCAACAGTATGGCCATACAAAAACCTACTGCAGAAGAACATTTAATTGTGTAAAATGTGGTTTAAGCCACCCCACATCTGAATGCACTAAAGACAAAAAAGAACCTCCTCAGTGTATCCACTGTCTCGAAGAACACCCTGCAAACTATAAAGGCTGTGTTGTTTACAGAAAACTCATACAATTGAGATATTAAAATAGGCGTCAAATCAACCAGAACTCATTCAACTACAATACTGAAAATCATAACGAATCTTCACCAAACTCCTATGCCGGTATTCTAAAAAACAACGATAACCAACAAGACGCGTTTGGTAAAATTGAACAGCTTTTGAATAAACAAATAGAACTAACAAATACTCTATTAAACATGATGTCTTTAATGATATCAAAATTATGCAAGTAGACCTTAGGATAGCTATATGGAATGCCAATGGGCTTCCAAATCATACAAGGGATGTGGAGATCTTCCTTCATATTAATTACGTCGATGTTTTTTTAATTTCCGAAACACACTTTACAAATCGCTCATACTTCAACATAAAGGGATATGACCTCATTACATCCAATCATCCTGACAATAGAGCTCATGCCGGATCGTGTATTCTGATAAAAAGTTCCATAAAATACGATGTACTGGACAATGTTCAAGAGAACTATGTACAAGCATCTGTTATAAAAATCAAAAGCAACGATGGGGATATAGTAGTCTCTTCAATATACTTCCCCCCCACGTCATAATGTGTTATATCAACAATACGTTGATCTTTTTAATAAATTTGGCAACAAATTCATAGTTGGAGGTGACTTTAACGCAAAACACCCTTGGTGGGGATCCCGCTTAGTAAACCCGAAAGGAAGAGAGTTGTACAAATGCGTGCAAAACAAACATTTGTATATCCTTTCATCTGGATCACCAACATATTGGCCATCCGATCCAAGCAAAATTCCAGACCTATTGGACTTTGCAATTTATCGTGGAATTGCAAGAAATAGTTTAGATGTATCCAGTATGGATGAATTAAGTTCTGATCATACCCCAATCATGATTAACGTTTGTACTTCCATAACTCATATTGCTACAAAACCTCGACTCATAAAGCCCGAAACTGATATTATGGCATTCAAAGAACTGATGGATGTTAATCTCAATCTTAATGTGAGACTAAAAACAACAAATGAAATAGATGATGCTGTGGAATACCTTTCGAACACTATTAAAGAATCTGCTTCCTTAGCAACACCAAACGTAACAAACATAAGGCGAAATAATTTACAAGTATCATATGAAATCAGACAACTTATTACTGATAAACGAAGGCTTCGAAAAATAGGGCAAAATAGTAGGCAACCTGCTGATCGAACACTTTTCAACAGGCCCTGCAGACAATTAAAAAGATTTTAAGTGAATATAGAAACGACTGCACGGCAACGTTTCTTGAAACGATTAACAATTCAAAGTATGATGAACACCTGCTGTGGAAGTCCACCAAATATTTGAAAAGACCTGTAAAAAGAAATACTGTCGTCAAAAACACTGACGGTACATGGTGCAAGTCAAACAAAGATGTTGCCAATGCATTTGGAAACCATTTAAAATAAGTATTTAAACCTTTTTACTTTACTAGTAGAGACGACTACACTGAAACACTTGAATTTTTAGATTCGCCTTGTCAAATGGATCTTCCACTGAAACACATCTCCCAAATGAGGTGACTAATGAAATTAATAACCTAGCCCAAGGTAAATCCCCAGGTCATGACATGATTGATACAAAAGTCGCAAAAAATCTTTCACGGAAATGTATACTATTTTTGACATTCATCTTCAACGCTATACTACGATTAGATTATTTCCCAGCTAAGTGGAAAGTAGCTGAGGTTATTATGATTCCAAAACCTGGAAAACCGGAACACCTTTTGTCTTACCATAGACCAATATCTTTATCACCAACGTTCGCAAAAATTTTTGAAAGGCTGTTTATAAAGCGACTCCTACCTGTGCTTGAAAATAAGGGTATAATTCCCGATCATCAATTCGGTTTCAGGCAAAAACATGGAACTCCTGAACAATTCAATAGAATTGTTAATACCATTATCAACGCCTTTGAAAACAAGCTTTACTGCTCGGCCGTATTTCTCGATGTCCAACAGGCATTTGACCGTGTGTGGCATATGGGATTGTTATACAAAATAAAGAAACAGCTACCAGCACCATATTATCTATTCTTCAAAAGCTATCTTTCAGAGAGAAGTAGTTACGTAAACGTCAAAGATGAACGATCTTCCAGAATACAAATTAACGCAGGTATTCCCCAAGGCAGTGTTCTTGGACCCATTTTATATACTATTTATACTGCGGATATGCCATTTTCAACAAATGTAATAATAGCTACGTACGCTGATGACACGGCAATAGTTGCAACGAATGCTTGTTCAATTGAAGCATCTCGGACAATTCAGACCGAATTAAACTTACTTGAAAGTTGGTTTAAGAGATGGAACATTAAAGTGAACTCTGAAAAATCCAGCCATATAACGTTTTCTATGCGAAGAGGTGATTGTTCACCAGTCACCATAAACAATGAAATCATACCTCAACAGAATACTGTGAAGTACTTAGGAATGACTTTAGATCGACGGTTAACCTGGAAACCACACATAAAAGCAAAGCATATTGCCTTGAAACTCAAGAGCCGCAAACTTTACTGGCTATTATGTCCAAAATCTAAACTAAACTTAAACAACAAACTTAGAGTGTACAAAGCCATTTTAAAACCGGTATGGACTTACGGCATACAACTATGGGGAACGTCCTGTAAATCAAATGTTAATATTATACAAAGATTCCAGTCGAAAATGCTGAGACAAATTACAAATGCCCCATGGTTTGTTAAAAATAGCACTATTTCAAGAGATCTGGGAGTACAATCTGTAGAAGAAGAGATCAGAAGACTGAGCAGTAATTATGCAAGCAGACTGCAAATGCATCCACACCCTTTGGCAAATTCTTTACTAAACAACAGAGATGAAACTAGAAGGCTTAAACGGAAACATGTGTCAGATTTATATAATTAATTAATGAAATTACTTAATTGATTGTTCTTATGAAATAGTTGCAATGTAATACATTAAATTTAATTTAGATCTTTGAATCTCATTACTATGTAATGTTGTTTAAAATTATGTATCTGTTGAATTTACATAATTCCTGTCATTTTAATACATAATAACTAATTTGCTTATTGTCTTATTTTATAGATAGATTGCAAATAAAGAAATATATGAAAAAATTAATATTTCAAAAAAATGTAACGTTAGCGACACCGAGTAGATTTTGAAAAAAGGTAGCGAAGCGAACCCATGCTGCAATTTATGTATATAAAATCCAATTGGACAATTAATACGGTGGAGCTCCACGTAATTTGCAATAATGCAAAAACTGGGAACTTCTCTGTCATGATAGAGACAATTTGTAGCATGGGAGGGAAATATTGTTCTCTACACAAAACCCATTATATATTAAGCACTATGCCCGTTATATAACAGACACGTTATTGCAATTTGCATCAGAGGAAAGGTCAGTAGTTCTTTTTCCATATCGACGCCTCCAAACAATAGTATGCTAAGTCGACTTAGCATGTTTTCAAGTTCTTTACATTTTTATATTTAACGTCCTTTAACTTAAATTCTGTCAAATTTTGGTAATAATCGGACAATCCGAACAGAAGTTATAAACAAATATTTACTTAGCATAATACTGAAGGTCAAAGAAATTTCCAAACTTTTAGAGCTTGTCCTGCTAAACTCACTGTGGTGGTGTCGAACGTCCTTTAACTTAAATTCTGTCAAATTTTGGTAATAACACTGGTCAACAGGACTTTTGTTTCAACCGAAGTTGCAGTTGTTTCTAGATGAAATCGGCGAGATATTTTCAAATCCGGTCCCGGTTTTTCTCCATCAGCTCTTGTTTTTGAGATATAGCTCAAAATAAGGTTTTACGTGTTTAACCCAGACTTTCGTTATTTTCGGATACAAACAAATATTTTTTGTGGGGTTTTCGACATTAATATATTAAGGAGATGTTGTACGCTCGAAACAAATCGTTTTTGAAATATTTATGGTGAGTATATATCAAAAAAAATATAGAAAATATACGACGGACCTTGTAAAAATTGCATATTTTGAGTACTTTAAGCTGTAATTACGTCATCGGGGGAAGTCATAGGATCTTCATATGGTACTCCGGATATGCTTAGGGTGTCTACTATATAATCCAGTATTCAAATGTATAATATAAAGTTCATAGCCCCCATGATTCGGCCATAACCTAAAAATCGCCATGAAGACTGCTAAAGGGAAATAATTTACCAGTGATATCATTACCACATAAGCCATTTACTTTTCAATGGCAGTCTTCATGATGATTTTTAGGTTATGGCCGAATCATGGGCGCTATGAACTTTATATTATATATTTAAATACTGGACTATATAGTAGACACCCTAAGCATATCCGCATTGCCATATGCAGATCCTATGACTTCCCCCGATGACGTAATTACAGCTTAAAGTACTCAAAATAAACAATTTTTACAAGGTCCGTCGTATATTTTTTATATTTTTTGATATGTACTCACCATAACTATTTCAAAAACGATTTGTATCGAGCGTACAACATCTCCTTAATATATTAATGTCTAAAAACCCACGAAAAATATTTGTTTGAATCCGAAAATAACGAATGTCTGGGTTAAACTCGTAAAAACCGATTTTGAGCTATATCTCAAAAACAAGAGCTGATGGAGAAAAACCGGGACCGGATTTGAAAATAACTCGCCGATTTCATCTAGAAACAACTGCAACTTCGTCTGAAACATTCAACTTTTTCAATTTTGTTGAGCAGTGTAATCGGTCAATCCGAACAGAAGTTATAAACAAATATAGTACTGAAGTTTAAAAAAATGTCCACACTTTGAGAGCTTCTCCTGCAAAACTCACTTTTTAGACTTAGCATACTATTATTTGGAGGTGTCGATATGTAGGCTACTTCGCCGACATAAGATATGGACCAACATAGGTCCATTTCACCAGCTAAATAATATGAGATCATCATCCAAAATTGTATGCATATTCTTCGACCTAAACTCTTACCTCGTGCAAAATTTAATGACTATGGAGCTCTAATTGCGACCTCAAGCGTTCTTATGATTACACAACAAACAATTAACTGGATTAGTCTGTAGCTCTGTTATCTGACCACGTTAATTAACATAATTGACATCAATGGAGAGGTCATGAGTTGGCCTTCCAAATATTATTGACATGGGGGGAATGTGTCTTACGGGAATAAATATATAAGCTGTATATTAAAAATTTTCACAATTTCCACACAAGAGTTGTGGCCCATTCAACTCTCTAAATATTATCTGATCACCATCTCAAAACGCAGCCTTCTTTTTTGTCATATACACTTACCTTATTTAAAATTTCGAGGCGATCGGACTATTATTGCGATCTACAGAGCAGCTACCAAATCGGACAAAAAAATGTTTTGTATCCATTTCACCCGCTAAATATTTCACGATCATCACCAATAACAATAGGGGTCTGTTCTGGTCTGATTCCAACCTCCATGCAAAATTTCGTGACGATCGGTCCATAATTGCGGCCTTGAGTTTTATTACAATTTATAATGGACAGACGGACGGACGGACGAACACACATCTTAAAATCGCTTTACCTCGTCAAGATATGAAGATTGGTATACCACATTGGTGGTCTAGGAGCTAGGAGATATTTCGCGGTGTTACATAAATTTTTACCAAAACAAACTTATAATACCCTCTCCACATAGTGGTGCGTATAAATATTTTTGGTCTGTTCCTGACCTTCACCCTGATGCAAATTGCAATAACGTGGCTGGTAGATAACGGGCCTACTGTCTAATATATAATGGGTTTTGTGTAGAGAACCACATTTTCCCATTCTCAGTTTTCACATTATTGCAAATTACATGGTGCCCTAGCGTATTAATTGTCCAATTTGATTTTTATACATACATTGAAACATGGGTCGCTTTGCCACCTTTTTTCAAAACGATTCCCCAGTGGCAAAATACCCTTTAGTAATGTTTGCGACATATTCTGAGTATTTCAGCCATGTAAAATTTCTCTACAAGTGGTGTCCTAGGACACGCTTTCCACTCATTGATATAAGAGAAGTTTTCCGTTTCCCTTCTGGGATGTTTGTGAAAAAATTATTGTATTATTATTTAAGCTTGGTGTGATACGGTACCAGAATCCTCAAAGTTATTTCTTACAGTAAGTTTATTTGTTCTCTAAGAAATTGTGATTTGTGGAATTCTAATTCCCAGGGGTAGGTGGTCGGCCCGTCAGACTACTTACTTACTTGTTTTATTATCCGGACGCCTAACAAGACAATAAGATTACAGAACTGGTGATTTTACGTCGTTTGGGGCGTATCTCATAAGTGTGCTCCGTACAGCATCCTAGTAATTGGAGTCATAAAGCCAAACTTTGATACTTAAAAAACCTATTTTTCAATTTGTCATTCAATTTTAAGATTGCCAAAGTTTAAGCATAATCGGAATATGTTAACACGTGCTGCTGGGGCCTCAAAGTTTCCATAGTAAATGTAGGAACTAGAACAGTTAACTATTGACATGATTTACACAACACAACAGGTTTCCCTCTAAATATTATACCTTGACATTTATTTTTTTTGAAGCTTGGCTGTGAAATTTAATTATACATATGTTTTTCGTTGACACAACTCTTCTAAATAGTCCTGTCAAAATAGACATGCGTATAAGGGGGAAATAGCAAAAATTCCCACAAAGCTGAATTTTGGTGGAGAGCTAGGGTTGGCCATTAGAAGCAACGTCCTAAAAGTCCCCATCGATCCCATGTGTGCAAAACAAGTTATTCGGGGTCAAAGGTCATTTTTGGAGGCATTATTAAGTTTTTTTTTTAAATTTTTCTCCAAAACGGTAATGCTTAGCAAAAGCCCGCTAAAGTAAAAGTTGTAGATTCAATAATTGTCTACAAGATTGGTCCTTATGATTCTTAAAAAAGACTTACCATTTTCGAGATATCTCGATCTAAAGGTCAAATAAAAAATTAGCCGCGTAAGTACATTATGAGGCGAACCGGTTAAAGTAACGATATTATGTGTTAGATACTTCCGTAAGCTATCAAACGATATCCACTTTGCAGTAAGCGGTTCAGTAGAACCGGGTCTAATAACACTGTGCAACAAGGTTTCTGTGCGGTGGAAAATTCCTTTTGGAGATGAAAGCCCTTAGTGAGTGTATTAAGAACCCAAAAGGAAATTTTCCCCATAGGTCAAGTTTCTGAGATAACGCGCGATGAATTTTTTGAATTTTCGCCTATGATGCTTGAGAAAATAGCTTTATATCTCTGTTTGCCGTTATTGTAGCTTCGTTTTGAGTTTACATGTCTTCAGTCAAATCGAATGGCGAATCTTTTTGTACAACATTTCACTCTTCTAACTCAATTCCTTTCATGTCCTTTTCGTCATTTCTTTCTTGAACCGTAGTAAAAGTACCACAAGATGAGACTTTACAGCATCCAAATATTCCACAAAAATGTTGCTCAGAGAATTTTAGGTACGGTTCTAATTGACAACTAATCGATATTGTCACGTTTTCATTGTCTTTTTTGACATTTAACCGGTTTTTGTTCAGAAAACACCTATGTTGTGTTTTTCTGCATATTCGTTATTTGTTATATATTGGTAGGTAGACATACCCATTGGTTATCGCTTATATTGACATCTGGGATGTATCTGAAATATTTACTATATATAGCTCCCGATATGCTGAACACGTTAATGACAAATTTTCTTGGAAAATAGATCCGGTTATCTAATATTTTGAACCGGATATAGCGATATAAAACCCGGATTTTGTGCCGATTTTAAGTAACCGATTAAGCTTATATGTATACCATTAGAAAGCTAATAAAATTGCCAATCAGGGAAAATAAATTGTTTGACAGCATCTTACCTGAGTTCGGTGCTAAAACAAAAAACCCGTATTCTTGAACCGTTTTTAAGGAAAAATATCACCGCGTGTAATTATGAAGATTAAAGCTTGGTGGGTGAAATATTCTTTTTGCCGATGAAAGTGGATGAAGTTAATATTATTAACCCGGAAGGACAGTTATGCCATAGGTCAAACTTCTAAGTTATGGCGTGATGCATACATTCTTGATCAACTTTAAGAGCACGACAATGAACCCGTAACATAAGTTCCATTTCGCTATAACTCAGAAGTTTGACCTATGGCATAACTGTCCTTCCGGGTTAATAATATTAACTTCATCCACTTTCATCGGCAAAAAGAATATTTCACCCACCAAGCTTTAATCTTCATAACTACACGCGGTGATATTTTTGCTTAAAAACGGTTCAAGAATACGGGTTTTTTGTTTTAGCACCGAACTCAGGTAAGATGCTGTCAAAAAATTTATTTTCCCTGATTGGCAATTTTATTAGCTTTCTAATGGTATACATATAAGCTTAATCGGTTACTTAAAATCGGCACAAAATCCGGGTTTTATATCGCTATATCCGGTTCAAAATATTAGATAACCGGATCTATTTTCCAAGAAAATTTTTCATTAACGTGTTCAGTATATCGGGAGCTATATATGGTAAATATTTCAGATACATCCCAGATGTCAATATAAGCGATAACCAATGGGTATGTCTACCTACCAATATATAACAAATAACAAATATGCAGAAAAACAAAACATAGGTGTTTTCTGAACAAAAACCGGGTAAATGTCAAAAAAGACAATGAAAACGTGACAATATCGATTAGTTGTCAATTAGAACCGTACCTAAAATTCTCTGAGCAACATTTTAGTGGAATATTTGGATGCTGTAAAGTCTCATCTTGTGGTACGGTTCAAGAAAGAAAGGACGAAAATGACATGAAAGGAATTGAGTTAGAAGAATGAAATGTTCTACAAAAAGATTCGCCATTCGATTTGACTGAAGACATGAAAACTCAAAACGAAGCTACAATAACGGCAAACAGAGATATAAAGCTATTTTCTCAAGCATCATAGGCGAAAATTCAAAAAATTCATCGCGCGATATCTCAGAAACTTGACCTATGGGGAAAATTTCCTTTTGGGTTCTTAATATACTCACTAAGGGCTTTCATCTCCAAAAGGAATTTTCCACCGCACAGACCTTGAGTTCCAATTTGTGGCACAGTGTAACCAGCGAACCGGATCCGCACCCGTTGAAAATTATACATTTCCGTAATCAGCGCAACAAACCTTACCTTCGGACAAAACTTGAAAAAAAAATCGGAGAGTTTTCGTTTGGCTCGTTCCCGTTAGGCTTTCAATTATACATGTGGGTTAAATGGGCTATTTTTGCATAAAATGACTCTAACATTGAATAACTCTAATAAACACACCCCGATTTTGTTGGAATTTTTTTTAGAAGATAGCTATAATTTCGCTCTTCAAGAAAATATATATATTTTTGGGGGACAGACCCGATTACTTCGCTTATTTTAGCCGGTTCGTCTGAATATGTGCATATTTCCCTTATAAGTGCATAAAAATCATGTGTTTTTTAGAACAGCTATATCTCAAAAATGGTTCCTTCTAAGAAAAAATTGTAAGAGTCAAACTTGTAGATAATTTTTCTGTCTACAATATTTACTTTAGTCACCTTTTGATTAGATCAACCGTTTTCAAAAAATAAATCCGAAAACCTAAAAACCCTTAAATTTTGACCTTTGACCCCGAATAATTTTTTTTGGACACATGGGATCGATGTGGACTTTTGGGACGTTGCTTCTAATGGCAAACCCTAGCTCTCCACCAAAATTCAGCTTTGTGGGAATTTTTGCTATTTCGATGTCTATTTTGACCGGACTATAAAGTGGATATTTGTGGTAGAACATCCAATATATTCAGAAAAAATACGAAATTTGACATTAATAAATGATGTTGTGTATAAATTGGAGCAAGTTTTTTCATGATAGCTGTTACGTTTGCAGATTTCTTTTCTTTAGAATCTTACATTAAAATTTAGTGCGGAACACTTTTTCTTTGACCTTCACCTCAAAAAATTACGTTTTATGGGAGGTTTTGGTTCATATCTGAAACATTTGAAATGATTAAAAAAGGAAACCAACATGAAAATTCTTGTTTTTATACCCCAGTTATTCATTCTTAGATTTATAGTGAAATTTGACGTAGAATATTTCATTCTTTGACTCCATATGTCTAGCATAAAAATTCATGTTACTTACATGCGTCAACTCAAAAATAGTTGAAAATTATTGCAGAAAAATTCAAGAACAAATTTCGGGTTTATTACTAAAATTGATTCCGATATTTAACAAGTAAATATTATATATACATATCGGCATATATATATATATATATATATATATATATATATATATATATATATATATGTTTCACAACATCCCATAGGGACAAGGGAGACTTCTCTCATATCAATGAGTGCACCCCGATTCATATTAGCTCAATGATATGGGACCTACAGTTTATCGCTGAGTCCGAACGGCGTGTCTAAGACACCACTTTTGTAGAGAAGTTTTACATGGCTGAAATACTCAGGAAATGTCGCCAACATTACTGAGGGGTATTTTGCCACCGTTGAAAAGTGTTTTGATGTTGCCTGCCCGGGGAATCGAACCCACAACCTTATGTGTGCAAGGCGGGTGTGCATACCATTGCACCACGGTGGCACCCATACATACATATCGGCAACTTATATTAAAATTTGATGCAGAATATGTTCGTCCTTGGTACTTTCATCAATAATGGTGTTTTGTTAGGCAATCTGGAGCCAATGCGGAGAAAGCGCTTCTTTCACCCTAAAATGAGTTTTTATTCTTCCACATTTCCTACCCTTAGTTTAGATATTTCAGTTTTGGTGTATTCTGAGACCTATAGTAAAATCCTATGGCGGACATTTTTGTGGAATATATGAACCGGCTGCGACCCTCCCTAAAGAAAATTTAAAAACTTTATTAAACAAGTGAGAACGGCGTTAAGTTCGGCCAGGCCGAACTTGTCATACCCTCCACCACGAGTTGTATTGAAGTAAAATGGAACAATTAGTTTCTTTTCGTTTATGAAGAAGGCTAAATACCAAATTTCAGCAACTTCGGTAAAACAATGTGGCTAACCTACAAAATACCTAAATTCGGGAGGTACCATTCCATAGGAGCTTTATCAAAACGTCGGTTTTTACTTAAAAATTTCTGGCGGAATGTTTTTAAGCTCAAAGAAGACTAAATACCAAATTTCCGATATTTCGGTAAAACCTGCAAAATACCGAAAATCAAGAGATACGCTTCTATGGGGGACATATGAACCCGCGGTCCTATGCTAATAATTCTCTTTTGGAATATTTTATAACCCCATGGAAGACTAATTAACACATCTTCACACAACCTTCAGAATTACGAAAATCGGGAGGAACCGTTCTATGGGCGCTGTATTAAGGCGTGGATCTAAACCGAAAGATATTATATGGAACTTTAAATACGCCAAATGAAGGCTGAATACCAAAATTTCAGCCGTTTCGGTGGAATATTGAAGCCATAACCTACAAAATACCGAAAATCGGGAGGTACCGTTTTATGGGGGCTATATGAAGGCCTAAGCTTATACCGACAAAATTCATATGAAAAGTTTCGTACCCCAAATGAAGACTTAATACCAAATTTCAGCCATTTCGGCGCATTATTGTGGCCACAACCTTCAAAATACCGAAAATCGAGGGTACCGTTCTATGGGGCCTATATGAAGGCGTGGGCCTATACCAACAAACTGCTGGGAAAAGGTTTTTACCCCCAACGAAGATTAAATACCATATTTCAGCAATTTCGGTGTGATTTATGAAGCTAAAACGTTCAAAATATCGAAAATCGGGCGGTACCCTGATTATGAATACATATATTTTATAGGGTCTCCGAAGAATATTTCGATGTGTTATAAACGGAATGACAAATTTAAATATCCCCTTTAGCGAGACGTAAGAGGGTTAACATATTGTAACGTGACCGCTACATTGCAAAACCGTCCCTCTGATATTACATCCAGTATCAATACAAAACTACCTCATCAGTGCATGCATAATCCCAACTTCACGCATAATTACAACTCCATTCATACATTATTTAAACTTCAGTGTATTTCCTGGTTGTCTCGCCTTACAAATAATTCTCATTCACTCCGTAAACCCGGATGGATAAGATGTTTAGTTTTCGTCGCTGAATTGGTCGAGTGCTGGCGTTAAACGAAGTACAAGATAAGACGTGTGGCATTGTCCGCAGTCACTTGAACCGAACCTAGCAACAGCCGTCGGCCTGCGATTCGTTCGCTCCTGTCGATTCGTTCGCTCCTTGCGATTTGTTCGCTCCTGTCGATTCGTTCGCTCCTTGCGATTTGTTCGCTCCTGTCGATTCGTTCGCTCCTTGCGATTCGTTCGCTCCTGTCGATTCGTTCGCTCCTTGCGATTCGTTCGCTCCTGTCGATTCGTTCGCTCCTTGCGATTTGTTCGCTCCTGTCGATTCGTTCGCTCCTTGCGATTTGTTCGCTCCTGCCGATTCGTTCGCTCCTTGCGATTTGTTCGCTCCTGCCGATTTGTTCGCTCCTGTCGATTCGTTCGCTCCTTGCGATTAGTTCGCTCCGTTACCTAACCATTTCCGACTCTTCTCTTTGCAGAGTAGCAGAACCGATCCTCAACAGCCGAGTACGGTCAATCACCCGAAAGCCGCCCAGCCGATTGTCGATCCAACACCGAGCCGAGTACTGCCGAGGAGAATATCGCCGACAACTACCAACAAGCCGACCGCACCCGAGAACCGAGCAAACACACCCGACGACTACCAACAAGCCGACCGTATCCGACGGCATCCGATTACCCAGAGCCGAGCAACACATCCGACGATTGCCGACGAGCGACCAACAACTAAATATCACCGAGCCGATCCACCTATCCGACGACTGCCGAGCCGACAGCCAACCGACTATCACTAATCCCATCCCCATAACCGATCATCATCGGGCCGACAAGCATCCATCCGAGATACACTACATCCCCGACTAATCTCAAAACCATTGAATATTCATATATACGTAATTGTATCAATAAAGCATTGAAGCACAATTAACTGTTGTTCTTACTTAAGGTTCGTGGGTCCTTAAGTCGACCCTGGAAACGGCTGAGCTAACCTCAGCCTTCGGTAAAACCACTCGTTATATTATTCCACAAAAATGTTCCGTAGAGCATTCTCAGTAATATTGCCAAAGACTTTATATAACTAAAATGCAAGGATTACGAGGAATATTACTCCGGATATTTCCAAAACAATTCCGATACACGTGTCTTCTGTTTTTCGATCCTCTTTCATACGAGTAATCTGCCCAATTTTATCCGTAATTATTTTTTGTGTTGTACAGTGTTATTCACGAACTAATTTTCTATTATCCTTTGAATTCTAGAGCTGGCAAACTATCGATAGCCAACTATCGTTTTTATAGCTGTCGTAAAGCTTTCTTCATATCGGTAATTCATAAAGCAATTATTAAATAATTTTCGTCTATAACTCAAACAACGTGTGGTGGCCGACGTATCATTTATTTTACAACAGCAATCAAAACGTTAGTCAGTCTATCGTTGGCTTGTCAGCTCTAGTGTGTGTGTGTGTGAGAATAGCCATGAATGAGCAGGCACCATCATTCATGGAGCATAGAGAAAAAATTGAACATAATGCCCAGCATTATCATGTCTGGTGGCTATTTATCATTAAATCTGTTCTGTTTTATTTTATGGCGCATCGAAAACAACAGCAACAACATGAAGAAGAACAATAACTAGACTACCGAACACCAGTAACATCAAATAGCAACAGCTACGAATTTCAAATAAACCATAATCAGCTGTAATAATAACAATAACAGCAGGATGTTGGTATTTGCTTTTAACATGTCCTGTTAAAAAAAACTCCCTTGGGCATTGGCAGGGCTGATATTATGTTGCTGGTAGTTGATAACATGTATTTGTGGTTCCTGATGTTGCTGTTGCAGTATAAATGTGTGTATTTTAGCGGTAAAAGGCTAGTGTGAGATGACTTTGGCATTTCCGATTTCGCCATATCAGGCTAATTAATTAATAAAAGCCCATAAGTAACAGTGGCAAAAAGTTATTTGTAAAACAACTGCGGCTTCTGGGATTTTATTGTTGATGAGTATTAAATAACAGGAAGAGGTTGGCTTTGGACCACAAATTTACCACTAAAATACAAAGATGTGTTGGTGCGTATGGAAAATTTTCTCTATGATAATGTGTTATTATATTAAAGTGGTTTATATTTATGTAATAATTGTTAATACAAACATATCCGAAAGAACGTTCAGATTTACCATTCAATATACATTTTTTATGACCGGCAAACCCGGCCATAAAGACCAATAAAGTTTTTGACGGTGTGACCGTCAGGAAACCCATTGGGAGCGGTTGCCGTTTTTATTACGATTTAAGGGGTTGTGATCACTTAAACATTTTACAAAATCGAGCATTTTTTATACCCTCAGCATTTATGCTAACGAGGGTATATCACCAATATTTTTGAAAATTTATCATAGCTGAAGCCAAGGTTTACCCTTTGAGAACACGCGACTTGTGATTGTATATTATACAAATTAAATATATTTGGATAAAATGAAATGTTTTTGGACGTGGCAAAAAATATTGGCCTTAAAAGATAATATGCGTGGAAGCTGTGAATATATTTATGTTAAAAAATGGGTAAAAATGGGTTGAAGCCACCATGTCTTTTTTTGTTTTCTCTCGATTTGTGAGTAAACCACACTTCTCTCGATTTTCCTGTTAAAGTAAAAGTAGAAGCAAACTAAATAAGGATCATCTCACTTATGTATTACTTTTCAAAATTTTAACTGCTTCTACCATTAAATGATGCTGAAATTTTTTGAAATATTCTTCTAATTTCATTCCGCAAAAAGGTTTTTCAAAAAGTCATATATAGGATTGTAGTACTTGCGATTCTGAGTTATTTGATAGGTATATTGTGAATGTAGTCTGCACAGCTTCATAGAAATCTGCATCCAAATGCGGAAATTTTATGCGAACATTTTTCTAAAAATCATATTTTTTGGGTCTTATATTTGCAATTGTCTCTAGAATACCTCGTACTCCATTGCACATTTTAGTTTTTTACGTTCCGGATCCAATAAATCATTCCTCGTGAAAATGCGTCCACTAAACCGCGAGTTACGAGAAATTCCAAAGTAGAAAAATCACCTAAAATTGTTTTTGAAAATATCGCGTATTTTATCGCGTTTTCTACGGATCGTTTCCACTGCAATGAAAAAACTAGTACAGCATCTTCGTTTTAGCGGAAACAGAGATTTGAAAACTTTTCTGATAAGGAAGCTACATTAATTTTATCCCAAAAAATAATGTGTGATGCTACATCCACGGTTCTTGATTGATGGCCTTCAAACAGATATATATCGATATAGATTTTCATGGTGAACACTAAAATCGGATGCGGACAAAAATTATATGCACTTTGCGCAAATTAGCGATATTTTATAGGTATTTTAATGCTAAGATGCAGCTGATGCTACATCTTAGCCACCAAATTAAATTTCGAAAACTATATTCAAATTAAAAGAAACGGTATTGCTGTACATGAAAATCACATGCGGACAAACTGATTTTGATAATTACGCGATTTACACATATTTTAAAATGCATATAAATAAAAATGGGTTATTTGACCTCTATTTCCATTTCAGAAGCTTTGAGATATATTCTCATCAACCCAATTACCTTCCCTAATGGGAAAGCTTTAATATGAATGTCAATAAAGCAAAATCCGTCTATTTTGTTGGGAGATTTAAGCAAAATGAAGGAAGTATTCCTATAGATTTTTTCAATATTTTCTACTACATAATGCATATGAAAAATATTTTTCAAACAAAAAATTATTTTTTTGACCAAAATATGTGCTTATTTTGGCTGTAACATCGAAACTATAACACCAATCTGTATGATTGTAGTCTCATTTGATTCGCCGTGATGTTTTGATCCACAATAAATTTTTATGTAATTTTATGACCACTGAATGGACCTTAATTTTGAAAATAAGTTGACTTATATTCAATAATTTATCAATTTTATGTACATTCCGCGAATTCTGTGTAACATTTTGCAAGTATTATGCAATCTACTCGCTGAAGTCACTTCGAGGGAACTTTTTTGTAACAATTGTGCTCATTACAATAATTTGCGTTTCTATAATATTTTCTTTCTTAAAAAGCGAAATAAAAGCGCCATAACTTTTGTCCGCAACAACCAAAAATTGGCTCGCGACCAGATTCTTACTGGGAATTTTTTTCTTAACCTACATATCAAAAATCGTTGATGTAGCGCGAAAAAAATGTATCCTTTTTTTCTGAAATGGAATATGAAATAATTGACAATATTCCTGATATACACTTTCATACGGGTAAAATGTGCCTCATCGAAATAATGGTTTTAGACCCCAAGTATGTTTGGACGAAATGTGTTTCAGACAATGTGGAGTCGATTTAGCAACGTCCGTCCGTCTGTCTGGCTGGCTGGTGCGCACGATAACTCTCGAACGGATGAACCGATTTGGTCCAAAATTTGGCATTCGCAATATTTTGTCCAAACTTACTTTAATTTCGAAGATGGGTTATATCGGTCCACTCCTTCCGGTCTTCCACCACAAACGTTCGGAAATTTTCGGAAAATTTGTGCGCACGATAACTCTTGAAGGAAATAACCGATTTGGTCTTTACTGTGCACATCCAATATGGACTCAATCGGTCCATTCTTTCGGGTACCTCCCACACAAAATTTCGGAAAAGTTCTGTTTAGGACCTGTTCACGAATCGCTTTGATTTTAGTTGTAGCAACTTGCATTCACTGCCCCCATATAACGGTATAGGCTTCATCAGGGGCAAGTCCATACTTCTTGAGAAAACAGCCCGAAAGTTGTAAAAAACCCCTACGGCACCATATGTAGTGGCTGGAGGGCTCGAACAGAATATATTACCGAATATAGCTTTATTATGTTCTTTACAGGCTAGTGTGATAAAAAACTCTATCTATCGATATCCCCGCAAATTTTTGATCTTCAATCCTATCTATACTTTTGTACAGGCTGAGGGCATATGTCTGTCGGCAAAGCCGATTGATACTTGTTTACTTGTTATTGTATCATTTTAAAATGCAGGTGGAATAGAATATGTTGCACACAAAATAAGTTGAGATATGGGCATTAGACAGGAAAAATTAATTGTGCTTTTTATGCGCAGCTATACGCAGTATTCTCGTAATGACATTTTTGAAAGCGGTGTCCACTCTAGCTCGAAACGGTTGATACGAACTTCATATGGTTTTCTGGGATTATTATATACATAACCTTTATCAGAGAAGTTATATTCGGCCAATTGTCACAGTAATCCGTGAAAGGAAATGGAAATGGTTAGTGCGCGTACTTCGTAAACCAGCGGATAATATACACTCCGGTTCATCTGAATATAACCAAACAATATTTACCTACAATTACCGTTATATCTGACGATAGGAGAGGACTTGTAAATGATATTTTTTTGTGGACATGTAGAGTATGTAGTAGGCTATATTTTCAATACCTAACATGTTTCACATATGCGTTATAACGGTACTTTTTACTGGCTTTATGAACAAATGTCAAAATATTAGCATGTTTTAATGGTTCACCAGGATAGAACCACCCTAAGAATGTACACAAATCCTTTGTCAGATGTGGTAAACTTTTACAAAAATACTTCTTATAATTGTAAATGAAGGCCGTGAGTGTTGATTGCCAAAAATATTGTGCAAAAAATTGTATTAAGGTCTTGCAATTTGATGAAAATCGATTCTTACAGCGTGTTTTTGTAAAAATGCGTGGGCCTAATTACGTGATTCGATTCGATCGAGTATTTGCTCGTGAAAAAGATTTCGACACGATAAAAAAGCGGCATGACGAGATTCGATCGAAATCATTGATCGAATGTTTCGAGAGTAACCGGTAGTCGAACTATGAAAACCTATGTATACTATAGGGAATATTATGAAGGTAGATATAAAAAAGGTGTTTTTTTTTGAAAGCAAGAACCAAAAAAACAACATTATGAATGAAAAATGTAAATATTTGTGGAATTTTTTGAACAATACATTGAATAATAATTTCGGTATGAAGTTGTGCTAAGAAAATAAGAAAATTATTAATTCTTGCAAAATCTTGTTGACATTGTTGTAACGGATTGCTAATACATCTACCTTAATAATCCTCTCTCAAAATAAATGAGAGAGAGTTTGGTGGGTGTTTTGCATTAGCCTCTCTGAGAGAATATTTTCTTTGGTAAACAACGGGGGATGAAATGTTTAAAATGTACTTCACTTATAAAATAAAGGCTATTAATATTAAATATTTTTTTCTGTTTTGCAGAAATGCTTATTTTTCAACTTATTTTTAACGACTGCAAAACTAGTTTTTGTTTAATGATTGCTTGCATTTTGATTCTAAATTTATCACAATTTCTAAAAACGACTGCAAAGGACTTTTCCCAATATAACAATTGTCTAAAACAAAATAACAATTGTCTAAAAAATGCTGCCAATTATTTACTAACATCGTTTTTCTTCTATAAAACGACAACAAACAACAATTTTTACATTTTAAACAAAAAGACAATAAGAAATCTTTCATTTTATTTGTTTGCGATAGGCAATTTGGCCTCGATAAATTACTCGCAAATTTATGCTCAATTACTCGATAATTTTACTCGATAACGAATGTTGTCATCCCAACTTTGAGTACTCAGGTCGAAACAACTCGATATCGAATCACATAATTAGGCCCCTTGTCTGTCACACGAACCGTTCGTACTAAAACGTATACGTTCAAAATTTGGTTCTTGTAAAATTTTACGAACCATTCGTTTTTATCTGAAAGCTTTCGTCTATTTCATAAAAGCTTTTATATTTCAGGGTTTCCATGATACTTATTTTGTGAATTTTGCATAGGCATCTGCACGTAAAATGTATTACTTGATGACAACCCCGATAAACAGATGAAAAACAAAAAATAAGAAAAAAATGTAATCAAATTTGTCAACAAATAATTGTGATAATATGAAGAAACGGATGTACATTAGGGATATAACTTTTTGCACTTTTTTTGCAAATATCAAAAATACCACCACATAGCCGTGTAGAGCATGAAAAACTATTATGAAATACGGGGTAAATTTTTCTCTACCGCGAAAAAAGTTTCCGCACCAAATGCATTAAAGTTCTGTAATGCATTTTTTAATTTTATCTGTCATAACAACATATTTGCTTTTAAAATCGTTATGAAAGCGTTCTGGACCAATTTGTTCTAAAATCGCGCCATTTCGGTCCATATTAGGATTTTTTGACACTATTGCAATTTTTGGTTTTTCTTTATAAACTCGTGAATTTTATGTTTATATTTTGTTAACCTATCGGACAAGAGAATATGGAGTCATTTGCAACTAATTCGCGAAAGTTACAGGCTGTTTTTGTTGACTTTGCCTGTGAGAATTGTATTTTTTTCTATAAATATTTATTCAAACAAAGCAAATTTAAAATTATAAGTAGAAAAAGCATCAAAAGGGTTTTAGTAATCAAAGTTGGTGTGGAGACTTTTTTCACTGAATCGATCCTAGAAACGGTGTTGTATTTTTGTAGAAAACAAATACGATTCTCACAAGCAAAGACAACAAAAACAGCCTGTAACTTTCGCGAATTCGTTGCAAATGACCCCATATTATCTTGTCCGATAGGTTAAAAAAATATAAACATAAAATTCACGATTTATAAAGAAAAACCAAAAATTGCAATGGTGTCAAAAAATCCTAATATGGTCCGAAATGGCGCGATTTGAGAACAAATTGGTCCAGAACGCTTTGATAATGATTTTAAATTAGATTACAAAAAAAAAAAAAAAATACAAATTTTAATGAAAAGCAAATATGTTGTTATGACAGATAAAATTAAAAAATGCATTACAGAACTTCAATGCATTTGGTGCGGAAACTTTTTTCGCGATAGAGAAAAATTGACACCGTATTTCATAATAGTTTTCCATGCTCTACACGGCTATGTGGTGGTATTTTTTTGGTTATAGCCCTAATGTACATATACGCGTGTGCTTCTATGGAAATGAATAAAATTGCATTCCCTTCCAGTTTTCGTGTGTTTTGTGCCATTTATAACTCAAATTATTGAATTTTCATTCAAAACGATGTGTCTTTTCCATTCGTTTATTTTTGACGTATTCGTTCGTCTGATTTTGTTACGAAAAACAAAAAAATTACGAAAATAAAAAGCTTTCATTTGTTTGTCACGTCAACCGCTATGAAAACCAAATTGTGTCTTCGATCATGAAATCGACGAACGAATGGGCAAAAACTTTTTACAAAAACACGCTGTAAAAGTACGAAACAGAGGAAATATGGCAAAGATTACTCAAATTTCTACCTATCCAATCCAAAAATTGATATTTTATCTCAGGAAAGTGAATGCAAATCGATAGGTTCCACCCATTATCGACGCTGTAGACATCTACAGGTCAAAAAAAAATTTGAAATTCCCACCGCTGAACACTCCATCTCACCATCAAGTCATTGGAATTTCCAAAGGTTTGAAATGACATTTGATGTGAAGAAACAACTTAGCGATAGGGGAAGGTAGACGTTAATTTTTTCGAAAGCAAAGGGTTTAATTTTGATGGTTATTGTGTTCCCACATCTTTTACTCCTGTTATAAGTACCGAACAAATATTTCTGATCCGTTATTACGCAAAAAGAGCACCTATGTTTCTGTGCTTTTCATGTTATGCGAAGAAGATAAATCAAAGACCTTGATGTTGACATGAAGCATTCGGCGATGGGATTTTTTATACCCTCCACCATAGTATGGAGGGTATATTAAGTTTGTTTTTCCGTTTGTAACGCATTGAAATACTCATTTGCGACCCTATAAAGTATATATATTCTTGATCAGGGTCAAATTCTGAGTCGATCTGTGCATGTCAGTCCGTCCGTCTGTGGTAATCACTCTAGCATCCACAAAAATGGAGATAGAACGCTGAAATTTTGGGAAAATGCGTCTTTTGTTTGCAGGCTTCTTAGCTACATTTAGCTACATTTTCAAACCGATTTATCTATAATTTGACATTTAGGGTTCTTAAGTGTCAATAAACTTATATAACAAAACTAGTGGACATAGGTCCATGTTTTGGAATAGCCCCCATATAACGTTACCGCCCGATTTCTGGTATTTTGACGATTTAATTCACATTTCTAGACCGAATTAGTTATAATTTGATATTTAGGGTTCTTAGTGACCAAAAAACTTATATTCGAAAAAATTATGAACATTGGTACATGTTTTGGTATAGCCCCATATAACGGTACCTCCCGATTTTCGGTATTTTGAGATTTGTGCATACAAGTTTTAACCGAATTAGCTGTAATTTGAACATTTGACATTTGAAGTTCTTAGTGGTCACAATACCTCTTCCCCAAAATTGTCTGAAATTTTGGGAAAATGCATCTTTCGTTTGCAGGCAGGTCAAGTTCGATGATGGGCTATATCTGTCCACGTTTTGGTATAGCACCCATATATCGGTACACGCGATTTACGGCATTTTGACGTTTTTAGCTACATTTTCAGACCGATGTAGCTATAATTTGACATTTAGGGTTATTAAATGTCAATAAACTTATATAACTAGTGGACATAGGTTGATGTATTGATAAAGCCCCCATATAAAAGTACCTCCCGATTTTCAGTAATTTGATGATTTTAGCTACAATATTAAACCGAACTAGCAGTAATTTGACATTTGAAGTTCTTAGTGGTCACAACACCTCTCTATCAAAAATTTTCAACATAGGTCCATGTTCGGATATAGCTCCCATATAAAGGTACCTCCCAATTTTCAGTAATTTGGCAATTTTAGCTACAATTTTTAACCGAACTAACTGTAATTTGACATTTGAAGATTGTAGTGGTCACCACACATATGCATCTACAATTTTCAACATAGCAACATAGCTTTGATTTTCGGTACTTTGAGGATTTTACTTAAAATGTTTAACCGAACGTGGGTCTATGTTTTGGTATAGACCCAAAACAAACCTCCCGATTTTCCGTACCTTAGCTTTATTTTTTGGACGTACTTTCTGTAATTTGAAATTTAAAAGCCAACAAAAATTCTGCAGCAAAAATTGTTTGTTTAAGTTCATATTTTCGTATAGCCCACATACCTCCGAACTAGCTGTTAACGACATTTGAAGTTCCCACGTTGTGTACCGATTTGCGGTATTTTGAGGATTCTAGCTACAATTTAACCGAATTAGGAGTTATTTGACATTAAAGGGTCCCATCAAATTTTAGTCTAGAAAATTTTGAATATAATTCAGTATAAAATTGTGACTTGATAAATTGTTTCTGCCGATTTCTTCATAAGGATATTTTCTGGAGCTCTAAGCATTGATTTTCATCAAATTCCAAGACCCTAATACACATTTTTTGCACAATATTTGTTGGTAATCAACACTCACGGCCTTTATTTATAATTATAAATAATTGTTTGTAAAAGTTTTCTACATCTGACAAAGGATTTGTGTAAATTCTTAGAGTGGTTATATCCTGGTGAACCATTAAAACGTGCCGATATTTTGACATTTTTTTCATAAAGCGAGTAGAAAGTACCGTATAACGCATATGTGAAACATGTTAGGTATTGAAAATATCGGCTACTATATACTCTACATGTCCACAAAAACATAATGTACAATTCATCTCCTGTCGTCAGATATAACGGTATTTGTAGGCAGATATTGGTCGGTTCTATTCAGATAAACCGGAGTGTATGGCGAGAAGCTTTTGATTGGAATCCCCAAGGAACGCGAAGAATAGGGGTAGCTGGAGAAGAAGTATTGAAGAAGAAATTAGATTACATCCAGGAAATCTATCATGATATACTATTAAAACTTTAAGTTCAAATAGAAACGATTGGAATAATTTGGTATTGGCACTATGCGCCCACGACTTGACGTAAAAGCAATAAATAATAATTATATACATAAAAATCATGTCCTTAAGTGAGAGACTTTTGTAAAAAAAAACATTTTTTGACAGATTTATGGCGAAAAAATTGCCCGACAAAAATACTGATTACAAAACCACCTACTAACCCTATTTTAACCAGGACATGACGCGCGAAATAAGCAGTTATTTTTGGGCCACTTATATAAGCAGATAAATAAGTAGTTACTAAATGTTATCACTACTTTTCTAACTAGATATTTAAGTGGTCAAAAATAACCACTTATAACATTGTAATGAGTATTCTGGATGTCTATTTTTAACCCTCAGCCTTTAGGCTAGAAAGGGTATATACACTTTGATACTAACAAAAATGTGCCTCATCGAAATAACGGTTTTAAACCCCAAGTATGATTGGACGAAATTCGTTTCAGACATCTTGGAGTCGATTTAGCCATGTCCGTCCGTCCGTCTGTCTGACTGACTGGGGCGCACGATAACTCTCGAACGGATTTACCGATTCCAACCAAATGTTGGATATCATAATATTTGGTCCAAACTTAGTTTAAATTCGAAGATGGTCCATATCGGTCCACTTCTTCGGGTACCTCCTCCAAAAAAGTTCAAAATGTTTCTCGAAGGGAGCAATCGATTTGGTCCAAACTTTGCAAATCATATTATTCCTTCCGGATATGGATCGGGTTCGAATAAGGACTATATGGGTTTACTCCTTCAGGTACCTCCCACACAAAATTCGGATAAAGTGAAGTTTAAAAGCTCCTCTCGGATCGTTTTGAATTTTTTTCAGTAGGTTGTCCTTGGGGCTTCCTTTACGACGGTACAATTTCTTCTTGCGCACATCCATACTTCCTGAGATATTGGTCTAAAAGCTCAAAGAAACCCGGACTGTCCCAAGTAAAATGGAAAACCCACAAGATAACTCCCGCAGGGTATTTCTGATTGGTCCAATCTTTGCACATCCATTCATGTATCAGGTTGGAATATCGACTATATCGATCCCTAGGGTACCTCCCAAACAAAATTTGGGAAAAGTGCAGTTTGAGGACCCTATCACAAGTGTACAAATTGTTTTCTGGAGTACGTTCATACATCCTAAGATAATGGCCAAAAGGCCCTCTGCATTCAAATATTGAAATAAATAGTGAGCAGGATAACTCTCAACATTTTCAAAAATTTCTTCTAAACTTATTTTAACGTAATTTAATATTTCGTGTTCCTCTGAATCAGAAGTTTGCCTACTAAAATTTTTGGTAAATGTCAATGATTTGGTATTGCCCCACATTACCATACCTACAAATTCCACGTCTTTTGAAGCAAACTCGTGATACAAAGTTAATATATTTTTATACTGCATAATTATTGTCTTTGTTTCTTTTTTGGTCATAGGCTGAGGCTATATTTCCGTCAGCACAGCTGACTAATACTTTCTTACTTGTTTTAGTTAAAATTGACATTTTGACAGTTCAAATTTTTTTAAAAAAATATTATTTTTAATTTCGTTTCGCTTAGTGACATTAGATAATTAGTTTTTCAATGATCCTACAAAAACATATGCTGATCGGCTTATTTGTTTTGGAGCTGCAGTGGGCACCTCAAACTTCTTTAGTAAAAACATTGTTTCGTATGCGGGAATTTGTCAGAAGAAAGTAAAATATTTAAAAAAATCCGAAAGTAGCACAAGGTGTGACCTTTCAGATAAAAAATCTTCTAACAATTTTTGGTAGATTTCTCTGTTTGAATGAAAAATTTGAAAGCCAACAAAGTGTTCACGAATAAAATCCATAATCCTTCATACATATATTAGAAGTGCATTACTTGGGCGTGTTTTGTGGAACTTCGGGTCATTATCGGCGGCAGTATGGAGAATAAATATACAGCGTTGTGATTGAGACCAGTAAAAATCAGAACTTTATGTCAGGCTTTAGAATGGGCAGGCATAATTTACTTCACTTCTTCATGGTGAAATATACGAAAGAGAATGCATGGAAAAGATTCATAGTAGGAAAAGTGCGAGGAACTTATAGAATAGGAAGATTGAAGAAAAAAGGCGTAGGTGTCTTACGCTATTTCTCCACAGCTATTTACACGACCTGGAAAAAAGCAACAAGATTTACAGGATTAAGCGAGGAGAGATAAGTGAAGGTAGAAGTTTCATAGTCACTTAATAGTCTCCGTCTGATGCCTCTAAACTCAAGTAATTAGCACTGACGCAGTGCGTTGCACACTTTCGGTCTGGGCTAAGTAAGTGCTGCTTTCAAGCGCTACATACAGGACAAATCTATAATATAGCTAATATAAAAATCCGAGCCGATTTTCACAAAAGTTTGTAGGATTCGTTTATTAGTCAAAACAATGAACTGTTTTTCACCGATTGCAAAATAAGTATAGAGCGATTTTTTGAAAATTCGGCTGGGGGCCATGCAAAGTACATTGAAAAAGATCGGTCAGGGGGCATGGGTTATCTTTAACCGATCATCATAAATTTTTGTAGAAAACGTTTTTTAGCCATAAAAATGAACTGGTAAAGTTTTTCCATCAGCTGGACCACAATTGCGGCCTTTAGAGAATTTTCGTGAAAATGCACCTTTGGCCCCATTCAAATTTCTATAGAATCAAAGATCACTTGGGTGGCACGGGTTAACGTTATCCGATCGCCAGCAATTCCATATATATACGTTTTTAGATTAAATAGAAACAAATCAGGGAGTAGGAAATCCAAATAAAATTTGTTTTATTTTTCTGGGTCAGTCTAAGTAGCGTGAAGTGCTTTACTGATTAGATTACGGTTAAGGTTGGATCTTTTTTCTAGGTGTAGTAGCCTGGAAATTTTAACAGAGAAAGACTAACGGGTCTGTAGTCTTTAGGTTTCCAAGCCTTTGGAATATAACACAGCCTCGGTGTGTTCGATAACAACAGACAGGCTGCTCGTGTAAAAATGGCGTTAAGTTCGTCCGGACCGATCGTTTTATACCCTCCGTAATAAATGATATTGAGATCAGTTTTGTGAACAAATAATATTGAATATTTTTTGCAAAAGTTCTTCGGTTAAAAAATTTAGGTAATTTCTTCAAAATGCCTAAAATCGAGAAGTACCGCTATATGGGGCTATACCAAAGCGTGGGCGGATATAGCCCATATTCCAACTTCAATCGGCTACTAAATGAAAGCGTTCTAGATCAATAATTACTGACCCTAGAGTGATTATAATACACGGACATGACTAGGTCGACCCACCATACTATGTTGGAGGGTATATACATCAATAGCAGCAAAAGCAATCGGCTTAATCGGCATTTTTTGCAGCGGGTTGTGCTCGCGGTCACTTAACGATGGTACTATTTTAGTTCGGGGGGCAAGTACATACTTCCTAAGATAATGTTCTAATGTTTTATACCCTACACCACTATGTGGAGTTGGTTTTGGCCAAAATGTTTGTAACGCATCGAAATAATATACATATATATATATATATATATATATATATACCAAAATGAATGTCTCGACGAGCCGAGTCGATCTAACTAAGTGTGTCCGTCCGTTTGTCAGTCTGTCCATCTAAAACTTGTAATCACGCTACAGGTCGCAATTTTAATCCGATCTACACCAAATTTTGGGTGTTGATGAAGGTCCCGGAGGGAAAGAAGCCTATTGATTGTGGTGATGGTCGGATAATATTCAGGTGTCGGAATGGGCAAAAAACTTATTTGGAGAAAAAGTCAACGTTTTATTTCAAAGCGAATATATCCGCTTCTATAAGGGGTATATCAAATGCAAAACCTGCTAATGAAAGTGGAAAATATCACCTTTGCAACGATGTAAGGTTGTCGTAGGTGGTCAAACAACGAAGATATCGCAATAGCCGCTAATATAACACAACTTTTCATTTTTGCGATTTTAATAATAATGACGAATATCACAGCTTTTTTTGAGGACCTTCCAAAAGCAAAGTCTCACTGTGAAAGTTTGACTAGGACTAGGAAGAAAGGCACTAAGCTATCCCAATTTTAATATTTTGAATTTTACAAGTAGAATTCTTACGCACTGGGGTAGTGGGGTAGGGTATCACATAGTCGGCCCCGACCTGACTGTAGCCTTGGCTAACATGTTTCTTAATTGCAGTTTAAGGGCTGTTCGAGGATCGTTTACAAATTTGTACCTAGAGTACTTCCTGTTATCCTACTAAGCAGGTTCAGAGCTGTTCGCGGATAGAACAATTCATACTGGGTTGGGTGGGCTGAAGGCATATCCCTGTCGGAAAAACCGACTGAAACTTTTTGACTTGATAATTTTAAAGAACCAATAGATTTGCTGGGAATCTGTGAATCTGTTTTCAGATCAATTTGCCCCAAAGCGGATGTACTTGAAAAGTAAAAAGCTGATATTACTGGCTTATAGAAATGGGTGTGAGCTTGGCTTTGGGTTTGTAGTTAGTAGTTACAAATTCAAGTGTTAAGACAAAAAATGTTGCAGTCATTAGCAAAAAGTAGCACACGAGAGAGGTTTTGGGAGAAGGGTTTCTTCCTCCTTTTCTCACAAATGAAAAAACCCGTTTGTGAAAAAATTTTAATTTATAGGTGCCAGGATGAAGGAGGCAGTCTTTTGCCATAGGCAGGTCACGTTCGAAGATGGGCTATATCTACTTATTAGATGGTACTTCTCGATTTCTTTATTTTTTTGAAGATTTTAGTTACATTTTTTGACTGAACTTCCCATAATGTAATATTTGAAGATTCCTGTGGTCAAGAAACTTCTCCACCACAAATTGTTAAAATCGGTCCATGTTTTCGTATAGCCCGTATTTAACGGTACCTCCTAATTTTCGGCATTTTGAGGGTCTTAGCTGCATTTTTTACTGAACTACCCGTTATTTGATATTTGATGTTCTCAGTGGCCACAAAACTTATCCACCCAACATTTTAAACATAGGTCCATGTTTTGGTATAGATTCCATATAACGGTACCTTCCGATTTTAGGTATTTTGATTATTTTATCTACTTTTTTGGACTAAACTACCTACTATTTGACATTTGAGGTTTTTAGGGGTCACTAAACTTCCTCACTAAAAATTGTCAAGAGAGGTCCATGTTTTGGAATAGCCTCGATTTTTGGTGTTTTGAGAATTTTAGGTACATTTTTTACCAAAATAGCGGTAACATGACATTTGAGGTTCCCTGTGGTTATAAATCTGAAAATTGTCAACATGATTTATTATAGCCGATATTTTACGGATCCTCCCGATTTTAGGGTTTTTAAAGGTTTTTAGCTATCTAGATAGTTTGATATTTGAGGTTCCCAGTGGTCTCCTCCACCAGAAATTGTCACCATAGGTCCATGTTTTGGTATAGCGCCTATATAACGGTTACTCGCGATTTTCGGTATTTTGAGGGTTTTAGGTACAGTTTTGACTAAACTATGCGAAATTTGACATTTGATGTTTATGTTGCAGGGTATAAAATATATCATATATAAGCATATACATTTTTTACTCGTTTAGAATATCATCTCTAAAGACCCAAGAAGAGGATTCTCTCATATCATAGAGTGCGGTCCAATTTTATAGTTAGCTCGATGACATGGTCATTCTCCTAAAAGGAGAACCTTTGGTCTTCTATAAGACATGCTTTTTATATTTTCTAAATACTACAACAATAGCTTATATTATTTTGCATTCTTTATTAGGCATTTACGTGGAATGTTGAAAAACGACCTGTTAACATTTGTCACATTTATAGAAGTTGACAATGTGTGTGTATGTATGTGTGTGTCTGACTTTCTCCCTACAAAGTGTGGAATGTGACAAAGAAAGTTATAACACGTTTCCTATTTGAGTATGATGATTTTGAAAAATATCGAAATATCCCTATGTATCTCATACTACGCCGCTCTTCTCTGAACTTTGGTGTGAAAAATGGCATTGAGTGGTGGTAAAACTCACAATTTAAATGAACTGAAGTGGAGAGGAAGATGGTATTGGGACACCTTTTACTGTGCTTGTCATGGCATATTTTTGTTATCCTTTGGATGCCAAGTTGTTTGTTATGATGATGGCGAATATGAGTGTTGCCAGTTTATCCTTTGTCGCTGTCTTAGTTTACGTTTCGTAATGGTTGTCCGGTTAACTTCGTTTACAGTACAACAAACATACCTTCAGGTCCACCGTTCTATTTTGCAAAACCGTTATGGTGTCGTAAGCTTAAGGCCTTTAAGTGTCAACATGGCTTTAATAAAAATGATAACATAAAGGACATCGTTTCAAAGAGAACGAGAAGAAGGAGAAAAATGTACCGTCATTCAAATAGGTCTACTAGGAAATAACAAAAGCCAAGAATGCCAAGTAGCTGTGAGTTAAAACCTGTGGAACAAAGTAGCACTACACGACACAATGGAAAATTGCCAAATTTGACAAACTTATGAAGGCCATAAAGAAGAGCTCGTGTCGAAAGAACACCTTCGTTTTTCTAGAGCTTTAGGCGAACTATTTGTTGATGGCATGTGTAAGGGACATTTCATAAAAAACAAGTTTTTTTTTAAGTTTTATATTTCATGGAAAAGTTTTAACCAACCCATCGTATTTTAGTTTGCTTTTATGTAGAAAGTAGAGGTCGTATAGGGATAAATTGTATCGATAATTGTATCGTCCAGTAATGAAATCTTCTTGACGTTCAAGTAGACGAATATATAAAAAGATCTATGAGATTCAGAAATGTATAATTCTAATACGAATTATGATCGTAGCCAGCATCTTATGAATTTGTAATCCTATAGCAGCAATCTGTCCAGTATAGAATTATTTGGCATGAACTTTACTCTAGTACCACATTTTAATACCCTCTAATGTAAGTTTGTTTTTCTGTTTGTACACAGGGAACTAATCATTTGCGACCATATAAAGTATGTATATTCTTGATCAGGATAAAATTCTAGGACGATCTAGCCATGTCCGTCTGTTGTAATCACTTTAGGGTCCGCAACAATTTAGACAGAGCGCTAAAATTTTGCACCAGAGTGTCTTTTTTCCATAGGCAGTTTAAGTTTGAAGATGGTCTATATAGGTCCACGTATTGGTATAGCCCCCATATAACGGTACCACCCGATTTGAGGCATTTTCAGGAGTTTAGCAACATTTTCCGCACAAATTGGCTTCAATTGAGCACTTAGAGTTTCAAGAGGTCAAAAAACTTCTGCACCAACAATGGTGGAGGTATGTCCACGTTTTAGTATAGGCGCCATAGAACGGTAACTCTCAATTTAAAGTATTCGGAGGCTTTTAACTACATTTTTTGGCCGAATTAGCTGAAATTGAGGTGATAAAACTTCTGCTCTAAAAATTGACAAGATAGGTTGACGTGCAAAATTTCGTGATTATTGAGCTATAATTGCGAACTCTAGTGTGTTTATGATAACACTACAAACAAATAACTGGGTATATTAGGATGTAACTCTGTTATCTTATCATGTACACCAACACAATTGACATCAACAGAAAGGTCAAGCGTTCCTCTTCCACGTGTTACTTCCCCGGAATGCCTCTTCCAGGAATAAAGATAAAAGCTGTATATTAAAAATTTTCACAATTTTCACACAAAAGTTGTGGTCCATTTTACCCCATATATATTATCTGGTCGCCATCTCAAATTGCAAGCTTCTTCTTTGTCATATACTCTTACCTCATTAAAAATTTCGAGGCGATCGGACTATTATTGCGACCTACAGAGCAGCTACAAAATCTGATAACAATTATGTTTTTGGTCCATTACACCCGCTAAATATTTCACGTTCATCACCAATTAAAATAGCTATCTATTCTGATGTGAAACCGACCTCCATACCAAATTTCGTGACGATCGGTCCATAATTGCGGCCTGGAGTTTGACGGACGGACACACATCTCAAAATCGCTTTATCTCGCCGAGATATGAAGATTGGTATACCACACTGGGGGTCTCCGACGAATATTTCGCGGTGTTACATGATTTTTTACCAAAACAAACTTATAATACCCTTTCCCCATTGTGGTGTAGGCTATAAAAATAACTCGAAAAACTACATTTACTGCCTCAAAAATTATAATATAACTAGCTGAACCCGGTGCGCTTTGCTGCCCCGACTACGATAAAATATAATGGAATGCATAATTATATTAACGTTTTAAATATTTTAACGATATTTATATAGGAGATATGAAGGCGTTACATACCTATTCAGGGTCGTTATGGATCTACTATGGTATTTTTGTATGTTTGAGGAGGTAACACTCCTCCGAAAGTCTTTCCGCCAATAAGTATTCCTAATGATTTAGATATATCATAATAAATAGACATCGGATTTTGCATATTTGCATATTTTTTAATAATAGAGATACGAAGATTCTGATTGGACCAAAATTCGTTTCAAAGAAATCTAAATTCAATGACAGGGTCATATTTCGTATTTATTTTGCATATTTGCATATTTTGCATATGCACAAAATATGCAAAAAATATGCAAAATATGCAAAAAATATGCAAAATATGCAAAAAATATGCAAAATATGCAAAAAATATGCAAAATATGCAAAAAATATGCAGAATATGCAAAATATGCAATCAGTTTTTGGCCGAAAATCGTCATAAAAGTCGTAAAATTGACAATTAAAGTTGGGAAAAATCATCAAAATGTCCTAAATTAAGATTGTTGGCCGTTTAACGTCGCTTTTTTAGCAGATTATTATGCTATTGAGACCGCTTACCACAGTGTGGATATAAAAATATATATGTTATATGTATATTGTAATACCATTTTTTATTATTAACCTATTAAAAAATATAAAATTTGTTAAATTGTCAAATATTTTATTTAAAATTCAATATTTTCTTTGTCTTAATTTGTTGCATTAGTCTGGTTTTAACTCAAAGGGAAAACATCGATGTCGGATTTTTTTATGCGGCACTCCCCTAAAGTGTTTAGTTTGGTTAGATTTTAAAATTGTTAAAGTTTGAGCACAATTGGAATATGTTAACACATGCCACTGGGTCCTCGTAGTTATCAAAATCTCGACTTTTTGGCTATTTGACGACTTCAGCTACCCATATCTATGGAACGGTTAAAACTATTTAGCCGTGTTATGCATTAAATTAAATGCCATACTATTCTTAATATTTCTTGCCAAACAACAAAATACGTAAGTAATACTGAATTCAAGATAATAAAGCCAATGTCCCGAAAACGCCTTAGGGTGAAAATGGAGTCTATTGTGAAAAAAACTCTTTTTACAATGTTTAATTTAACTTGCTTTTGTGTCTGTTTAGATCAAATCTAGTAACTTATTTTCCACACAGTTGTAGTTGACCAATCGAACTAAAACTTTGCACACTTTTCAGACTTGGATGACAATACATGAATATGAAACCAAAACCAATATCGGTCCATTTTTTTCTTAGAGCCCCCATATAGCGGTACCACCCGATTTAAAGTATTTTAAGGATTCTGGTAAAATTTTTAGGCCGAATTGGCTATAACTTGGCATTTGGGGTTCCCAATGGTACAGAAACTTCCTCACTAAAAATTTTGGACTCAGGTCAAGGTTTTGGGATAGCCCCTATATAACGGTACAACACGATTTCAGGTATTTTAAAGTATTTATCTACATTTTCGGCCTAAATTGGCTATAATTTTGTTATGAGGTTCCCAGTGGTCAAAAAAATTGAATGCTGAAAAGTTAAAAATTAAAAATAGTTTAAAAATAAGTTAGAGTGTTTTATTTACAAATGCACTTAAAACTAGAAAATAATTTTTAATGATTAAATCTCTCAAATAAAACGCTTGCATTTGAATTAAAAATTGGGGCAATATTAAACGGCCACCAGCGTTTTATTTGAGAGAATCCATCATTAAAAATTATGTTCTCGTTTTAAGTGCTTTTATAAATAAAACATTGTAACTTAATTTTTTAAATTATTTTTTTATTTCTTCCCATATTATCAATTTTTGGGAATGAAAACAAATGTCTTTTACATTTTGTTCATATTTAAATTTATTTAAGGGGCTGACATAATGTGATTTTGGAGACATCTGGGTAAAGATGACTACTTGGTGATGAACTCGACTCCTTGCTCTGCTATGTCGTTCACAACTTTCAAGTTGTTTAACATCCTTTACCCTTCCTGGTAATTGATTTTCTGCGGTCAAGTTACAGGATCTTTTTCAAGAAATTCGGAGTTAATGCTTAATCTCTTGAACAACAAGTAAGTATACCCTGTAATTACGCCTGGTAGACTTTTTCTGGAAATTTCGGCAGTTGTTCTTTTGTTATACCCCGGTTACACTTAGCCGGATTAACCGAGTGGGTTTGGATTTCAAATGTCAATTCCATAGCGCAAACGTCAAATCCTTTCGAAGTGGGTTAACCCGGCAAAAAAACTCTAGTGTAACCGTACTATTAGTTTGGTTTTTTTCATCTTCTTCTGCTTGCTTTGTTAAGATTTTTGTCGCATTTGGCTCTTTACGGTGGTTTGAACTATCAGATCAGGCCAACAAGTTCAGGACTAAGATACCACAGATGATATATCATTTTGTTGTTTCCTTTATCTGATATTTGTTTCATATTTCAATAAATCTTCAATGCGGTTTAGGTCTTTTTTCGACCTAAAAAATATTTCTGAATTTCGCTTTCACTATTTGTTGTATTAAACTCAATCTATTGTCTCTAATCCTTTTCAACCTATTGATTATGTTTACCCAATCCATCCAATATTATATCTACATAAACATTATCTTGTTCATTACAGGTTTTGTAAAATCAATAACCCACACTCTCATTAATAACACTCAGTTGTTGTCCTTTGATACAAAATAAATAAACAAAATAAGAAACATTCTGGGCGCGTTAAACCGGGCTCGAAAAATGAAAACACAAAGTGCTTCTACGACCTCTTGTTCTTGGGAAGTCAGCTGGGAAGTAGTTTTAAAACATTCTCGCCTACATCGAACTTGGATTTGTCAATCGCAGACTATTCTTATAGAAATCGCGTGAATATGTTTGTTTGATGTCCGAACGTGCTGCCAAACTTCCAGTCAAAAATCCCTCTCAACAATACTTCTTATAAATCTGTACGCAGGTACAGAAACTCTCGACTTAAAATTTGCTCAAGCTGGTAAGACCCCATTATTCTAGGCATTCGTACACTGCTAAGTCTTGTTTCTCCCCTGAGCTACTGTCAGTTTCAGGAACGCTCAGGAGTTGTTCTTTACCCCATACCAGATGATACCAGAACAGCAACCCGTTCTTTCTGCACTGTTTTGGGAATACCTGGTAATAGTTTTCCATGCCAGTGCACGCAAATGGCCTTGTTTTGGGGTATCTTCCTTGAAGTTGTTGCTAGTATTTTCGCTGTTTATTCTCCGGAATAAACGGATAAAGCTTCTAAAGATCACATATTTTTTGGGGGTCCTCTCCGAGAGCTTCTACTGTAGAAAAAATGATACGACTAACGTTCCTATAGGACACTTTACAGGGATCCAGCAGCAATGACAATTTCATGGTTAGGAGTTTTTGTTGAAGCTGCGCTTGATTATTTTCGGGACAGATGGTTCTTCAGATTCTACGAAGCGTTTAGCATCAAAAGAAGACCTAGACCTCATTGAAAATCTATTGAAATACAAAAACATAGAGAGTAAAAGGAAATAAAAAATGATAAATCACCTGTGGTATCTTAGTCCTGAACTTGTTGGCTGGGCATTGTTTGATCCGACAGTGCAAAACACCGTAAAGAGTCAAATGGCGACAAAAATCTTAACAAAGCGAAGATGGAAACTTCTCCGGAAATATGCGACCCAAACTTACAAAAGAACAACTGTTCGAAATTCATAAAAAAGTCACATTAACTCCGAGTCGAGCTCACCCCAGATTACAACCAATTAATTAAAAAGGACGAATAACTAAAACAATGCGTTCTCCAAGTAGTCGGCTATACCCAGATAGTCACGTTAATCGGGACACTGGTTTTCTATCTCGAATTCAGTAATACTTAACCATTTTGTTTTTGAATATAAAATAAACAGAATGTCCTTTAATGCATAATACTGGCAAATAGCTTTAACCGTTCCACAGATATAGGTCGCCGAGAGAGACGAGATTTTCATAACTTCGAGGCTCCAGTAGCACGTGTTAACTTATTCCAATGGTGCTCAATTGGCAATCTTAATCTTAAATCTATTTAAAATCTAATCTAAGTAAACAGGTTAGGCGGCACCCCCGCCTAAAAAAATCCGACATCGATTTCTTCCCTTTGCGTTAAAACCAGCCTAAAGCTACAAATTAAGACAAAGAAAATATTAAATTTACATAAAATGATTGATATTTTATCAAATTTTATATTTTTGCATAGTTTAACAATAAAAATAGTATTACAATACCATATACCCTACACCACACCGTCGTAAGAGGTATCAATAACACAATAATTTGCTA